>NC_068348.1:24046204-24385249 GCF_014633365.1 Diospyros lotus
TCAATTTTGATGAATCAATTTAAACGATTCTTTTGACTTAAAAACTTAATTTTTTGAATGTCATTAAAAAAGATACAAATGACATAAGATTTATAGTGGTTTGGTTCAACCGACCAAATCCACTACTTTAACTCATCACTAAGTATTTTCAAATCCATCAACACTTTTTACTTGTACCTAAGTAGGCTTTTTAGCAATAAGATATGTAGATACAAATCTTCTATCAATACCTGATAAGCCCTATAGCTCAAAAGTTAGGCAACACAACAATAAATTTTTACAATTAATGAAAATCTAAGAAATAGCTCTCTTAATTACAATAAAGCACAAATATAAGAATCAAATGCTATAACAAATGTTACAATAGATTCGCGTTTCCTTCAAATGAAAAATGAAAGCTTAAAGAGAAATATGAGATGGGGGATTAGCTTGAACACGTACACTTATTCATTAGCTCTCCCTCAAGCTCCTTCATACTCTATTTATAACTTTCTAGTCCACCAAATACAAAAATTAAATTTAATGACCATTACCCCGTATTAAATGCCTGAAAAACTAGCCGTTTTAATATTATTGGAATAAAAACTGTCAACAGATTCACAGAATTAGTCAATTGTTTCTTTTGAAATATTTAAATTTCAAAACATGTTTGTAAAAGCTTTCAACTCTTTTAAAAATTATATCTTGCTTCTTGACAACAATTATGGCAAAAAATTGTGATAAACTCACAGCCAAAAAATTGTGTTTTAAGCAATTATACTATTTAAAATCCAATTTTTTATTTTCTTTTAAGTAGTTATTTATTGTTTCCATTATTTTTCAAATCTTTTTAAAAATTTTGAATGCAAAAGCAAACAATCAAATAATGTATGTGATTTTCTATTTTTATTATCAAAATAATAAAATTGAAAACAAAATAAAGAAAAAGGAGCTCTAATTTTTTTTATGAAAAAGAATAGAAATAAAATAATATAATTTTTACACGGTTACATTATTTTTATTTTTTTTCTATTTTTCTCTCTCAAATTATCAATTGAGGTCACTTTCTTCCACTTAAGGGTAAGTTTGATATTTTTATTTTTAATTGACTTGTAATAATGGAAGTGTATGTAATTGTTTAAGATTAATTGAAACATTGCAGTTATTTTAAGGGAATTTAGTGAATTTCAACATTTAATATAAATGTAAAGAGTACTTTTCAATGTTCCAAAAATTATATTGACTATTGTCTAAAAGTTATATTATATTAATCTCCTGCTATTAGATTATGTTACATGAGATGCTATGTAAATTTTTTTAAATATTAAAAGAATAGGTATGATCTTAAAAATGCAACACAAATTATATATAACTTAGTGAAATTTAAGAATGTCGAGTGAGAAGGTGGCATGTTCAAATAAAACGTGTAGATGTGGCCACTGGCCAGTCTTTTTTTTTTTTTTTATGATTTTAGAAAATATTTTAAGTGAATGGTGAAAAGATAGATGATTTATTAATTAATTTATAAATAGAGTTTAATAATTAAAAACCAACATCTACACCCCTTTTTTCATAAAGGAAGGAATTTTAGTTTCCCAATTATTTTCTCTTATTTATTCACACAAAAAACATAATTGTTATTTAAATTTTATTCTTCTATATCAATGAATTTGTATCGTATAATAATTTCTTTTATAATGAGGTTTGAATAATACGACGAATCTGCCCCTTATATCGCATAACGGTGCTAGAACATGAAAAATATTCCATGCATTCTAACAACTCAGTTATCGTAAATTTAAAAATTAGGAAACATAATATAAACAATAATCCAAGTTAATAAAAAATAACTAAGATTTATTAATTTAATTGTCAAGATTAGGTACAACTTAATTATAAAAAATAATCCAAGTTAATTGTGATTTATTATATTAATTTAGATGGTTCAATTTCTCAATCTTGAGTAATATTATGTTTTGATTGTTCTCATTGATTTTATCTTAGATTTAAGATTTACACAATTGATTGCCACTTAAAAACATTTAGAGTATGGATAACGCTAACAATTGTACTTGTTGCCCAAAATACAATAATTGAAATTTTGTGAAGTGGGTATGCCTTGAATGTGTGCCTTGAAACTTCACCCTAAAGGTATGTTCTAAATGTGTACCCTGAAGGTATGCCCGAAAAGTATGCCCTGAATGTATGCCTTGAAAGTATACCTTGAAACAATTGATGTTGCTAATTGATTCTCCACTTACGTTGCTATCAAGACTACGAAACAGGTTAGAAAGTCTGTGAGAGTGTTCTCCCCCGAAGACCCTCTGATAGTCAAGTTGGTATTTCGAAAATGATACTATTGTAATAGAAATTAGAGAAGTGTTCAGAGGTTACTAGAGATGAAAAAAGATCCATTTGCTTGGTCCTGTAGCTAGGTATTTATAGGGCACGATCATGAGAATCCCTTTAAGGGACACGTGTCAATAATCTAAAAGGGGTCCTTTACCCGTTAAGTATCGTTCTTGCCCAGAATGGTACATGATTCCTAGAAAGATACACAGTGCCCGAAAAGTCTCTACCTTTGGTCAGAAGCTCCCCATGCCCGAAAAGTCTCTACATCTACTTGGAAGGTCCCTTATGCCTAGAAAGTCTATAGCTTTGGCCAGAGCTCCCCAATGCCCAGAAAGTTTCTACATTTGCCCGGAAGATCCCTTATGCCTTGAAAGTACCTTGCTCGAAAACTTAGTCGTGCCCAAAAGATCTTTTATGCCCGGAAGCTATTAGTCATGCTCAGAAGGTCCCTTATGCCCAGAAACTCTTTAGTCATGTCCAAAAAGTTTTTTTCGTGCCTGGGAACTTCTTATTTGCTTGAAAAGGTCCTTTACTTTGGCTAGAAACTCCCTAATGCCCAGAAGCTCTGCGATGCCTGAAAACCCCTTAGTTGCCCGAAAGCTTCATGATGCTCGAAAACCCCTTAATTAGTTGCCTGGAAGTTTTGCCTGGAAGCTTCGTGATGCCCAAAAACATATTTTTGTGAGACCCATTTTACCATGGCACAATAGTACTTTATTTTTAAATTTATTGTATTTTATTTTTATTTTTAAATAAATTTGTCGATCTATTATATATAAAAGTATCATCATATTTTATAAAATATTTAATTAACTAATAGAATTGTTTTAGTTTAAGAACAAAAAACAAATTAAAAAAAAATAAATTTATTACATCTTAACTATTATGATTAGCATTACTCTTACATATATTTTTTATCTTAATCAATTTTTTTTTCTTCCATATAAATCAGAAATATATAGAGACAGTACTATTATTAATGTGAATTAATATATATTATTATTAACATATATTATGAATGCAATTTTTCCTTTTCCTTTTGTTGTAAGTAAAACTAGCTACCCTACTTGTGTCTCTTATCATAATTAGCATAATACAACAAATAAATAAATTAACCAAAGATGAAATTATAAAACAACAAGTGATGCTTAATCACAACATGTATATATATAAATATATGTAAAAAGCTAACACAATATTTTGATTTTGAAAATTTACAATGACATAATTGTTATGTACACAAACAATTATTGTAATTAATATAATTACAAACAATTGGACTTTTAATTTTACATAAGGATCAAGAATAAGATAATGCACTTACTCTCAACAGTAACAGCTAATCTACTTGAAAACATAACGTCCAATATCTATCTATCACTCAACAGTAATAAACAACAAAAATCTCTATCTGTTTCAAAAGTCTAAATCGTCAAAACTAATATGTGAGAGGACCCAACCATGGGCGGCATCGTCTTCAATATTATTATTGAAGATATCAGTTTCGGCAGCTGTTTCTTCTTCTAGTGTTTGCTTCTCACTCTCAATGCTGGAGAGAACAGCTCCAGCTCCAGCTCCAGCTCCCACATAAGAATGAGATGATGATTCACCAGCTTCTTCTTCTTCTTCTGCTACTTGGTGGTTCTCGATTCTCGCACGCTTTCTCCCTCTGGCTCTGGCTTTCTTTTTGATCTTGCAAATCGCGTAGTCCTTGACCTGCATCACATCAGACGAAAGAAAAACGCATTAATCTTGGCAAGAACTAATTAATTAATGGTTTGAGAGAGATCCAATAAAATCTTTCAAATTACAAAGACAGAAAACAAAACTATATAGGGAATAATCAAAAGATCAAGATTCAAGAAGAAAATTAAACCATATCTGTCTGTATATGGCAGACGATAAACATATACATATAGAGGGGGTGAGAGAGTAAGAGAGACAGAGAGAGAGAGAGAGGTGGGAGATATGGTCGTATGGATGAAAATGATTTTACCTTAATATTTGGATTTTGGAGACAGATGCCGTCAAGACTATATTCCTTCATGTCCCATTGAAGGTGTTGGGCTGACCCTTTATTATCATAATTAAAGCTTTTCTTCATCCCAATAACCCTGCCTTGAGCGTCCAAAATTGGATGTCCCTTGTCCAGCCCCTTCCAGGTTCCCTTTCCCACCGATCTATCGATTCTGTTTCCGTTGTGACTCTTTTTCCTCAGCGGCGTGAAAAAGAAGAGCTCCTTATTGAATGTCGGGGAAGGGATGAAATGATCCAAACTATTTTCTCTGACGTCGTCGTCGTCCTCGTCATTTTCTTCTTTGTCCTCTAATTCTTGAATTCTTCGAAATGCCTCCTGCAATCCCTCTTCACTGTAGAGATTGCACTCACTCACAAGATTAAGTTCGGCCACCGGTAATATCTCCCCGGTCATCCTTTTCAACAGATAATGCTCGATGAGCACTTCGTCGGTAGGCTCGAACACGTAGCCAAGCAGAAACTTCAACTCCATCTCTTCTTTTGATTAACTCTCTCTCTCTCTCTCTCTCTCCCTCCCTCTCCCTCCGCGTCTTCTCTGCAGTTTGGATTGATTAGATTGAAGCTTGCGCTGAAGCTTCATGCGTATTTATAAGAAGGGAAGATTTGTGTTAGAATTAATATAATATGATTGTTAAAATCAATATAAGAGCATATTACATATTTTACTGTGTAAGATTACCAATTTTGATGTGAAATAATTCTGGATATTTGATTATGTTTATTTTTTTAACTTAAACAAGGTTATTAAACCAAGGGTATTTTAGGCAATAACAATAAAAAAAACTTAAATTTTGGATTCATTCCAAACATAAGTTGTAGAATTCAATTGAATTTCAAATTTTAAGTTATATCATTCCAAACATGAATTCATTTGAGATGAATATTTAATCCGTCGCTAACATTAATTTTTTAATTTTTAATTTTTATTATTTTTATTTAATTAATTTATAAATATTTAAATTTTAGATGAATATTTAAATATATAAATATTTAAATTTTATAAAAAATTTAATATACATTTAAACATGAGATGAATATAAAAAAATTAATTTATTAAATTTAAATAAATATATTAATTTTAAAAACAATAATATTGTTAAATTCTAAATATATGAAATAATATATTTCATGTGCATAAAATAAAAAATGTAATAAATGTATAATAATTAATTATTTATAATATTTATTAAATTTGTACAAAATGTAAACAAACACTATTTTAAAAATAAATAAAAAATTTAAAAATTATAATATTGTTAAAAATTTTATTATTTTAAATTTTGAAAATCATAAAAATGAAATAATATAGTGAGATTTTATTATATAGAAAGGAGTCTAAGAGCTATCTTGTCAATCTCATTCCCTCTATAAATAGGAGAATTTTTCGCTAAGCTAAAAAATTAAAAACCATAATATATAAATGACATTGTATCTTATATTTTATAACGATATCGTATGTCACTATATAATATATAGACATTGTAACACAATTAAATGTACAATTAAGTCATTCATAATAATTACAACTAGAGAAGTGACATCCGTTATTCTTGTTAAAAAATAAAATATATATATATAAGTAAATATTTATTTAATATATTTAAGTAGCGTTTGTTAAAATAAGCAGGATAAGAGAGGTATCTTTTTTAGTTTTATTTTTTTATTTCTTAATATATTTTAATAACAGAAATTTTTATTAAAATTAAAAAATATATTTTAGCGACGGAATATTTTCTTCGCTAAAATAAATTCTTATTTTTTTAAAAAAATAGCGACGAAAATTTTTCGTCTCTAAATTGGCAAAGGATCTATCACAAAAAAAATTAGCGACGATGAAGTCCGTCGCTAAATTGATTTAGCGATGGATTTTGGGTTTTAGCGACGGAATATTTCCGTCGCTAAAACCCAAAATTCTTGTAGTGACGCTCAAGAGAAGGGGCGAATCGGGTGTTTTAAAAAAAAAAAATTGAGATATGAAAATCTTTGTTTGAAATGAGGAAGAAATGTTGTGACACAATAAGTGTGCTAGAATTTCTCTAAGTAATGGCACCAAACACCCAAGAGGGGGAGTGAATTGGGTGATTAAAAATTTTGATTGAACTTGAACATATTTTGCCGAATGGTGATGTTTTAGTGCAAAATAATGGTGTTTGAGAAGAATTCTTATCAAGATCAATGAAATGAAATATAAATGCAAAGGAAACACAAGCAATTTATAATGGTTCAACTAAAATTAGGGGTGTCAACGGTTCGGAAAAAACAAGAATCGTAACCGAACCATTACATATATAAAACAAAATCATAACAAATCCGTCGAATCAGACCAGTTTCGGTTTGATTTCGACTCTATCCAATTAACATTTAGCTTCTAAACATTTTCACAAAATATGAAATTACAAACAAATTTGTAATTTAAAATGAACTCATAACTTCATTAATGCTTCAAATCTTGAAGTAAAAGTAGAACAAAATAATTCATAGACTATCTTATCAAATGAGATTACATCGACTATTTAGTATAGCTATAGCGCATAAAAGTTTAGAAATAAAAGAGTTTATGAATAATAATAGCCAACAACAAAAAAGAAATAAATAAAAACTAACAGATTAAAATTGCAGGTAATAATATATTTATGCATATGTATATATATATATACCCAAAAAATTATAATATATATACAAGTATAATATCGGTTCCGGTTCGGTTCGAACCACGATTTGAAAAAGAAAACCAGTAACCAAACCAAATATATCGATTCTTAATATTTTAGAACCAGAACCTAATCGTTGAACTATAGAACCAATCCAAAAGGCACGGTTCGGTTCACTGGTTTTCGAATATTTTTTGACACCCCTAACTAAAATTAGAAATACAACCTCTTACTTTGCAAAATAGCCTCTATAGCAACCTTGTTAGGCAAATAGAATGAGATTAGAATAAGAGAAGATTTGAGAGATGAATCTCTTAGTTACAAAGTCTATCAAAAATTAAGCACAGGGTTTGGAAGAAATAATACAAATGAATAATAGAGCTTTCTAAGAAATATTTGAGAACACTTTAGCACTTATGTAAGATTTTGAAACTTGAATCTAGCAATAATTCTCTAACTCTTCAAAATGCACCACCAGGTCTGAATTTATAGAGCTTTTCGAGGTTGATTGGCTAGAAAACAGTCTACCAATTTTTATGCAGTGGTTGTCGACTGCTTCTGGCTGAAGCATGCATTTGATCTATCGACGAACTTTGGCAGCCAGTCGAGAACAAGACCTCAAGTGGTTGACCGTTTCTCACATGTGGTCGACAACTTGGCCTTTACTTTTTAAAAACTTGCTTCATTTCTCAATTGCTTCAAAACCAATTTTCATGAATCAAATTTAAACGATTCTTCTAACTTAAAAACTTGATTTTTTGAATTCCATCAAGAATGATATTTGGCATTGGATGAAATTGATTTTTATGATGTGAAATTGAATTTCATTATGGTGTTTTTAGGACTTATAAAGTGATTTTAGGTGCACCAAATATAGAAACATCTTGACAAAATTTTATTGTAAAAACTAACATTGTTTTTCATCATCAAAACCGTAAAAAAAGCAAAACAACAATGTATAGTGGAATTTACAAAGTGTGAAAGAAATGAAGTTAGAAGATACAAATGACACAAAATTTATGGTGATTCGGTTCAACTGGCCTAATCTACTACCTTAACTCATCACTAAGAATTTTCAAATCCACTAACACCTCTTACTTGAACCTAAGTAAACCCTCTAGCAACAAAATAGGTAGATAGAAATCATTTTATCAATACCCGATAGGCCCTCTAACTCAAAAGTTAGGCAACACAACAATAAATTTTTTAAATTAACGAGAATCTAAGAGATAGCTCTCTTAATTACAATGAAGCACATATGTAAGAATCAAATGCTATAACAAATGTTACAATAGTTTCAAGTTGCCTTCAAATGAAAAATGAGATGGGGGATTCGCTTGAACACTTACATTTCTTCATTAGCTCTCCCTCAAGCTCCTTCATGCTCTATTTATAGCTTTTTGGTTGACCAAACACAAAAATTGAATTTAATGATTGTTACCCCATATTGAATGCCTTAAAAACTAGCCATTTTAATGTTGTTAGAACAAAAACTGTCAACGGATTCATAAAATTAGTCAACTGCTTCTTTCGAAGTATTTGAATTTCAAAACCTATTTATAAAAACTTTTGACTCTTTTAAAATTATCTTGTTTCTTGACAACAGTTATGGCCAAAAATTGTTATAAACTCACAGCAACAAAATTGTGTTTTAAGCAATTATAATATTTAAAATCTAATTTTTTTATTTTCTTTTAAGTAGTTATCTATTGTTTCCATGATTTTTCAAATCTTTTTAAAATCTTTGACTGCAAAAACAAACAATCAAATAATGTGATTTTCTATTTTTATTTTCAAAATAATAAAATTGAAAACAAAATCGAGAAAAAGGAGCTCTAAATTTTTTTTATGAAAAAGAATAGAAATAAAATAATATAATTTTTTCACGGTTACATTATTTTTAATTTTTTTTTATTTTTCTCTCTCAAATTATCAATTGAGGTCACTTTCTTCCTCTTAACGGTAAGTTTGATATTTTTATTTTATGTGTTCGTCGGCAGGCTCGAACACATAGCCAAGCAGAAACTTCAACTCCATCTCTTCTTTTGATTAATTCTCTCTCTCTCTCTCTCTCTCTCTCTCTCTCTCTCCGCATCTTCTCTGCAGTTTGGATTGATTAGATTGATGCTAGCTCTGAAGCTGCGTATTTATAAGAAGGGAAGGGAAGGTTTTGTTAAAATCAATATAAGAGCATATTAGATATTTAACTGTGTAAGATTACCAATTTTGATGTGAAATAATTCTGGATATTTTGATTATGTTTATTTTTTTAACTTAAACAAGGTTATTAAACCAAGGGTATTTTAGGCAATAATAACAATTGAAACTTAAATTTTGGATTCATTCCAAACATAAGTTGTAGAATTCAATTGAATTTTATATTTTAAATTATATCATTCCAAACATGAATTCATTTGCAAATGAATTCCGTGTAGAATATATTTATAAATGAATTCTAAATCTTAAGTTCATTCATTTCAAATGGACCGTTAAGTACACATTAATTGTAAGATATTTTATTCTCATAATTCGTTAATAACAAATACTTTTAAAGTTTATTTATTAAAATATTTACATATACATACATGTATACATAAATATATAGTATATATGTCTACATATATATACACAATATTTATTTATACATACATGTACATATGTACAATATATGTATGCCTGTATATGTATATATATTTATATATACATATATCACCCGCTCCGCACCACATGTTCTTAAACAAACAACCATAACCAAAGAAGTATTCACTAGCAGCCAAGCTTGGCTTGAAACACTACGTCTTCCATATAACAACAATGGCAAGACTTGCTCTCTGTGTCTTCTCCCACATAAAGATAACCAGGACTCATCACTATCAGGCAAAGTGGGAGAATGATACTAGTAGTTATACTTTTCAACATGCTGTTTACCATTTACCTCAAACTAATTTTGGGGCTACTGATTTGTATCACTATTAGTAATAAGAGTAATGAACGAGAAAAGGAATATACAATACCAACGTTTTGCACTACCGTTTTCAAGACCAGATAAGTGTCAGATGAGTACAGTTTTCAAGTTTTTGGCTGGCAGTGGCAGATAGAGCAATGACAGCGCTCGTTTTACTGTTTGGCTTCAGGTCACCAATTATCTACCGTAAGTTAAATTAGTATTTTATTAGTTTAGAAATCTGACCAAATCTGACCAAACAATGTTACAACCATGAGGATATGGAATGGTTAACAATAGCCAAATGGTAAAAAAAACAGCTATCGTCATTGTCAAGGAACAATGATCGGTGAGTTTGGTCCAATTGTTGAGATGAGAAAAGATGAGGTCACTGCACTCAGCTCTCACGTTCCTAGGGTTTTTCAAGGATGTAAACTGGAATTATGGAAGAATTTGGGATGGAGAGAATAGAAAGGGAGCTTGGTTATGATAAGGACCAAGAACAATTTCTCTATCAAAACCATTTTACAAATTTATCTAAATTATTTTTAACATAATATAGACTTACCTAGGGATGTAAACGAATTTTTAATTATTAACGCACAATACCCTTAAAACTTGAAATATCAATACAAATAAATTGGGGGATAACGAATCCCCCTACCTTAAACCTCGACCTCTACTAAAAAATTATGCAACTTTCCATTAATCTTAATAGAGTAATGAGGAGTCGTAATACACTCCTTAATCTAGCTATAAAATTGAGAAGGGAAATTCATTAGATGAAGAACCATAAAAAAAAAAAATCCCATTTTAAAGAATCATAGGCTTTAGCTAGGTCGACTTTTATCGCACAACACAAGGAACCCCTATGAAGATGGTACTGGTAGACTAACTCTTGTGCCAACAAAACATTATTCTGCCTAGCAAAAGTAGTTTGGAACTCATTAACCAAACTTGAGAGTACCACTTTGAGTTTGTTAGCCAAAATCTTGTAATGGCCTTATAAAGGATATTACAACAAAAAATTGGTCTAATTGGCTACGCGTATCAGGATGAGAGACTTTGGGAATAAGGCTAATAGTGGTAGCATTAACCTTCCCCAATAGATATCCCATGGAAAAGAAGTTTTTGACCACCTCCACCACATCCCAAGCTTTCCTAAAAAATTTGACAATAAAACTGTCAAGCCCAGGCACTATCATCACCCATACGAAAAAAAGACTACTTAACTTCCTCAAGGGTCAAAGATGTAGTAAGCCCCATCCACTGCTCGAGTCAATTGCTTATCCATAAAGAGGGCAACATCCTCAAGCTACAAACTTTTTTCGATCGAGCTTGAGACCCAATGAGATATTGTTAGGAGGACACTATAATGTCCACTACTTTATCTGGAAACTCTGAATTCAAACCATTTGTCCTCTAAATACTCAAGACATAATGGTTATTTCACTGAGCCATCATGGTTTGGAAAAGAATCTAGAACACTGATGCCCTTCTACCAACCATTTGACCCAGGCACAAATATGGAAAATTTTAGATTCTTGAGCTAATGCAACCATATAGTCCCAACTCTCTCTGGTGAAGAACTAGGTCTTGAGTGTTATCTTAGATGCATACCTGAACATTAGTCATCAATCGGCCTCTAAAATTAATGACCCTTTTAGAGACATGACTTTTGGTGCTATTAAGTTGGTTCATGACTTTTTAATTTTCTCAATAAATATGGTTTTTTGATTGAATTTTCAAATACACAATTCTTGATTAGATTTGAATAAATATGGCACTACACACCCAAGAGAAAGGGTGAACTGGATGTTTTAAAAAAATAAATTATTTGAGATATGAAAATCTTTGCTTGAAATGAGGAAGAAATATTGTGACATAATAAGTGTATGTTAGAATTTGTCTAAGCAATGGTACCAAACACCTAAGAGGGGGGTGAATTGGGTAATTATAAATTTTGATTAAACTTGAACATTTTTTGCCAAATGGTAAGGTTTTAGTGCAAAATAATAGTGTTTGAGAATAATTTTTATCAAGATTAATGAAATGAAAAATAAATGAAAAGGAGACACAAGCAATTTATATATAGTGGTTCAACCAAGACTATGAATACAACCTTCTACTTTGCAAAGTAGGTCTTCTAGCAACCTTGCTAGGCAAATAGAATGAGATTACAATAAGAGAGGATTTGAGAGATGAATATCTCAATTACAAAGTCTATCAAAAATTAAGTACAAGGTTTGGAAAAAAATAATACAAATGAAAAACAGAGCCTTTTGAGAAAAATTTGAAAATACTTGAGCACTTGTGTAAGATTTTGAAACTTGAATCTAGCAGTAATTCTCTAACTCTTTCTATTTGAATTTATAGAGCTCTTTATGGGATTTGAAAATTTTGGCCATTTGGAAATGGTTGGAGGGCTACAAAACTAGCCTTTTGAGAAATCTGTAAAGAAAATGGTTGATAGGCTAAAAAACAGTCTACCAATTTTGATGCAATGGCTATCGACTACTCTTAGTCGAAAGCATGCATTTGACTGGTCAACGGGCTTTAGTAGCCAGTCGAGAACAAGACCTTAAGTAGTTGACAGTTTCTCACATGTGGTCAATAGTTTGGCCTTTACTTTATAAAAACTTGTTTCATTTCTCAAGTGTTTCAAAACCAATTTTGATGAATCAATTTAAACGATTCTTCTAACTTAAAAACTTGATTTTTTGTATGCCATTAAGAAAGATACAAATGACACAAGATTTATAGTGATTCGATTCAACTGACCAAATCCACTACCTTAGCTCATCACTAAGGATTTTCAAATTCACTAACACCTTCTACTTGTATCTAAGTAGGGCCTCTAGCAATAAGATATGTAGATACAAATCTTCTATCAATACCCGATAAGCCCTCTAGCTCAAAAGTTAGGCAACACAACAATAAATTTTTACAATTAATGAAAATCTAAGAAATAGCTCTCTTAATTATTATAAAGCACAAATATAAGAATCCAATGATATAACAAATGTTACAATAGATTCACGTTTCCTTCGAATGAAAAATGAAAACTTAAAGAGAAATATGAGATGGGGGATTAGCTTGAACACGTACACTTCTTCATTAGCTCTCCCTCAAGCTCCTTCATACTCTATTTATAACTTTCTAGTCGACCAAATACAAAAATTAAATTTAATGACCATCGCCCCACATTAAATGCCTGAAAAACTAGCCGTTTTAATATTATTAGAACAAAAAATGTCAACAAATTCATAGAATTAGTCAATTGTTTCTTTTGAAATATTTAAATTTCAAAACATGTTTATAAAAGCTTTCAACTCTTTTAAAAATTATATCTTGCTTCTTGACAACAATTATGGCAAAAAATTGTTATAAACTCAGCCAAAAAATTGTGTTTTAAGCAATTATACTATTTAAAATCCAATTTTTTATTTTCTTTTAAGTAGTTATTTATTGTTTCCATTATTTTTCAAATCTTTTTAAAAATTTTGAATGCAAAAGCAAACAATCAAATAATGTGATTTTCTATTTTTATTTTCAAAATAATAAAATTGAAAACAAAATAAAGATAAAGGAGCTCTAATTTTTTTATGAAAAAGAATAGTAATAAAATAATATAATTTTTACACGGTTACATTATTTTTAATTTTTTTCTATTTTTCTCTCTCAAATTATCAATTGAGGTCACTTTCTTCCGCTTAAGGGTAAGTTTGATATTTTTATTTTTAATTGACTTGTATTAATAGAAGTATGTAATTGTTTAAGATTAATTGAAACATTGCAGTTATTTTAAGGGAATTTAGTGAATTTCAACATTTAATATAAATGTAAAGAGTACTTTTCAATGTTCGAAAAATTATATTGACTATTGTCTAAAAGTTATATTATATTAATCTCCTGCTATTAGATTATGTTACATGAGATGCTATGTAAATTTTTTTAAATATTAAAAGAATAGGTATGATTTTAAAAATGCAACACAAATTATATATAACTTAGTGAAATTTAAGAATGTCGAGTGAGAAGGTGGCACGTTCAAATAAAACGTGTAGATGTGGCCACTGGCCAGTCTTTTTTTTTATGATTTTAGAAAATATTTTAAGTGAATGGTGAAAAGATAGATGATTTATTAATTAATTTATAAATAGAGTTTAATAATTAAAAACCAACATCTACACCCCTTTTTTCATAAAGGAAGGAATTTTAGTTGCCCAATTATTTTCTCTTATTTATTCACACAAAAAACATAACTGTTATTTAAATTTTATTCTTCTATATCAATGAATTTGTATCGTTTAATAATTTCTTTTATAATGAGGTTTGAATAATACGACGAATCTACCCCTTATATCGCATAACGGTGCTAGAACATGAAAAATATTCCATGCATTCTAACAGCTCAGTTATCATAAATTTAAAAATTAGGAAACATAATATAAACAATAATCCAAGTTAATAAAAAATAACTAAGATTTATTAATTTAATTGTCAAGATTAGGTACAACTTAATTATAAAAAATAATCCAAGTTAATTGTGATTTATTATATTAATTTAGATGGTTCAATTTCTCAATCTTGAGTAATATTATGTTTTGATTGTTCTGATTGATTTTATCTTAGATTTAAGATTTACACAACTGATTGCCACTTAAAAACATTTAGAATACGGATAACGGTAACAATTGTATTTGTTGTTGCCCAAAATACAATAATTGAAATTTTGTGAAGTGGGTATGTCCCAAATGTGTGCTTTGAAACTTCGCCCTAAAGGTATGTTCTAAATGTGTACCCTGAAGGTATGCCCAAAAAGTATGCCCCGAATGTATGCCTTGAAAGTATACCCTGAGACAATTGATGTTGCTAATTGGTTCTCCACCTACGTTGCTACCAAGACTACGAAATAGGTTAGAAGGTCTCTGAGGGTGTTCTCCCCCGAAGACCCTTTGACAGTCAAGCTAGTATTCCGAAAATGATACTATTGTAATAGAAATTAGAGAAGTGTTCAGAGGTTACTAGAGATGGAAAAAAATCCATTTGCTTGGTCTTGTAGCTAGGTATTTATAGGGCACGGTCATGAGAATCCTTTTAAGGGACACGTGTCAATAATCTAGAAGGGGTCCTTTACCTGAAAAGTATCGTTCTTGCTCAGAATGGTACATGATGCCCAGAAAGGTACACAATCCCGAAAAGTCTCTACATCTACTAGGAAGATCCCTTATGCCTGGAAAGTCTATAGCTTTGGCCAGAGCTCGCCAATGCCCAGAAAGTCTCTACATCTACCTGGAAGGTCCCTTATGCCTTGAAAGTACCTTGCTCGAAAACTTAGTCATGCCCAAAAGATCTTTTATGCCCGAAAGCTATTAGTCATGCTCGAAAGGTCCCTTATGGCCAGAAACTCTTTAGTCATGTCCAAAAAGTTTTTTTCGTGCCTGGGAACTTCTTATTTGCTCGAAAGGTCCTTTGCTTTGGCTAGAAACTCCCTAATGCCCAGAAGCTCTGCGATGCCTGAAAACCCCTTAGTTGCCCGAAAGCTTCGTGATGCATGAAAACCCCTTAGTTGCCTGGAAGTTTTGCCTAGAAGCTTCGTGATGCCCAAAAACATATTTTTGTGAGAACCATTTTACCATGGCACAATAGTACTTTATTTTTAAATTTATTGTATTTTATTTTTATTTTTAAATAAATTTGTTGATCCATTATTTATAAAAGTATCATCATATTTTTTTAAATATTTAATTAACTAATAGAATTGTTTTAGTTTAAGAACAAAAAACAAATTAAAAAAAATAAATTTATTACATCTTAACTATTATGATTAGCATTACTCTTACATATATTTTTTTATCTTAATCAATTTTTTTTTCTTCCATATAAATCAGAAATATATAGAGACAGTACTATTATTAATGTTAATTAATATATATTATTAACATATATTATGAATGCAATTTCTACTTTTCCTTTTGTTGTAAGTAAAACTAGCTACCCTACTTGTGTCTCTTATCATAATTAGCATAATACAACAAATAAATAAATTAACCAAAGATGAAACTATAAAACAACAAGTGATGCTTAATCACAACAAATTAACTCCTCCTTTTGGAGGAACGAGGAGGCACATACATACCTACGTAATCACAACATGTATATATATAAATATATGTAAAAAGCTAACACAATATTTTGATTTTGAAAATTTACAATGACATAATGTTATGTACACAAACAATTATTGTAATTAATATAATTACAAACAATTGAACTTTTAATTTTACATAAGGATCAAGAATAAGATAATGCACTTACTCTCAACAGTAACAGCTAATCTACTTGCAAACATAACGTCCAATATCTATCTATCACTCAACAGTAATAAACAACAAAAATCTCTATCTGTTTCAAAAGTCTAAATCGTCAAAACTAATATGTGAGAGGACCCAACCATGGGCGGCATCGTCTTCAATATTATTATTGAAGATATCAGTTGCGGCAGCTGTTTCTTCTTCTAGTGTTTGCTTCTCAATCTCAATGCTGGAGAGAACAGCTCCAGCTCCAGCTCCCACATGAGAATGAGATGATGATTCACCAGCTTCTTCTTCTTCTTCTTCTTCTTCTTCTGCTACTTGGTGGTTCTCGATTCTCGCACGCTTTCTCCCTCTGGCTCTGGCTTTCTTTTTGATCTTGCAAATCGCGTAGTCCTTGATTTGCATCACATCAGACGAAAGAAAAATGCATTAATCTTGGCAAGAACTAATTAATTAATGGTTAGAGAGAGAGATCCAATAAAATCTTTCAAATTACAAAGACAGAAAACACAACTATATAGGGAATAATCAAAAGATCAAGATTCAAGAAGAAAATTAAACCATATCTGTCTGTATATGGCAGACGATAAACATATACATATAGAGGGGGTGAGAGAGTAAGAGAGAGAGAGAGAGAGAGAGAGAGAGAGAGAGAGGTGGGAGATATGGTCGTATGGATGAAAATGATGTTACCTTAATATTTGGATTTTGGAGACAGATGCCGTCAAGACTATATTCCTTCATGTCCCATTGAAGGTGTTGGGCTGACCCTTTATTATCATAATTAAAGCTTTTCTTCATCCCAATAACCCTGCCTTGAGTGTCCAAAATTGGATGTCCCTTGTCCAGCCCCTTCCAAGTTCCCTTTCCCACCGATCTATCGATTCTGTTGCCGTTGTGACTCTTTTTCCTCAGCGGCGTGAAAAAGAAGAGCTCCTTATTGAATGTCGGGGAAGGGATGAAATGATCCAAACTATTTTCTCTAACGTCGTCGTCGTCCTCGTCATTTTCTTCTTTGTCCTCTAATTCTTGAATTCTTCGAAATGCCTCCTGCAATCCCTCTTCACTGTAGAGATTGCACTCACTCACAAGATTAAGTTCGGCCACCGGTAATATCTCCCCGGTCATCCTTTTCAACAGATAATGCTCGATGAGCACTTCGTCGGTAGGCTCGAACACGTAGCCAAGCAGAAACTTCAACTCCATCTCTTCTCTCTCTCTCTCTCTCTCTCTCTCTCTCTCTCTCTCCGCGTCTTCTCTGCAGTTTGGATTGATTAGATTGAAGCTTGCGCTGAAGCTTCATGCGTATTTATAAGAAGGGAAGATTTGTGTTAGAATTAATATAATATGATTGTTAAAATCAATATAAGAGCATATTAGATATTTTACTGTGTAAGATTACCAATTTTGATGTGAAATAATTCTGGATATTTGATTATGTTTATTTTTTTAACTTAAACAAGGTTATTAAACCAAGGGTATTTTAGGCAATAACAATAAATAAAACTTAAAGTTTGGATTCATTCCAAACATAAGTTGTAGAATTCAATTGAATTTCAAATTTTAAGTTATATCATTCCAAACATGAATTCATTTGAGATGAATATTTAATCCGTCGCTAACATTAATTTTTTAATTTTTAATTTTTATTATTTTTATTCAATTAATTTAAAAATATTTAAATTTGAGATGAATATTTAAATATATAAATATTTAAATTTTATAAAAAATTAAATATATTAATGTATATTTAAAAAATTAAATATACATTTAAACATGAGATGAATATAAAAAAATTAATTTATAAAATTTAAATAAATATATTAATTTTAAAAACAATAATATTGTTAAATTCTAAATATATGAAATAATATATTTCATGTGCATAAAATAAAAAATATAATAAATGTATAATAATTAATTATTTATAATATTTATTAAATTTGTACAAAATGTAAACAAACACTATTTTAAAAATAAATAAAAAATTTAAAAATCATAATATTGTTAAAAATTTTATTATTTTAAATTTTAAAAATCATAAAAATGAAATAATATCGAGAGATTTTATTATATATAAAGGAGTCTAAGAGCTATCTTGTCAATCTCATTCCTTCTATAAATAGAAGAATTTTTCGCTAAGCTAAAAAATTAAAAACCATAATATATGAATGATATTGTATCTTATATTTTATAATAATATCTTATGTCACTATATAATATATAGACATTGTAACACAATTAAATGTACAATTAAGTCATTCATAATTATTACAACTAGAGAAGTGACATCCGTTATTCTTGTTAAAAAATAAAATATATATATATAAATAAATATTTATTTAATATATTTAGTTAGCATTTGTTAAAATGAGAAGGATAAGGGAGGTATCTTTTTTAGTTTTATTTTTTTATTTCTTAATATATTTTAATGACAGAAATTTTTATTAAAAAATAAAAAATATACTTTAACGATGAAATATTTTCTTCACTAAAATAAATTCTTATTTTTTAAAAAAAAATAGTGACGAAAATATCTGTCGCTAAATTTTAAAAAATTACATTTAGCGACGAAAATTTTTTGTCGCTAAATTGGCAAAGGATTTGTCGCAAAAAAAATTAGCGACGATGAAGTCCGTCGCTAAATTGATTTAGCGATGGATTTTGGGTTTTAGCGATGGAATATTTCCGTCACTAAAACCCGAAATTCTTGTAGTGACACCTAAGAGAAGGGATGAATCGGGTGTTTTAAAAAAAATATATTTGAGATATGAAAATCTTTGTTTGAAATGAGGAAGAAATGTTGTGACACAATAAGTACATGCTATAATTTCTCTAAGTAATGGCACCAAACACCCAAGATGAGGAGTGAATTGGGTGATTAAAAATTCTGATTGAACTTGGACATATTTTGCCAAATGGTGATGTTTTAGTGCAAAATAATGGTGTTTGAGAAGAATTCTTATCAAGATCAATGAAATGAAAAATAAATGCAAAGGAGACACAAGGAATTTATAATGGTTCAACTAATATTAGGGGTGTCAACGGTTCGGATTGGTCCGATTCTATTAGAATCTAGTTACTGAACTATTTTTAACGGTTCCGAAAAAATAAAAATCGTAACCGAACCATTACATATATAAAACCAAATCATAACAAATCCGTCGCGTCGGACCAGTTTCGATTTGATTTCGGTTCTATCCAATTAACATTTAGCTTCTAAACATTTTCGCAAAATATGAAATTACAAACAAATTTGTTAATTAAAATGAACTCATAACTTCATTAATGCTTCAAATCTTGAAATAAAAGTAGAACAAAATAATTCATAGACTATCTCATCAAATGAGATTACATCGACTATTTAGTATAGCAATAGCGCATAAAAGTCTAGAAATAAAAGAGTTTATGAATAACAATAGCCAACAACAAAAAAGAAATAAATAAAAACTAATAGATTAAAATTGCTAGTAATAATATATTTATGTATATGTATATATATATACCCAAAAAATTATAATATATATACAAGTATAATATCAGTTCCGGTTCTATTCGAACCACGGTTTGAAAAGAAAAACCAGTAACCAAACCAAATATATCAGTTATTTTAGAACCAAAACCTAACTGTTGAAGTATAGAACCAATCCAAAAGGCATGGTTCGGTTTGGTTTGGTCCGATTCACCGGTTTTCAAATATTTTTTGACACCCCTAACTAAAATTAGAAATACAACCTCCTACTTTGCAAAATAGCCTCTCTAGCAACCTTATTAGGCAAATAGAATGAGATTACAATAAGAGAAGATTTGAGAGATGAATCTCTCAGTTACAAAGTCTATCAAAAATTAAGCACAGGGTTTGGAAGAAATAATACAAATGAATAACAAAGCTTTCTAAGAAATATTTGAGAACACTTTAGCACTTATGTAAGATTTTGAAAATTGAATCTAGCAATAATTCTCTAACTCTTCAAAATGCACCACCAGGTCTGAATTTATAGAGCTTTTCGTGGGATTTGAAAATTTAGGCCATTTGGAAGTGGTTGGAGGGCTACAGAACTCGTCGTTCAAGAAATTTGCAAAAAAAATGGTTGATAGGCTAGAAACAGTCTACCAATTTTTATGTAGTGGTTGTCGACTGCTTTTGACTGAAAGCATGCATTTGATCTATCGACGGGCTTTGGCAGCCAGTCGAGAACAAGACCTCAAGCGGTTGACCGTTTCTCACATGTGGTGGACAACTTGGCCTTTACTTTTTAAAAACTTGCTTCATTTCTCAATTGCTTCAAAACCAATTTTCATGAATCAAATTTAAGCGATTCTTCTAACTTAAAAACTTGATTTTTTGAATTCCATCAAGAATGATATTTGGCATTGGATGAAATTGATTTTTATGATGTGAAATTGAATTTCATTCTGGTGCTTTTAGGACTTATAAAGTGATTTTAGGTGCACCAAATATAGAAACATCTTGACAAAAATTTATTGTAAAAACTAACATTGTTTTTCATCATGAAAACCGTAAAAAAGAGCAAAATAACAATGTATAGTGGAATTTGCAAAGTGTGAAAGAAATGAAGTTAGAAGATACAAATGACACAAGATTTATAGTGATTCGGTTCAACTGGCCTAATTTACTATCTTAACTCATCATTAAGGATTTTCAAATCCACTAACACCTCTTACTTGAACCTAAGTAAGCCCTCTAGCAACAAAATAGATAGATACAAATCCTTTTATCAATACTCGGTAGGTCCTCTAACTCAAAAGCTAGGCAACACAACAATAAATTTTTTAAATTAATGAGAATTTAAGAGATAGCTCTCTTAATTACAATAAAGCACATATGTAAGAATCAAATGCCATAACAAATGTTACAATAGCTTTAAGTTGCCTTCGAATGAAAAATGAGATGGGGGATTCGCTTGAACACTTGCACTTCTTCATTAGCTCTCCCTCAAGCTCCTTCATGCTCTATTTATAGCTTTTTGGTTGACCAAACACAAAAATTGAATTTAATGATTGTTACCCCATATTGAATGCATTAAAAAACTAGCCATTTTAATGTTGTTAGAACAAAAACTGTCAACAGATTCATAAAATTAGTTGACTACTTCGAAGTATTTGAATTTCAAAACTTGTTTATAAAAACTTTCGACTCTTTTAAAATTATCTTGTTTCTTGACAACAGTTATGGCCAAAAATTGTTATAAACTCACATCAACAAAATTGTGTTTTAAGCAATTATAATATTTAAAATCTAATTTTTTATTTTCTTTTAAGTAGTTATCTATTGTTTCCATGATTTTTCAAATCTTTTTAAAATCTTTGACTGCAAAAACAAACAATCAAATAATGTGATTTTCTATTTTTATTTTCAAAATAATAAAATTGAAAACAAAATCGAGAAAAAGGAGCTCTAAATTTTTTTTATGAAAAAGAATAGAAATAAAATAATATAATTTTTTCACGGTTACATTATTTTTTATTTTTTTTATTTTTCTCTCTCAAATTATCAATTGAGGTCACTTTCTTCCTCTTAAGGGTAAGTTTGATATTTTTATTTTATGTGTTCGTCGGCAGGCTCGAACACATAGCCAAGCAGAAACTTCTACTCCATCTCTTCTTTTGATTAATTCTCTCTCTCTCTCTCTCTCTCTCTCTCTCTCTCCGCATCTTCTCTGCAGTTTGGATTGATTAGATTGATGCTAGCTCTGAAGCTGCGTATTTATAAGAAGGGAAGGGAAGGTTTGTGTTAAAATCAATATAAGAGCATATTAGATATTTAACTGTGTAAGATTACCAATTTTGATGTGAAATAATTCTGGATATTTTGATTATGTTTATTTTTTTAACTTAAACAAGGTTATTAAACCAAGGGTATTTTAGGCAATAATAACAATTGAAACTTAAATTTTGGATTCATTCCAAACATAAGTTGTAGAATTCAATTGAATTTTATATTTTAAATTATATCATTCCAAACATATGAATTCATTTGCAAATGAATTCCATGTAGAATACATTTATAAATGAATTCCAAATCTTAAGTTCATTCATTTCAAATGGACCATTAAGTACACATTAATTGTAAAATATTTTATTATCATAATTCGTTAATAACAAATACTTTTAAAGTTTATTTATTAAAATATTTACATATACATATATACATGTATACATAAATATATAGTATATATGTCTACATATATATACACAATATTTATTTATACATACATGTACATACGTACAATATATGTATGCCTGTATATGTATATATATTTATATATACATATATCACCCGCTCCGCACCACATGTTCTTAAACAAACAACCATAACCAAAGAAGTATTCACTAGCAGCCAAGCTTGGCTTGAAACACTACGTCTTCCATATAACAACAATGGCAAGACTTGCTCTCTGTGTCTTCTCCCACATAAAGATAACCAGGACTCATCCCTATCAGGCAAAGTGGGAGAATGATACTAGTAGTTATACTTTTCAACATGCTGTTTACCATTTACCTCAAACTAATTTTGGGGCTACTGATTTGTATCACTATTAGTAATAAGAGTAATGAACGAGAAAAGGAATACACAATACCAACGTTTTGCACTACCGTTTTCAATACCAGATATGTGTCAGATGAGTACAGTTTTCAAGTTTTTGGCTGGCAGTGGCAGATAGAGCAATGACAGCGCTCGTTTTACTGTTTGGCTTCAGGTCACCAATTATCTACCGTAAGTTAAATTAGTATTTTATTAGTTTAGAAATCTGACCAAACAATGTTACAACCATGAGGATATGGAATGGTTAACAATAGCCAAATGGTAAAAAAAAACAGCTATCGTCATTGTCAAGGAACAATGATCGGTGAGTTTGGTCCAATTGTTGAGATGAGAAAAGATGAGGTCACTGCACTCAGCTCTCACGTTCCTAGGGTTTTTCAAGGATGTAAACTGGAATTATGGAAGAATTTGGGATGGAGAGAATAGAAAGGGAGCTTGGTTATGATAAGGACCAAGAACAATTTCTCTATCAAAACCATTTTACAAATTTATCTAAATTATTTTTAACATAATATAGACTTACCTAGGGATGTAAACGAATTTTTAATTATTAACGCACAATACCCTTAAAACTTGAAATATCAATACAAATAAATTGGGGGATAATGAATCCCCCTACCTTAAACCTCGACCTCTACCAAAAAATTATGCAACTTTCCATTAATCTTAATAGAGTAATGAGGAGTCGTAATACACTCCTTAATCTAGCTATAAAATTGAGAAGGGAAATTCATTAGATGAAGAACCATAAAAAAAAAAAATCCCATTTTAAAGAATCATAGGCTTTAGCTAGGTCGACTTTTATCGCACAACACAAGGAACCCCTATGAAGATGGTACTGGTAGACTAACTCTTGTGCCAACAAAACATTATTCTGCCTAGCAAAAGTAGTTTGGAACTCATCAACCAAACTTGAGAGTACCACTTTGAGTTTGTTAGCCAAAATCTTGTAATGGCCTTATAAAGGATATTACAACAAAAAATTGGTCTAATTGGCTACGCATATCAGGATGAGAGACTTTGGGAATAAGGCTAATAGTGGTAGCATTAACCTTCCCCAATAGATATCCCATGGAAAAGAAGTTTTTGACCACCTCCACCACATCCCAAGCTTTCCTAAAAAATTTGACAATAAAACTGTCAAGCCCAGGCACTATCATCACTCATACGAAAAAAAGACTACTTAACTTCCTCAAGGGTTAAAGATGTAGTAAGCCCCATCCACTGATCGAGTCAATTGCTTATCCATAAAAGGGCAACATCCTCAAGCTACAAACTTTTTTCGATCGAGCTTGAGACCCAATGAGATATTGTTAGGAGGACACTGTAATGTCCACTACTTTATCTGGAAACTCTGAATTCAAACCATTTGTCCTCTAAATACTCAAGACATGATGGTTATTTCACTGAGTCGTCATGGTTTGGAAAAGAATCTAGAACACTGATGCCCTTCTACCAACCATTTGACCCAGGCATAAATATGGAAAATTTTAGATTCTTGAGCTAATGCAACCATATAGTCCCAACTCTCTCTGGTGAAGAACTAGGTCTTGAGTGTTATCTTAAATGCATACCTGAACATTAGTCATCAATCGGCCTCTAAAATTAGTGACCTTTTTAGAGACATGACTTTTGGTGCTATTAAGTTGGTTCATGGCCCTTTTCACTACCTTAAGCGTACTCACCAAACGAAACATAGGAGTCTTGTTCACTCTCATAACCTAACTAGTTGTCACCTTATGTAAAAACAAAGAATGTTCTACCAAATGGTTTAAAAATCGGAATGGAACCCCCAGACCTCCGATTATTATCCATCAAATTAACTACCATAGGACTATGGTCAGAAATACCTCAGGATTATTCACCCCACTCTTGAGTGCAACATCATATATATATATATATTTATTGAAGTCTATCTAACACTAAGATCTTATGCAAACCATTATAGTTTTTTTGACTTTTTAGTGGTTTTCTCACATACGACGCCAATTGTTGTTATCTAAATACAATAATAAATTTATTTATTTAGGAATTGTCTCCAAGTTGTCTTGGATTTGCAAAAAAAGAACTCGTTAGAAGGAGTAGAGTGTTCCTTACGCAAACCTTTTGATGCTTAAGTCAAAATTATAGAAAATAGTAGATTAACGAAAGTTGTAGACTCTTTCAATGGAATTTATGGCATACCTCTTTTAGGAAAAAGTCTCCCCTATTTATTGTGGGGCTAGTTGGTTTGTGATGAATACTTTTACCATTTTGAACTTGTTTGAGATAGGAAAGATTTGCAGATAATCTACATCTATTGCGAGATACTTGGAGAAGATCTCATAAGTGATATGTAAGTGATATTCTCTCTTTGCAAGATTGATCCGAAAGAATCTTCTAGAGACTCTTTAGTTGGGAAGGTCTCTTGAACCCCCTTTTTGGTTGTTTTCTTTTTGTTGCAACCCCACTTTTAGATTCTAAATCTAAATAAAATCTCAATTTATTTTCAAATAAATGCAAAAATAATTAGTTTATAACTTAAAAAAAATCAAATTCATCTTTAAATAACAAAAATAAATTAATTTTCAATTTATCGTTGAATTGTGAAAGTGAAGTAATCTCTAAAAAAATTGAATATTTGACTGAATTTTTTTAATTTTCTCAATAAATATGGTTTTTTGTTTATATTTTCAAATACACAATTCTTGATTAGATTTGAATAAATATGGCACTACACACCCAAGAGAAAGAGTGAACTGGATGTTTTAAAAAAAAAAATTATTTGAGATATGAAAATCTTTGCTTGAAATGAGGAAGAAATATTGTGACATAATAAGTGTATGTTAGAATTTGTCTAAGCAATGGTACCAAACACTTAAGAGGGGGCTGAATTGGGTAATTATAAATTTTGATTAAACTTGAACATTTTTTGCCAAATGGTAAGGTTTTAGTGCAAAATAATAGTGTTTGAGAATAATTTTTATCAAGATTAATGAAATGAAAAATAAATGAAAAGGAGACACAAGCAATTTATATATAGTGGTTCAACCAAGACTATGAATACAACCTTCTACTTTGCAAAGTAGGTCTTCTAGCAACCTTGCTAGGCAAATAGAATGAGATTACAATAAGAGAGGATTTGAGAGATGAATCTCTCAGTTACAAAGTCTATCAAAAATTAAGTACAAGGTTTGGAAAAAAATAATACAAATGAAAAATAGAGCCTTTTGAGAAAAATTTGAAAATACTTGAGCACTTGTGTAAGATTTTGAAACTTGAATCTAGCAGTAATTCTCTAACTCTTTCAAAATGCACCACTAGGTTTGAATTTATAGAGCTCTTTATGGGATTTGAAAATTTTGGCCATTTGGAAATGGTTGGAGGGCTACAAAACTGGCCTTTTGAGAAATCTGTAAAGAAAATGGTTGATAGGCTAAAAAAATGGTCTACCAATTTTGATGCAATGGCAATTGACTACTCTTAGTCGAAAGCATGCATTTGACTGGTCAACGGGCTTTAGTAGCCAGTCGAGAACAAGACCTTAAGTAGTTGACAGTTTCTCACATGTGGTCAACAGTTTGGCCTTTACTTTATAAAAACTTGTTTCATTTCTCAAGTGTTTCAAAACCAATTTTGATGAATCAATTTAAACGATTCTTCTGACTTAAAAACTTGATTTTTTGAATGCCATTAAGAAAGATACAAATGACACAAGATTTATAGTGGTTCGATTCAACTGGCCAAATCCACTACCTTAACTTATCACTAAGGATTTTCAAATCCACTAACACCTTCTACTTGTATCTAAGTAGGGCCTCTAGCAATAAGATATGTAGATACAAATCTTCTATCAATACCAGATAAGCCCTCTAGCTCAAAAGTTAGGCAACACAACAATAAATTTTTACAATTAATGAAAATCTAAGAAATAGCTCTCTTAATTACAATAAAGCACAAATATAAGAATCCAATGCTATAACAAATGTTACAATAGATTCACGTTTCCTTCGAATGAAAAATGAAAACTTAAAGAGAAATATGAGATGGGGGATTAGCTTGAACACGTACACTTCTTCATTAGCTCTCCCTCAAGCTCCTTCATACTCTATTTATAACTTTCTAGTCGACCAAATACAAAAATTAAATTTAATGACCATCGCCCCACATTAAATGCCTGAAAAACTAGCCGTTTTAATATTATTAGAACAAAAACTGTCAACAAATTCATAGAATTAGTCGATTGTTTCTTTTGAAATATTTAAATTTCAAAACATGTTTATAAAAGCTTTCAACTCTTTTAAAAATTATATCTTGCTTCTTGACAACAATTATGGCAAAAAATTGTTATAAACTCACAGCCAAAAAATTGTGTTTTAAGTAATTATACTATTTAAAATCCAATTTTTTATTTTCTTTTAAGTAGTTATTTATTGTTTCCATTATTTTTCAAATCTTTTTAAAAATTTTGAATGCAAAAGCAAACAATCAAATAATGTGATTTTCTATTTTTATTTTCAAAATAATAAAATTGAAAACAAAATAAAGATAAAGGAGCTCTAATTTTTTTTATGAAAAAGAATAGTAATAAAATAATATAATTTTTACACGGTTACATTATTTTTCATTTTTTTCTATTTTTCTCTCTCAAATTATCAATTGAGGTCACTTTCTTCCGCTTAAGGGTAAGTTTGATATTTTTATTTTTAATTGACTTGTAATAATAGAAGTATGTAATTGTTTAAGATTAATTGAAACATTGCAGTTATTTTAAGGGAATTTAGTGAATTTCAACATTTAATATAAATGTAAAGAGTACTTTTCAATGTTCGAAAAATTATATTGACTATTGTCTAAAAGTTATATTATATTAATCTCCTGCTATTAGATTATGTTACATGAGATGCTATGTAAATTTTTTTAAATATTAAAAGAATAGGTATGATTTTAAAAATGCAACACAAATTATATATAACTTAGTGAAATTTAAGAATGTCGAGTGAGAAGGTGGCATGTTCAAATAAAACGTGTAGATGTGGCCACTGGCCAGTCTTTTTTTTTTTTTTTTATGATTTTAGAAAATATTTTAAGTGAATGGTGAAAAGATAGATGATTTATTAATTAATTTATAAATAGAGTTTAATAATTAAAAACCAACATCTACACCCCTTTTTTCATAAAGGAAGGAATTTTAGTTGCCCAATTATTTTCTCTTATTTATTCACACAAAAAACATAACTGTTATTTAAATTTTATTCTTCTATATCAATGAATTTGTATCGTAAAATAATTTTTTTTATAATGAGGTTTGAATAATACGACGAATCTGCCCCTTATATCGCATAACGGTGCTAGAACATGAAAAATATTCCATGCATTCTAACAGCTCAGTTATCATAAATTTAAAAATTTGGAAACATAATATAAACAATAATCCAAGTTAATAAAAAATAACTAAGATTTATTAATTTAATTGTCAAGATTAGGTACAACTTAATTATAAAAAATAATCCAAGTTAATTGTGATTTATTATATTAATTTAGATGGTTCAATTTCTCAATCTTGAGTAATATTATGTTTTGATTGTTCTCATTTATTTTATCTTAGATTTAAGATTTACACAACTGATTGCCACTTAAAAACATTTAGAGTACGGATAACGGTAACAATTGTATTTGTTGTTGCCCAAAATACAATAATTGAAATTTTGTGAAGTGGGTATGTCCCAAATGTGTGCCTTGAAACTTCGACCTAAAGGTATGTTCTAAATGTGTACCTTGAAGGTACGCCCGAAAAGTATGCCCCGAATGTATGCCTTGAAAGTATACCCTGAGACAATTGATGTTGCTAATTGGTTCTCCACCTATGTTGCTACCAAGACTACGAAACAGGTTAGAAGGTCTGTGAGGGTGTTCTCCCCCGAAGACCCTCTGACAATCAAGCTAGTATTCCGAAAATGATACTATTGTAATAGAAATTAGAGAAGTGTTCAGAGGTTACTAGAGATGGAAAAAAATCCATTTGCTTGGTCTTGTAGCTAGGTATTTATAGGGCACGGTCATGAGAATCCTTTTAAGGGACACGTGTCAATAATCTAGAAGGGGTCATTTACCTGAAAAGTATCGTTCTTGCTCAGAATGGTACATGATGCCCAGAAAGGTACACAATCCCGAAAAGTTTCTACATCTACTTGGAAGGTCCCTTATGCCTGGAAACTCTATAGCTTTGGCCAGAGCTCGCCAATGCCCAGAAAGTCTCTACATCTACCCGGAAGGTCCCTTATGCCTTGAAAGTACCTTGCTCGAAAACTTAGTCATGCCCAAAAGATCTTTTATGCCTGGAAGCTATTAGTCATGCTCGAAAGGTCCCTTATGGCCAGAAACTCTTTAGTCATGTCCAAAAAGTTTTTTTCGTGCCTGGGAACTTCTTATTTGCTCGAAAGGTCCTTTGCTTTGGCTAGAAACTCCCTAATGCCCAGAAGCTCCGTGATGCCTGAAAACCCCTTAGTTGCTCGAAAGCTTCGTGATGCTCGAAAACCCCTTAGTTGCCTGGAAGTTTTGCCTGGAAGCTTCATGATGCCCAAAAACATATTTTTGTGAGACCCATTTTACCATGGCACAATAGTACTTTATTTTTAAATTTATTGTATTTTATTTTTATTTTTAAATAAATTTGTTGATCCATTATATATAAAAGTATCATCATATTTTTTTAAATATTTAATTAACTAATAGAATTGTTTTAGTTTAAGAACAAAAAACAAATTAAAAAAAATAAATTTATTACATCTTAACTATTATGATTAGCATTACTCTTACATATATTTTTTATCTTAATCAATTTTTTTTTCTTCCATATAAATCATAAATATATAGAGACAGTACTATTATTAATGTTAATTAATATATATAATTAACATATATTATGAATGCAATTTCTCCTTTTCCTTTTGTTGTAAGTAAAACTAGCTACCCTACTTGTGTCTCTTATCATAATTAGCATAATACAACAAATAAATAAATTAACCAAAGATGAAACTATAAAACAACAAGTGATGCTTAATCACAACAAATTAACTCCTCCTTTTGGAGGAACGAGGAGGCACATACATACCTACGTAATCACAACATGCATATATATAAATATATGTAAAAAGCTAACACAATATTTTGATTTTGAAAATTTACAATGACATAATGTTATGTACACAAACAATTATTGTAATTAATATAATTACAAACAATTGGACTTTTAATTTTACATAAGGATCAAGAATAAGATAATGCACTTACTCTCAACAGTAACAGCTAATCTACTTGCAAACATAACGTCCAATATCTATCTATCACTCAACAGTAATAAACAACAAAAATCTCTATCTGTTTCAAAAGTCTAAATCGTCAAAACTAATATGTGAGAGGACCCAACCATGGGCGGCATCGTCTTCAATATTATTATTGAAGATATCAGTTGCGGCAGCTGTTTCTTCTTCTAGTGTTTGCTTCTCAATCTCAATGCTGGAGAGAACAGCTCCAGCTCCAGCTCCCACATGAGAATGAGATGATGATTCACCAGCTTCTTCTTCTTCTTCTTCTTCTGCTACTTGGTGGTTCTCGATTCTCGCACGCTTTCTCCCTCTGGCTCTGGCTTTCTTTTTGATCTTGCAAATCGCGTAGTCCTTGATCTGCATCACATCAGACGAAAGAAAAATGCATTAATCTTGGCAAGAACTAATTAATTAATGGTTAGAGAGAGAGATCCAATAAAATCTTTCAAATTACAATGACAGAAAACACAACTATATAGGGAATAATCAAAAGACCAAGATTCAAGAAGAAAATTAAACCATATCTGTCTGTATATGGCAGACGATAAACATATACATATAGAGGGGGTGAGAGAGTAAGAGAGAGAGAGAGAGAGAGAGGTGGGAGATATGGTCGTATGGATGAAAATGATGTTACCTTAATATTTGGATTTTGGAGACAGATGCCGTCAAGACTATATTCCTTCATGTCCCATTGAAGGTGTTGGGCTGACCCTTTATTATCATAATTAAAGCTTTTCTTCATCCCAATAACCCTGCCTTGAGCGTCCAAAATTGGATGTCCCCTGTCCAGCCCCTTCCAAGTTCCCTTTCCCACCGATCTATCGATTCTGTTGCCGTTGTGACTCTTTTTCCTCAGCGGCGTGAAAAAGAAGAGCTCCTTATTGAATGTCGGGGAAGGGATGAAATGATCCAAACTATTTTCTCTAACGTCGTCGTCGTCCTCGTCATTTTCTTCTTTGTCCTCTAATTCTTGAATTCTTCGAAATGCCTCCTGCAATCCCTCTTCACTGTAGAGATTGCACTCACTCACAAGATTAAGTTCGGCCACCGGTAATATCTCCCCGGTCATCCTTTTCAACAGATAATGCTCGATGAGCACTTCGTCGGTAGGCTCGAACACGTAGCCAAGCAGAAACTTCAACTCCATGATTAACTCTCTCTCTCTCTCTCTCTCCCTCTCCCTCCGCGTCTTCTCTGCAGTTGGGATTGATTAGATTGAAGCTTGCGCTGAAGCTTCATGCGTATTTATAAGAAGGGAAGATTTGTGTTAGAATTAATATAATATGATTGTTAAAATCAATATAAGAGCATATTAGATATTTTACTGTGTAAGATTACCAATTTTGATGTGAAATAATTCTGGATATTTGATTATGTTTATTTTTTTAACTTAAACAAGGTTATTAAACCAAGGATATTTTAGGCAATAACAACAAATAAAACTTAAATTTTGGATTCATTCCAAACATAAGTTGTAGAATTCAATTGAATTTCAAATTTTAAGTTATATCATTCCAAACATGAATTCATTTGAGATGAATATTTAATCCGTAGCTAACATTAATTTTTTAATTTTTAATTTTTATTATTTTTATTCAATTAATTTATAAATATTTAAATTTGAGATGAATATTTAAATATATAAATATTTAATTTTTATAAAAAATTAAATATATTAATGTATATTTAAAAAATTAAATGTACATTTAAACATGAGATGAATATAAAAAAATTAATTTATAAAATTTAAATAAATATATTAATTTTAAAAACAATAATATTGTTAAATTCTAAATATATGAAATAATATATTTCATGTGCATAAAATAAAAAATATAATAAATTTATAATAATAAATTATTTATAATATTTATTAAATTTGTACAAAATGTAAACAAACACTATTTTAAAAATAAATAAAAAATTTAAAAATCATAATATTGTTAACAATTTTATTATTTTAAATTTTAGAAATCATAAAAATGAAATAATATCGAGAGATTTTATTATAAAAAAAAGGAGTCTAAGAGCTATCTTGTCAATCTCATTCCCTCTATAAATAGGAGAATTTTTCGCTAAGCTAAAAAGTTAAAAAACTATAATATATGAATGACATTGTATCTTATACTTTATAATAATATCATTACACTATATAATATATAGACATTGTAACACAATTAAATGTACAATTAAGCCATTCATAATAGTTACAACTAGAGAAATAACATCTGTTATTCTTGTTAAAAAATAAAATATATATATAAATAAATATTTATTTAATGTATTTAGGTGACGTTTGTTAAAATGAGCAGGATAAGGGAGGTATCTTTTTTAGTTTTATTTTTTTATTTCTTAATATATTTTAATGATAGAAATTTTTATTAAAAAATAAAAAATATATATATTTTAGCGATGGAATATTTTCGTCTCTAAAATAAATTCTTATTTTTTTAAAAAAATAACGACGAAAATATCCATCACTAAATTTTAAAAAAATACATTTAGCGACGAAAATTTTTCGTCGCTAAATTGGCGATGGATCTGTCGCAAAAAAAATTTGCGACGATGAATTCAGCGACGGACTCTATCCGTCGCTAAATTGATTTAGCGAAGGATTTTAGATTTTAGTGACAGAATATTTTCATCGCTAAAACCTGAAATTCTTGTAGTGACACCCAAGAGAAAGGGCGAATCGGGTGTTTTAAAAACAAATATTTGAGATATGAAAATCTTTGTTTGAAATGAGGAAGAAATGTTGTGACATAATAAGTGTATGCTAGAATTTCTCTAAGTAATGGCACCAAACACCCAAGAGGGGGAGTGAATTGGGTGATTAAAAATTTTGATTGAACTTGAACATATTTTCCCAAATGGTGATGTTTTAGTGCAAAATAATGGTGTTTGAGAAGAATTCTTATCAAGATCAATGAAATGGAAAATAAATGCAAAGGAGACACAAGCAATTTATAATGGTTCAACTAAAATTAGAAATACAACTTCCTACTTTGCAAATTAAGTAGCCTCTCTAGCAACCTTGTTAGGCAAATAGAATGAGATTACAATAAGAGAGGATTTGAGAGATGAATCTCTCAGCTACAAAGTCTATCAAAAATTAAGCACAGGGCTTGGAAGAAATAATACAAATGAATAACAAAGACATCTCAGAAATATTTGAGAACACTTTAGCACTTGTGTAAGATTTTGAAACTTGAATCTAGCAATAATTCTCTAACTCTTCAAAATGCACCACAGGTCTGAATTTATAGAGCTTTTCATGGGATTTGAAAATTTTGGCCATTTGGAAGTGGTTAGAGGGCTATAGAACTTGTCGTTCAAGAAATCTGCAAAAAAAAATGATTTATAAGCTAGAAAACAGTCCACCAATTTTTATGCAATGGTTGTCAACTGCTCCTGGCTGAAAGCATGCATTTGATCTGTCGAAGGGGCTCTGGCAGCCAATCAAGAACAAAACCTCAAGCGGTTGATCGTTTCTCACATGTGGTCAACAACTTGGCCTTTACTTTTTAAAAACTTGCTTCATTTCTCAATTGCTTCAAAACCAATTTTCATGAATCAAATTTAAACGATTCTTCTAACTTAAAAACTTGATTTTTTGAATGCCATCAAGAATGATATTTGGCATTGGATGAAATTGATTTTTATGATGTGAAATTGAATTTCATTTTGGTGCTTTTAGGACTTATAAAGTAATTTTAGGTGCACCAAATATAAAAACATCTTGACAAAAATTTATTGTAAAAACTAACATTATTTTTCATCATCAAAATCGTAAAAAAGAGCAAAACAACAATGTATAGTGGAATTTGCAAAGTGTGAAAGAAATGAAGTTAGAAGATACAAATGACACAAGATTTATAGTGATTCAGTTCAACTGGCCTAATCTACTATCTTAACTCATCACTAAGGATTTTCAAATCCACTAACACCTCTTACTTGAACCTAAGTAAGCCCTCTAGCAACAAAATAGGTAGATACAAATCCTTTTATCAATACCCGGTAGGTCCTCTAATTCAAAAGTTAGGCAACACAACAATAAATTTTTTAAATTAATGAAAATCTAAGAGATAGCTCTCTTAATTACAATGAAACACAAATGTAAGAATCAAATACTATAACAAATGTTACAATAGCTTCACATAGCCTTCGAATGAAAAATGAGATGGGGGATTCACTTGAACACTTGCACTTCTTCATTAGCTCTCCCTCAAGCTCCTTCATGCTCTATTTATAGCTTTTTGGTTGACCAAACACAAAAATTGAATTTAATGATTGTTACCCCGCATTAATGCCTTAAAAACTAGCCATTTTAATGTTGTTAGAACAAAAACTGTCACCAGATTCATAAAATTAGTTGACTGCTTCTTTCGAAGTATTTGAATTTCAAAACATGTTTATAAAAGCTATCGACTCTTTTAAAATTATCCTGTTTCTTGACAATAGTTATGGCCAAAAATTGTTATAAACTCACAGCAACAAAATTGTGTTTTAAGCAATTATAATATTTAAAATCTAATTTTTGATTTTCTTTTAAATAGTTTTCTATTGTTTCCATGATTTTTCAAATCTTTTTAAAATTTTTGAATGCAAAAACAAACAACCAAATAATGTGATTTTCTATTTTTATTTTCAAAATAATAAAATTGAAAACAAAATCAAGAAAAAGGAGCTCTAAAATTTTTTTTTATGCAAAAGAATAGAAATAAAATAATATAATTTTTACACGGTTACATTATTTTTAATTTTTTTTTATTTTTCTCTCTCAAATTATCAATTGAGGTCACTTTCTTCCTCTTAATGGTAAGTTTGATATTTTTATTTTTAATTTAGTGAATTTCAACATTTAATATAAATGTAAAGAGTACTTTCAACGTTCCAAAAATTATATTGACCATTGTCTAAAAGTTATATTATATTAATTTCCTGCTATTAGATTATGTTACATGAGATGCTATGTAAATTTTTTTAAATATTAAAAGAATGGGTATGATTTTAAAAATGCAACACAAACTATAACTTGGTGAAATTTAAGAATGTCGAGTGAGAAGGTGGCAGGTTCAAATAAAACGTGTAGATGTGGCCACTGGCCAGTCTTTTTTTATGATTTTAGAAAATATTTTAAGTGAATTGTGAAAAGATAGATTATTTGTTAATTAATTTCTAAATTTTAATAATTAAAAACCAACATCTGCACCCCCTTTTCATAAAGGAAGGAATTTTAGTCGCCGAATTATTTTCTCTTATTTATACACACAAAAAACATAATTATTATTTAAATTTATTCCTCTATATCAATGAATTTGTATTGTATAATAATTTCTTTTATAATGAGGTTTGAATAATACGACAAATCTTCCCCTTAAATCGCATAACGGTGCGAGAACATGAAAAATATTTCATTCATTCTAACGGCTCAGTTATCGTAAATTTAAAAATTAAGATTTATTATATAAACAATAATCCAAGTTAATAAAAAATAATTAATATTTATTAATTTAATTGTCAAGATTAGGGACAAAGGTACAACTTAATTATAAAAAACAATCTAAGTTAATTGAGATTTATTATATTTACTTAGATGGTTCACTTTCTCAATCTTGAGTAATATTATGTTTTGATTGTTCTCGTTGATTTTTTCTTAGATTTAACTGTAATTTACACAACTGATTGGCAGTTAAAAACATTTAGAGTATGGATAACGATAACAATTGTACTTATTGTTGCCTAAAATACAATAATTAAAATTTTGTGAAGTGGAAAGAATCCGAGGTGATAGGGTATTGTTTGGAAGTAGTGTCAGCGTCCTAGACTAATGTCAATATCTTGAAGATATATCCTAAAAGTGTGTTCCGAATGTATGCCCCGGATGTGTGCCTTGAAAGTTCGCCCTGAAGGTATGCCCTGAAGATACACTCGAAAAGTATGCCCCGAATGTATGCCTTGAGAGTATACCCTGAAACAATTGATGTAGCTAATTGATTCTCCATCTACGTCCACTACAAGAATTTCAGGATTTAGCGACGGAATATTTTCGTCGCTAAATTCAAAAATCCGTCCCTAAATTTATTTAGCAACGGAAAATGTCCGTCGCTAAAGTCTTCATCGCTAAAATCTTTTTGCAACGGATCCGTCGCCAAATTAGCGACGTATTAGTGACGGAAATATTTTTTTTTCGCTAAGTGTATTTTTAAAAAAAATTGTGACGGAATATTTCCATTGCAATTTTTTTTAAAAAAATCAAAAAATAATAATTTTTTATTAGCAACGAAATATTCCATCGCTATATTTTAATATTTTAATTTTTAAAAAATATTGCGACGGAATTTCTGTCACTATTATTTTAAATTTTTTTTATTAGATTAATTTTAGCGACTGAATTTCTAATATTTTAATTTTAGCGACAGAATTTTTCGTCGCTATTAGTTTTAGGATTTTTTATTAAATTAATTATAGCGACAAAATTTTCCATCGCTATTAGTTTTCAAATTTTTTATTAAATTAATTGTAGCGACGGAATTTTTCTTCGCTGAATTAAATTAAAAAAAATAAATTTATTTATTGCGACGGAATTATTCCGTCACATTTCATTAAATATTTTTAAAAATTTTAGCGACAAAATTTATTTCGATCGCTAAAATTAATATATTTTTTAATTTAATTTAATTTATTATTTAATTTGTAAATTTATTTATAATTAATTATTAAACAAATTATATAAAAATTCTAAAATTTATATTTATAATATAGAAATTAACATTCAAACAAGATGCTAATAATTGTCTATTACATACTAATAATTATCTGTTACATATTAATCGTTACATAAAAATAACTGCAAAAACTAATCATCTAAATCATCACCAGCATTAGGTGAGTCAAGTTGAGGAGTCGATTGTGGCTGAGAAGAAGAAGAAGAAGGAACCATGCCGCGAGTAGATGCAGTAAGTTGTTCAATCAAAAATCGCATCTCAGAAATCTGTTGTCGAACGTCATTCAGCTCATAAGCCTATGAATTTATCTGCTCCACCTGCAATTTTAATTTCTCTGTCATTTCTTGTATAACCGGGTTTCCATTAAGACCAGATGAGACAGAAGATGAGCTGCCAACGTCAGAAAATTTTGATTGGGATAAGGATCCCATGCCATAAATCCTCTTCTTTTTGTTTTTCCCCCCTGCAGCCTGGATGAATATCTTATCGCAATTTGGCTATTGAGGCTTCTCAGACCCCTCATTTGGTTGAGTTGCTTGCTCTAGCAACTGTCCGTACATTTCCTACAATAATTTAACAAAGAAAATAGAATAAATCAATTATGAATATTAAATTTTACGTTAATTATAAAAATAATATTATTTACAATTAAAAAACTTACAGGGACACTCGAAGAACGTCTGTCGACATACACTATCTGTCCTTCCTCAGTTTTTTTAGAGTAAGTTCGTTTAAACAGTTCAATCAGTGTAGGCTCTCTCCCAAACTCTTGTGTCTAAAAAAAAAAGTGATATAAAATTAACCATTTAATAATAATTTTTTTAAATATTAACAAATTAAATAAATTAAATCTCTTACCATTCGTCTTTTATGCTCCGTTGAAGATATAGAACCCCCAGTATGGTGGAAAGGACCAGCGCCAGGGCCACTTGTCTCACTCAAACAGTTCAACGTAGACATAGCCAAAATTGAACCGGACCGACGGTTCGAACCGGAACCGGACCCGGAACCAGCCGAACCGGAACCGGAACCGGACTGAACCTGCGAAATTCGGTCCGGTTCCGGTTCAAGGTTCCGGGGAACCGGAACCGCCGGTTCCGCGGAACCGGAACAACCCCCCCCGTGCCCCCCCTCCCCCCCCCCCCCCCAATGGTCCAAACCCCCCCTCCCCCCCCCCCCCCAACGGTCCAAACCCCCCCCGTGCCCCCCCTCCCCCCAACAGTCCAAACCCCCCCCCGTGCCCCCCCTCCCCCCAACGGTCCAAAATTGGACCGTTGGCTGCCAATTTTATTAATTTTTTTTTAATTTTATAATTCCTATCTATATATACCCCTCCCTCCCCCACTCATTTTTCACACTTTCTCTCTCTCTCTCTCTCTCTCTCTCTCTCTCTCTCTCTCTCAAGTCTCAAGCTATTATTCTCTCAATTTTGTCTCTCATTTAATATTTCAATTTCAATTTTTTCAATCTTCTCATTTTGTTATTTATCAATTTATTCAATTATATTGTTAATTATTTATTACTTGTTACTATATTATTTTATCATTATTATATTTTTTTATTATCATACTTTTTTCAAAAAAATGGCAAGTGAAAGTAGAAATTTTGAAAATGTTGAGTTTGAAGCTCAAAATTTTCAAACACAAGAGAGTGAAACTCAACAAAAGGGAGGTGGAAAAATTTCTACTTCTGATATTTTTAATATTCATTTCAAGAAAACACCAAAAAGAGATGGTAAATTTGATGTATCTTGTAATTATTGTAATCAGGTATACAAATTCAAGCAAGGAGGTGGATATGGTACTTTCGCCCGACATTTGCAAACAAAGCACCCGCTCAAGGTTGGATTGAGCTGCGATCAAACACAAATATCCGGGTTTGCTACCTCTTCAAACTCTCATCAATTATTTCATTATAATGAAGCTAATTGTAGGTCTGGTTTAGCTGAAATGGTAGCAATTGATCATTTATCTTTTAGTTTTGGTGAAAAATTAGGTTTTACTCGATTTTGTCAAAACTTTGTTAATCCTAGTTTTAAATCAATTCCTAGAAATACTTTGAAAAGGAATTTGTTAAAATTGTTTAAAAACTCAAAAATTGAATTGATAACATATTTTCAAAACAATAATATTAATGTTTCTATTTGTAGTGATATTTGGAGTGATCATTGGCAAACTCATTCATATATGGGTATTACTTGTCATTGGGTTGATGAAAATTATGTTTTACAAAAAAGAATTCTTGCGTATCGATGTTTTGATGAAAGTCATAATGCTGAAAATATTTGTAGATTAATTCAACAAATTTTACAAGAATATAGATTAGTTAATAGAATTTTTTCAATTTCTTTTGATAATGCATCGGCTAATACTGCTTCTATTAATGAATTGAAAAGAATTTGCCAACCAAATTTTGGTGGAAGATTTTTTCATGTTAGATGTGCATGCCATGTTTTAAATTTATGTGTTCAAGATGGCATTAAGTCACTTAATTCTTATTTAGATCCAATTAGAAATGTTATTTCTTATATTTGGGTACACCCTCGAATTGCAAAAGCATGGGCACATTTTTGCACCTCCAATGGTCAAACCCCAAAACGTTTTTCAAAAGATATCCCTACTCGTTAGAACTCAACTTTTAAATTACTTAATCATTCTTTTGAATATAAAGATTTATTGTGTTCTTTTGCAGCAAATTATATTCCACAATATCCTATTTTTCCAACTATGTGGAATGTTTGTAGTTCAATTTTGAATATTTTACGAATTTTTAATGATGCTACTCATACACTTAGTAGTGTTTATAAACCAACTTCACATCAATTTTTAATAGAAGCAATGAATGTGGCCGGTGTATTAATGGAAGGAATTAATGTTGAAGAAATTTGTCATGCTGTTTTAGAAATGAGAGAAAAATGGTTACGTTATTATCAATTTATTCCTGAAATTTCTCTTGTTACTATGGTATTTGATCCTAGGTGTAAATTTGATGGTTTAATTGAGTGTTTGTCTAACTATTATTCGTTGTTAGGATTAGAAAATAATGAAGAAATTGATGTGAATATTATAATTTCTAAGGTTAGAACTTTATGCAATCAATTATATGAAGCATATGTTATTGCTCCTAGTAGTGAAGAATCATTTCCATCCATGGCTTCGCATTCCTCTTCCTCCCAACCAATGAAATGGGGTCATAAATTTTTAGATCAAAGGAGGAAAAAACCTAGATCGAGCTCACATTCGGAGCTCGAAACTTATCTAACCACAGTTTTTGAGTTTGGTGATGATACAGGTTTAAATTTTGAAATTTTGGAGTGGTGGAAAAGGCACAAGGAGACATTTCCAACTCTTGCAATTATTGCAAGTCAACTTCTTGCAGTTCCAGCTTCAACTGTAGCTGTTGAACAAACATTCAGTAGTGGAGGCAACATTTTGGACGAAAGAATATCAAGATTGGCTCCAAAATCATTGGAAGCTCAAGTTTGCCTCGATGATTGGGAAAGAGCTAACATGCGACGTCAAGAAGAACTTATCCATTCATCATCATCTGACGAATAGGTTAATGATGGTTCAACAACGGCGACTTCCGACTCCAATGAAGATGCGTAGGATCCAACTCATCCAAGTCCATATTTTATTTTTTTTCACATTTGTAAAAATTAATTACTTGTATTACATTTTTGTTGTAATTATTTTTTAATGAAATTAAGTCTAATTCTATTTTTTATTTTTTATTTTTCACATTTGTAAAAATTAATTACTTGTATTACATACTTGTTTAGTTGTTTTAATTATTTTTAATGAAATTATTACTTATATTTCTTCAATTTTTAGTAGTGTTTTTTTATTAAAAATATGGTTGAGAATATTTATATTTACAATTACATTTAACAATTAAAAATCGAAACCAAACCGAACCGAACAACGGAACAAGGACCAAAATTGAATACAACAATATTTAAAAAAAAATTAAAAAAATTCGGTTTGAACCGAAACCGGAACCGTTGACCGAACCGGCTCAAACCGTTGACCGAACCGGTCCAAACCGTTGACCGAACCGGCACGAACCGGAACCGGAACCGAACCGTCCCAAACCGCCCTTGGGCGGTTCGGTTCAGGTTCAAAGATTTCTTGAACCGGAACCGGCGGTTCATGAACCGTGGCCATGTCTAGTTCAACGATGCTTGTGCAGACCGTTTCTTGAAAGCTTCATCTTGTTCCCATTTCTGTGTCCAACTATCCTAAACATCATCTGGCACAAAGATCGATTTTCCATTAGCATGCCACTTACGAATGTTGTCGATATATTGCTTAGCTGCTTTTTGTGCCCACTCTCTTCTCACTGATGCATCAATTGCAGGATCCCACTGAAAAATTTTCTGTAAAAAAAAAAAAGATTAAATTGTTTGAACATTTCTACATTAATAGTTAAAATATATATATATATATTATTAATTTGAATTTAATACTGCAAATTCATCCCAATACAAGCCCTTTGTCTCCGAAGGCACTTCTTCCCAAACATGACCTTCCTTATGAAGAGGTTTTTTGAAGATCGTCAATATAATATGGGAAATGTTCATTGTACGACAAAAGATGCCCTTGCATACAAATAATAATAATTAGTATAAAAACTAACACATGTCATAATGTAAAAAACATAAAAATAAATTAAAGTTACCCATCGCCATCTTGCTCTATAATATGCAGTGATTCGGATGTAAAATGACTAGCAGTCGAGTGAGATGATGGATGTACTATTGACTCTGTAGGAAGGGTCGATGCAGAAGCAACTGTAGGGGCAGTAATAGGAGATGCTAATGGGAGGGAGGCCGATGAAACATCCCCCAAAATATGCGGTGCTGCAGTAGATGAGGTGGAAGCAGCAGTGGACCCAGAAGAGTTAGGTCTACAACCACTGCATCCTACACGATATCATCCTCTAACACCTGTCATACCTATAATAAATAAATCAATTAACAAAATCAATATCATTAATAATTAAACATAAGTATTTAAGTCATAAAATTTACCTCTAATCACTATCATATAAGTCTACATTTGTGTCATTAGATTTTAAGTCGTCATCAGAATCTAATTGAAGAACTTATTCATCCTTTGATTCAGAATCATATTCAGAGTCTGATCGCAAGACTTGCTCATCATACGATTCAGACTTATCTTCAGAATCAGATCTCAAAACTTGCTCATCATTCAACTCTGGGCTTCGTCAAATTCTGATTCCATAACTGGCTCATTATTTAAATCAGTGTGGTCACCATCATTCACTGTCTTAGGGATTTGGACATCATCAACTGCGATATCGTGTAGTTCCACGTCATCCTCTTGGTAAGGCAGCGCTTCACGTGGAAGGGTCGCCTCTTGATTATTAAAAGATTGTGGAACCTCTACTATGAACCTTGGTTTGACTTTTGTTACAACCAACCAATCGCTTTTGTTATGCCTCAAGCTTGGATATTCGCAAAAATATACTTGAATTGCTTGAGAAGCTAATACAAATTGCTCGTTTGTATTTCATTTCTTCTTTTCATTGACCTCGACGATCTTATATGCATGATGAATCTTCACCCCCTCGTTCAAAGTTGGAATAAACCAATCGCCCTTGAACAATACAACTTTCTTGAATAACGATACTGAAGGATACTCAAGCTCGACAATCTCTGTTATCCGACCATAATAGTCCTTCTCGGGATCATCGTAGTTGGATCCTTTAACGCACATGCCACTATTCATAGTGCCTTTATTCTAACCATGGCTAATCATGTGAAATTTAAATCCATTAACAAAGTAGCCAGGGTACATTGTAACATTGTTAAAAGGTCCTTTTGCGAGATCCCTTATGTATGAATTGGTCATATTGTTCGTAGGATCGCGAGCCTATTAAATAAGACAGATATATAAGAAATAATTATATAGGAAATTGAGTGGAATTAATATTTTAATTAATCAACTCACATAGCTATTGAACCAAGAAGGGAATTCCTTATTTGTTAATTGTTCAATGATGTGGTTGCCAATGCCGAGATTACATTGCCTTAGCTCAGCATCGTAAATTCTTGAAAAATTAAAAAGAAAAATGAAAATAACTACATTAGACTATTTAATTTAAATATAATTTAGAAATTAACAACAATTAATTAGCAAAATCTTACTGTAGATACGGTTCAACTTCTGGACAATTCATCAAAATATATCTATGTGCAATATCATATTCTTCACCGAATAGCATTCGTGACTTTTTACATCCAAATGGTCGACAAGGATGCTTGAAAATTGATAACTTCCCCTCCTGGTCATCCCCTTTATTTACAACACCAGCATCATTGCGCGGCACTCGTGTATGCCTTGTAACAACATGGTCCTCAAAGTAATGAGAACACAACAATGACGCTTCTTCCATAACGTATGAATTAGAAATAGAGCCTTCCACTCGAGCTTTATTTCTAACTATTTTCTTCAACTTTCCAAGGTATCTATATAAAATGTGTATAGTAATTAGATAAGTGAACTACAAAATGAATATGTTTCTTATAAAATAGAAAAAAAAAATTATCAATCTAATAAATAATACCTTTCAAATGGATACATCCATCGATATTAAACTGGACATGCTATCCTTGCTTCATAAGCCAAATGGACTGAAAGATGCTCCATAGAGTCAAAGAAGCTTGGAGGGAATATGAGCTCTAACTTACACAAAGTGATGGGGATGTCATTCTCTAATTTCATCATGTGCTCACTTTTAATAGTGGTCGATATCAAATCTTTGAAGAAAGGACTCAACTCAGTCAATGCCTCCCATACTTTTTGCGGTAGGAATTCTCGAAATGCAACGGGCACCAACCTTTGCATGAACACATGACAGTCGTGGCTTTTCATCCCAAACAACTTAAGCTTCTTTGTGTCAACACATCTAGCCATGTTCGACACATACCCATCAGGAAATTTCAGTTTTTTACCCAAGCACACAGGACAACTTTTTCTTTCTTGTTTAGAGTAAAAGTTAGTTGAGTAATCCGGCCATAATATTGATTCAACTCTTCTCTCGACTTCACCGTGTCCTTAGTTTTTCCCGATACATTCATCACTGTATTCAACACATTTTCGAACACGTTTTTCTCTATATGCATAACATCCAAGTAGTGTCGAATAAGTTGAGTTTTCCAATAAGGCAAATCCCAAAAAATGCTCTTACTCTTCCAACCACTACCATGAATGTTATCCGCATTAGTCTATGCAGCATTGGGTTCTGTTGCTGTAATACCCCATGTTCGTATAAGGATGCCATGAAATTTCGATAAGTTTAGAATACCGAAAAATTGGCTTGATCGCAGTTATAAGTACTGAATCGGCTGAAAGGAATGCCTCGGAGTGAAATTATCTAAGGAAAATTATATGGTCTCGACGAGAGTATCGAGATAGGATTAATGGTATCGAAAGAAATCGGATCAGGAACGATTTTCGGTACAGCTAAAATACAGCTGCCATTTAGGTTGAAAAACTGAATCGTTGTAGGAGGCTCCCGAAAAATTAACGGAACCCTAGGGGGGCTCTGATTTTGCATAAGGATCAACCTTTCAGTAGTTTCGGGATCAATCAAAGGCTCGGTGAGGACACTGGGGCAAATCGACCAAATCAAATAACTTTGAAGTTATTAATTGTGCGTTTTCGGTATTGTAATGTAATTTAATTCAGCATTTGGGGGTATAATTATAATTACGGAATTATCTAAATAAAATAAAAATAAGAAATGAGATTTAAATGTATAATATAATGCATAATTATATATATATGTACGAGGTAGAGGCGTGAAGCCATACCCCTGCAATTCCGCCGATCTCCTGTAACATTTGGATGGATTTGCACGCAAGGAAGATTTTACATGCAAGATGATATGGCCATGAGGTGAAGGAGCGATCGGTTGCCTATAAATAGGACTAAGGAGTAGAAGCAAAGTGGGCAAGGGAAGTTGGAGAGGAAGCAGCGAGCAAGTGGCCTCGGCCATAGCAGCTCAAGCAGGCGGAGGACACGGCCTCAAGCGGCGGCCAACGGAGAGCGTGGTGGCGAGGCCGATGGAGGCCGTTGGAGGGCCGACGGAGGCCGGCAGCAACCGTCGACGTTGTTGTGCGTGTCCGAGCAGCAACCAGGCGCGGTAATGGCCGCTAGCAGCAAGCAGAGGCGACGCGACCAGTGCGCAGGAGGCCACGACGGCGACTGTGTTCAACAGCAACAGCTGCGTCGGAGGTCGGCGGAGGTGCTAGCAACCAGTGTTGGGGCGGCCACGATGGCCGGCGAAGCTGGACAAGGCGGTAGAGGAGGTTATGTGCATGGTAGGGGCTGTTCGCGCGAGAAGAAAGAGGAAGAAGAAGAAGAAGAAGAAGAAGAAGGAAGAAAGAAAAAAAGAAGAAAGAAAAACAAAAAAAAATAAAATAAAATAAGAGAAAGGAGTTGCAGGGGAGGCGGGAGGAAGAAGAAGAAAGAGGAGGAAGAAGAAGAAGGAGAAAAGAAAAGAAAAGGGAAAAAGAAAAAATGAAATGGGAAAAAATATCGAAAAAATCCCAGAAAAATTCTAAAAAATAGGAAATTATGTTTTGGTAATATCTCCGGAGATTTTAGCAAGGAAAACGGTTCGGGCACGCATTTTGAGGATATGACACGCATACCGAGGAAGTCAGAGATGCTGAGTTAAGGTAAGTAAAATTTTCTAGAAAATTTTAGAAATTCAAAGATATTATCTTATGAATTGTCGTAGAAGAATATTTGAGAAAATATTTTTAAAATATTTAGTTTGAATTTATTGAGGAAAAATAGGAAGAAATAGAGAGAAAATTATAGAAAATGCCAGAAATTATGGAAAAAATAGGTTTTAATGTTTATTTAAATAAATATGGTGATTAGGATGCTTTGAGACTTGAATTGAAGTGGCTTGTGCAAATTTTTGAGATTGGCACGCAAATCGAGGCGATGCACGAATTTCGAGGTAGCCCTATAAGTTTGAGAAGGTAAGTGGTACTCTCCAATTAAAGTTAGTTTTATGAAAAATGGTTGGGTTGTAAGTGATTTATGTTCCTCGAAAATGTTTTCATCATATTGACATGCCCTGATATGTATCCGTCACGTAGACTGCATACATGACATGACTATGAAATGCATAAATACACGTTGATATCATTGATCACTCGCATTTGAGGCCGTAAGGAGTACAAACTGGCACCGCTACTTTACCAAGGGTGCACCCATACACCTCGGCTTCCAAAGAAGGGGTCGCAAAAATGGTAGGTAGCATGAGGGGTGCAGTTGACACCTACAAAGTAAAACATTGCATACACATATGATATAGCAATATGTACTCTTACTTAGATGATTCATCATTTAACTTGGGCTTTGCCCCTGGAATATTCAAATGTTCTAGGTGGAGATTGTAGCAGATACAAGGATAAATGAGGCATGATAAGGCACTTAGCAGAGCGCATGAAAAATGAAATGTATGTTATGTAGCCCATGTACTTAAGTTCTGCTACTTTAAATTCTGAACGTTTTGAGAAATGTCGAAGGTGTAAGAATTTATTTATGATTAATGTTAAGATATCAAGTTTCGATCATTACTTCCGCATTTGATGTGTATAGTGATTCTCTTTTGAGAAAAAAATGATTGGAAGTTCTGGGACCAATTCGAGGTATGATGTGGCTTAACTTTAGTGTTAATTTGAAAGAAAAAATTTATTGTCCCGGAATTGTCCCAAGTTATAACGCGCCCGAAAAAAGTGGGGCGGTATAATCGCCTTCACTAAACCCAACTCGTCCAAGGAAGCAACACTACAAAAAAAGGGTCTTTAACAAGAGGAAAACTAGTTGTTAAAAGTTGATTTCCCGTCGTTAAAGAGTTTTAACGACAGAAAAAATCTCGTCGTCGCCCGTCGTTAATAGTATTAACGACGGGAAATAAATACCGTCGTTAATATAAGTAGTGAGAGGCAAAAGTCCCGTCGTTAAAAATAATATCAACGACGAATATTTTCGTCGCTATAACAATGTATATGGTCATTGAAAATATTATTAATGATGGATATTTCTATCGTTATTGGAATATTTATCAATCACTAAATATAATATTAACGATGAATATTCCCGTCATTATTGCAATATTTACCGATCACTAAACATAATCTAAACGACAAATAATCATGTTATTATAACTATATATATATTTACTGGTCATTAAACATAATATCAATGATAAATATTTCTGTCGTTATATCTATATTTATTTGTCATTATTACTATTATTACAATTCTAATGACTATTTTTACTATTATATAAAAATTTATTTTGTACCTATTAATTTTTGCAAGAGAAATACTAATAATAAAAATGTGATTCTCAATGAATTTAATAAAAACAAGATATATGTAAAATATTATCATCGACATTGATTATGTACTAATTACAATCATCTTAAGAACTTCCATCCGTCCACAATCATAGAAACGAGAAAAAAAAAATATGGGTTTCATATTATCCTAATCACTCCCTATAATCAAAATCAAAAAATTGTTATAAGTGTCATTAGAATCCATGTATTATAGTCACAATCAATATCAAGTGTTCTCTACTAGACTTGTATCTTCAAGTACCTACAAATTACAAAGAAAAAATCATATTATTCATCATCCTTCATAATATAATGAAGGGAAATATCAAACATGATCTCCAAAATATAAATGGAAGTGCAGTAGAGTGATAAAAGAAATATAACACGCTTACGTAAATAGAAAAACATGCAGGAGGTAATCCAGAAGAGTAGACAAATGAAGCATATGCCCAAGCTAACTGTAAATGGAGGGTAGCTCAACAACAATTCACGATGAGAATGAATAATCCCAATAGATAAACCTATCTACAAACTGTCTTGTGATAAAAATTACACAGTAAGACGCAAATTTGGTCTTTTTCAATCATTGAGCAAGTCTAAAATCAAAATACAAAAGCTAACTATTAGTTTATATGTGCTAAGCCAAATTCAATGTCAAAGTTGATGTTTGGCTACTGTGCTCAGCTAAATACATGCTCATTTTTTTCATCACACACTACAGATCATTTTCCATCCTCATAACAAACTCCTTTCACATTGATCTAGAAGAACAAACAAGGAAGACCTTATCATTCTATTTATTTATTCTGTCCTGAGAAACAGTGAGAAACCTTGTATATTTTACAGCAAATCACTATCCTGTCAGGCACCATTCTTGTTTGATGACCAAGAGTGGTTCTGAATTTGATAATTTACCTTCTTGCAGCAAATTCTCTTACAACAAATTACATCAGGGTTTAGTAGTTAATATAAAAATGACTATTTTCATCATTTCTTCTCTTGAAGTTATCAAATTCATCTGACAAGAATTATGATAGGAAATACTAGTTTAGATATGACAACTATAAGAATATAGGCTTCTTATCTCTATCTTCTTACTTCAAAGTGGTTCCTCATTCAATGAAGCCAAAAGTAGGCAGAAAGAGCAAAGGACTAATAGTGATTTACAACAACAATCACAACCCTAACCCCACTAGGTGGATCGGCTACATAAATGCTACTTCTCCAACCATTTGTCTAGAATTCATGACAAAAGATCTCATGATTTTTACTCAGGCCATCGGCTGCATAATGCATCCCTTTATCAGGCTACCTTGTACTCAACATTGTTATATCCATGTATTAAGAGGTTACAAACCAAGGGGCAAACAATGATTAATAATGAAATTTTCTTCATATGCTTATTTCTGGTAAAAGTTTATAATCCAGAACCATAAAAGAAAGGTTAAAAGAAAAAGAAAGAAAAGAAAAAAAGATAAAAGGGGAACCATGCAAGTAAGACGTTCAAAGAACCCTAAATGGAACATAATAAGCTATTCTATTCATGTTCTAGGCTCTCAATTATATGTTTTTTCTGTACATGGTATAGGTCCTGAATTCCAGTTTGGACAAAAGGAACTCTGCATCTCACGGGACCATTGATGATGTAACCCTTAAGATGAATTGCAACTTTGTATATAAAAATTTTGTGAAGCACATTCTCCAAACTGAAACAATAAATAAGCATCCAGACTGTGCATAAGTTGTATCACCAAATAGATGAGTGATTCTCCATGGATGACTAATTGATGTGGTGCAATTCTTCAAGAGTACTATTTTTTCATCCACACGCTGTGGCGCTTCCTCCTGCCAAATCTTTTCAAACTGAAACTACTGAAGCTAAAGCTACCATCGTTCTTCATTTTCGCATCTCACTAACTGGCCATGGTAAGCCTGAATGTGATTTTTGTTTTACTATTTTTATTTTTTTTGGAAAAAAATCCATCATTGAGTTCTACTTTTACAAGAGGTGTGTGATGTACCAATAATAGCTAGAAGTGTCATAAAGAGATTAGAATTAACTATAATAAGTGCATTCCCACGTTCCTTGAAAAATTTCAAATTTCAACATATAAATGGTACAAGGAAATAAATGACTATAGGAAAAAGCCATAGTATCAAGGACATATAAGAAGATACATTCCATATCAACAGCAACAAGCAGAAAGCCTTTACCCACAAGATAGGACCCCCGTTTCTAAAAATACGAAAATAAACAAACATGAGCACACATAAAGACTTGCAAGCTTATATGTTGAAGACAAAGTGACCCTACTATGTTACCAAGTAGAAGCATGCCAAAGCAAATCTACTTTTATACATAAAGAAAGAAAAAAAAAATCAAAAACAAGTCTGAAAAATGATAGGAATAAATGAACAGAACAATAACAAAAGAAAGAAAACAAACAAAAACAAGACCAAAAAATTATAGGAAAAAATGAAAAGAACAATAACAAGGAACAACATTTTTGCATGTTCTTGATTCAATGTAAATGCTAAAGTCAACAGAGGTTATTTATTCTCATCCTATACTCCTATCATATCTTTATCAACCCTTTGCCTACATAGCAAAAGCAAGAAGGGTATTGCATGCATACCTATTCTCATATGTGACAGCATACACAACATATCATTATGAACACATCAATAAGTTCCATAAAAACATGAATACATTAATCCCATGATTAATACTACCTCTACTCAGTATCTCAAGTCTAGACAATACAGGAGGTGGTGTTTTTTTTACCAACATATTTTTGCGAAATCCATACATATTCCGTCGATACGGATGATCTCGATGCAAGAATTTTTGATGGTTGTCAAACTATAAAATCTTTCGACTCTTTGACAGGTAAAATGCATCCAAGTGAATCGTGCAATAAGGACATGCCAGTTTTCCTGCCGTGCTATACCCCGAAAGCATTGAATATGCAGGAAAATACTAATGGTCCACATTAAAGCCGCTCTCAGTTGGAAATTTTGTTTCAATGAGATATCATATGCATGCACACCAACATCCCACAAATGTTTCAACTCTGCAATAAGGGGTTGTAAGAAAACATCAAGTTTCGCCTTAGGATTCTTTGGTCCTGACACTAGCATCGTTAAGAACATTGTTGTATCCTTCATACATATCCAGGGTGGTAAATTATACATCATGACAATGACAAGCCAATAAGAATATTGCTTCCCAGATTGACCAAACAGCTGAAACCCATCAGTACAAAGACCAAGTTTGACATTCCTTTTCTCGGCAGCAAATTCCCTATGAGTCTCATTAAAATGAATCCACGCAGGGGAATCCGACGGATGACGCATGACGCCATCTTCGACCACATGATCTGCGTGCCATCTCATTTCTGCTGTTGTTGAATTGGATGCATACAATCTCAGAAGCTGAGGAGTTAAAGGAAAATAATGCATTTTCTTATGAGGAACACAAGTTTTTTGTCGTTTGCTACTATCAGCTTGATCAACTTGCTTATACCGATTCTCATGACAAAACTTGCAAACTATTAAATCACTGTCATCACGCAAAAAATCATACAGTTGTTTCTACAACAATCAATTTTCTTAACAGGAAGGCCCAACCCTCGAACCAGTTTTTAGTACTGTAAAAATTATCAATCACCGTATTAGGTTTAGGAAGAACCTCCTTATGTAATTCACAAAGTTGATTAAATCCCCTCTCAGATAGATGGTGCTCTAACTTAAAGCTAAGCAATCTAGCAAAAAGCGACAACTGCATATACTTTCGACAACCAGGATATAACTCTTTTTTTGCAGCACTAAGCATGTCATAGAATGCTTGAGCTTCCGGATTTGGAGGTTCCTCCTCCATATTCGGATTGAAATCAGGCCCGGCAGCATCTATTACCATAGTTTCAAATAAATTGCTTAGCTCTGCTTCAAGCGTTGATGCTGAGTAAGACATATCGACCAAATCTACAGTAGCAATAACTTCCCCATGAAGTGTCCACTCGTAATACCCCGATACGAAACCTTTGATGAGCAAGTGACTTGTCACCGTTTCCTGGTCACGAAAAGCCGTGTTCCTACACTTTGGTTGATTACAAGGACATTTAATCTTATTCCCATCCATCCACTCTAGTTGACTCTTAGTAAAATTAACAAACTTCTCAACACCCTTGATAAATTCCGTAGAAACATAACCATCCTCCTTACGCCTGATATACATCTGCTAACGATTTGATCTCATTTTTTTCCTGTGGTAATTAAATAACAAAAAATTACTAAATTATAATTACAATATTTTTTTATTTGAGTTGTTTTAATATTATTCCACTGAACCACTCCTTATAACTCCTCCTTAAAATTTGAAGGTTAGGACCTATCCCATCCGAAAATGAATCGTGATATGACCACTAGCGGACGCATTTACTCACGATACGAAATTTCGACAGCATCTCAGCATAGTTCTCCAAATGAACGATAAAGATTATGTATTGATTCATACAAGTTAAACTCAATTCAGTGGGCACACAACACAACACCAAATTTTCAGACTGTCCAACTGGACAATTCAGTGATCTCCTCGCTCCATCGAGGAAGTCACCGAACAGGAATCTAAGGTTAAGTTCCAACAAATTTAATTAAATAGCAAAAAATATTTAATTAATTATATTTTTATTTAATATAATTTTTGGAGAAAATTCGACAAAATCTCCCTTATAAATGGACTACACCCTATGTAAGAAAAAAAAAACACAAAAATATAACACTTCAATATACGCAACATCATCAATTCTCAACGCAACATCATCAATTCTCAACACATCATACACTTCATAATCATCCTATAAAATAAATAAATTCGATAAACGAGAACTAAACAAGCTCTAACTGAAGCTTAAATGTCAACAAGGAAAAATAAAATAATATATTGCCTTGCCTTATCCCACTGTATGATAATAATATATTATTTTAGGAAAAATTCAATAGATTTTATGATCAGATAAAACAAGGGAAAATAAAATACCCTTTATAAATGCAGGAACTTAGAATTATTTGATAGCTAGCAAGGAACATGCATAAGAGTAATGAAGTCCAAAGACATCAAATGTTGGAAGATACATAAGAGTAAACCAATTGGGCTGGGTAAAGCTGAAGTAGATTTTCACCAAGAAAAGAAGACAAAAGAAAGAAAGAAAAAAAGAATGAAGTAGATTGGGCACCAACAGGATGGCAAATTCCATTATGACTCCCTATATTTTAATATTATTCTTCCAACACAAGGTAGCCTCGTCAATCTGTTGGCACATATCAAGTTTGAGGCCACATTATTATTTTAATCTCTTAGTGTGATTTAGACTTTTGAACTACAAGAAGCAAACACTTGAATTAGGCATACAAGTGAATGAAAATAGTCTCATATAATAGTCTCAAGTAATTATTTTTTAATTTGGTAAAAAAATAGCATATTTATTATTTAAAATATTTGAAAAAAATCCCTATTTGTTTATGGTCATTTAAAATGGGTTCATGAACTTTTCATTTTTAAATTCATGAATCATATGATTAACAACTATCTAAATAATTCAGAGACATATTATCTAAACTTAAAATTTCAAGTGTCTAAGGAATTATACTTAATGATAATATATATATACTTAATGATAATATATATATACTAGGGATCAACCGTGCCTAAAGGCACAATGCAACTAAAAAAAATTGAACATTGAATTTGAACGTAAAACAATCAAGCACTGAACTCGAACTGGCATGAATTGACAGAGATGGCCGAATGGGTGGATGTTGCGGACGAACTGGTGGTGACGATGAATACGTCGGATAAATAAGTGGCGGACAATGATAGTCGACGGTTGGGCTACTGTGGCAATGGCGATGGACTAAGCTAGAGTGGGTGCGTAGCAGCGTCGACTGTGCAGTCTGTACTCAGTAATGAAGAAGATAGAAGAGGAGTTCCCTCCCTCCCTCATTTTTTTTTTTTAGTTGGACAGGACTACCACCGCTTGTCGAGGAGGACAAAGGTCGGTGAAAAGTCAGAAAAAGGCCTTCCTAGACGAGGGATATAATCTTTCAGAAAAGGGTAATTTTGACCACCTAAGGTGCGTAGTTGACACGTTTGATTTTTTTTTTTTGTATAATTTATTATTTATTTGTGTATATTTGATTATGCATGATTAGTTTGTATATTTGATAATTGATTATGTGTATCTGTGTATTGATTAGTTTGTGTATTTAATTATTGATTATGCGTATGTGTGTATCTAATTGTGTATTTAATTATTCATGATGTACATTTGATTATGTGTATTTTATCATTTTGTGTATTTTTTATAGTGTTTTGTGATTATTGATTATGTGTGTATCTAATTATGTATTTAATTATTTAAAAGTTATTAATATATAATATCGTAATATTTATCATTGAGCACGGGCATTATGTTCACTCACTGTCCTTTATGAGTGAAATTTATAAAGATGATAAGAACACTCCTTTATGTTCAGTCATAAAGATGTTCTGTCCACAAATGAGGATGGGAGCAACATTAATAAATTTTTATACTAATATCAATAAATGAGATAGGGAGTTAAATAGAAAAGAGAATATAGAGTGTTGTTGGAGCAAACACAATTTTTAAGATAAAATCAGAGTGAATTGTTTATAATATAATAGGGAGTGAGATAGAGAACACTGCTGGAGTTAGCCTCACAGACCCACCTACCCAAGCCATCGTTGGCCCTCCCTGTCGCCCCACCGGTTGTCTTCGCCCCTCTCTTTGGCTTTTCATTATTGTGCATCAAAGTATTATTGGTGACCATTATAAATCTTATATGTTTGTTTCTTTTTTGAGTTTTGTAGAGCATTTAATACCAGCAAAACTCAAAATGACACACACACACACGTATTATGATAAATATTCATTAGGATATCAATTTAATCTTAATATTATTTACACCGTGCCTTTAGGCACGGGCATACGCTAGTACACAAAATAATAGGATACACATAATCAAATGTACATAATGAATAATCAAATATACAATTAGATACACACATACACATAATCAAATACACTAAATTAACACACATATCTGTATACATAAACTAAACTAAATTAAATTAACACTAAACTAAATTAACACACATATCTGTATACATAATCAAATAACACACATAATCAAATATACATTAACACACACGCGTGCGCATGTATATCTATATAATACAATAAATTAATAATTTTAAAATATCAAATGTACACAAAACATAAAACTCTATAAAAAATACACAAAATAATAGGATACACATAATCAAATGTACATAATGAACAATCAAATACACTAAATTAACACACATATCTGTATATATAAACTAAACTAAACTAAATTAACACCAAATACAGAAATGAAGCAAATACACGTGTAAATCTATATATACATATATATAGAGAGAGAGAGAGAGGACCTTCTGGAAGTGGGCGGCGACGGCGTGGCGAGGGCGACGGCGGTGCGCAGTAGGGGCGGCGATGCAGAAGCGGCGACGATGGCGTGAGTGGGTTATGCAGCAGGGAGATAGACAGAAAGAAAGGGGCGGGCGAGGGGCGACAACGAAGGGGTGGGTGGGTGTCGGCTGCGAGTGAGAGAGAGAAAGAGAGAGGGAGAGAGAGAGGTAGTGTGGGCGAGGGGCGGCGATGATGGGGTGGGTAGGTCGGCCGCGGGTGAGAAAGAGAGAGGGAGAAAGAGAGGCAATGTGGGAAAGAGGAAAAGTTTTGGGCGAGGGCGAGCCAGTGAGCGAGGGCAAGGGAAAGGGCGAGCTGCAAGAGGCGAGAGCAAGGGCGAGGCAGCTGGTGAAGGCGAGGCAGTGAGCGAGGGCCAGCTGCGAGAGGTGAGAGCAAGGGCAAGTGTAAGAGATCGAACGAGAGAGATGGAGAAGGGGTACGCAGAGAAGGCGATGCAGAGAAGGGAGAAGAGGGAAAGAGAGGGGGGCGGGGTAGGGTTTTACGGGGGGAAGGGAAAGAGGGGGGTGGTTTACTCGGGAAAGAGAGAGGGGGTTTTACGGGGGGGAGTGATTAATAAATTTTATTTATTAATAATTTATATATAAATTTATGTAATATTAAAATTATTAAAATAATAATAATTATTATTTAATTAATAAAATTTATATTAATGTAAAATTATAATAATGAATAAAATTATTAAAATTATGATAATTGTTAAATAATTTTATTAATAATTTATTATAATCATTTAAAATATCATAATAAAATAATTTAAATCATTACATTTTAAATTAATATTAATTTAAAAAATACTTATATTATAAATCTAATAATTATAATAAATTAATTTGATATGTTATAAATACTACTTTAATAAAAAATTTATAAAAGATAAAAAAAATTCAAAAATGTTGTAACAATATTCTTTATATATTTTGAATGTTGAGTAGTCTTTAATTTTTTAAAGAAGAAAATTTTGATTATTTTCTCTTCCATATATAAAGAGTTTCCCTCGTTGTTAGGGGTACGTAAATGATCTGTTCAATTATCAAATTAATCGAAAATCAATAAATTGAATTGAGAAATTAAACTAACCTCACTTGACCGATTAAACCCAATAAACTAAATTAACTAACAATAGAAAAAACTAAATATAGACTACGTACATAAACTAAACAGATTCAATAAATCGAACAAACATATAAAAAAAATTAATTAAAATTGAATTAATCGATAAACCAAATAAGCTAAAAAATCGAACTTGGTGAAAAATTGTGTGATAGGCCAAAAACGACGTCATTTTATTACCATAAAAACATCATTCTCTTAAAATCCAATCGATTCGATTATTTTTAACTAAAAAATATAATTGAAAACAAAAAAACTAATTTTTTTAAAAACATTAATTGAATAGAAGCAAATTTAAAAAAAATGATAATTTTTATTAATTTGATTCAATTAATTCGATTATACAGAATTTTAATTAATTTGATTCAAAAAGTAGTAAAAACCAAAAATAAAATTAGAAATTAAAAAATAATACATTTTAAAAACTAACAATATATTGTCATACAAACAAAGAGGTTATATCGAATTTTAATTAATTTGATTCAATAAAGTAGTAAACAACAAAAATAAAATTAAAAATTTAAAAAATCATAAATATTTAAAACTAACGATATATTGTCATACAAACAAAGAGGTCAAACGATGATCAACAAAACAACGAAAATATAATATTTAATAACATGAGGTAATTTGTTGCGACACCAACTAATGGTGCGAGGAAAAAGATAATGGTGATGATGACAAGTGATCGATAGTTGGTTGTTGACAAATAATAGTTAGTGGTTAACAAATACTGTAAAAGAAGAGAGAGAGATATGGATTAGAATTTTTAAATTTATATAAAAATATATTTATTTTTTTCTTGTTCAACATTAATATTTTAAACATAACACTTAAACTTCAAAAATAAAAATTAACCCCCTATAGTTTTTTTATAGTATAACTATTAAGGGAGAAAACCATTATTCAATATCTTAGTTCGAAAACTATTTCGGACTTATCTTCATACTCATTTATCCTGCTCATTTTAACAAGCGCTACATAAATATATTAAATAAATATTTTATTATTTATTTTATTTTTTATTATTTATTCTAAATGACTTAATTATACATTTAATTGTTTTATTTTTATATAATTCTCCTAATTATAGAGAATAACACATTGATAAGATAACTCATAAACTCTTTTCTATATAATGTAATCTCTCGATATTGTTTTATTTTTATTTTTATGCACATGAAATATATTAATTAATGTATTTAGAATTTAGTAATATTATGATTTTTAAATTTAATATATTTATCTAAATTTATAAAAAAAAATTAATTAAATATACATTAATATATTTAATTTCTTATAGAATTTAATATTTATATATTTAAATATTTATAAAGTAAATAAATAAATAAATAAAAATTAAGTTTAGTGATAGATTGAAAGTTCCGTCTCTATATCAGTGACGAACTCGGACAATCCGTCACTAAATTTATTTATTTATTTTTTATTATTTGATATCGTATTAAATTTTAATTTTTTGTTTTTAAAATTTGCAATGGAAAAAACTTTCCGTCTCTATATTTGAAAATAAAAAAAATTATAATTAAAATTTAATTTTTAGCGACGAAAATAGTTTTGCGTCGCAAAAAGTAGTGACAGAATATTAAATCTGTTGTAAAATTTAATTTATTATTATTTTCTAATTTAAACTAATATTATTTTTTCTATTTTAAACTTTAGGGACAAAATTTATTTCCATCTCTAATATTTGCGATGGAAGATAAATTCCGTGGCTAAAATTAACGATAGAAAATAAATTCCGTCTCTATCTAAAAATGTATTTTTTTTATTCTTAAAATAAATTCCTGTCCCTTGAATTTATTTATTTTTAATATTTTAATTATATAAAAAATATTATAATTTATAAAAATAATATTAATAATTATTTAATTGATAAAAATAATGTATTTTAAATAAAATTTTATTATTAAATAATTTAAATAAAATCTTACTATAATTATCTAAAATGTGATAATAAAATAATTTAAATTATTGTATTTTAAATTAATATTTATTTAAAAATTAATTTGATATATTGAATTATTTATTAATAGTTTGGTATATTAAAAAATTAATTTTTCTATAAATAAAAATTATATTAAACGAAATCTACATAACATCTATAAATTTTTAGGATAATTTTTGAGTTTCATAAAAAAAATTAAAAAAATAAAAATTCAAAACATTCACCGAACTTAGAATTCTCAATTATAGAATAAAACAATACTAATGGCAGAACCCATCTGATCAACACAGTGGGTTTCAGATTGTTGAATTTCATCTATAAGTCAAAGACAAAATTAGAGAGGACAAATGATAAAGAAATATATTTATTTTTTTCTTGATCAACATTAATGTTTTATACATAACACTTATATTAGATAGTGACATATGATATTATTATCAAGTATAAGACACAACGTCGTCCATATATTGGCCTCGTTTGTTGCAGTTTAATTAAAGAAATTATAGCTTATAACTTCTTAGATTATAGCTTTTAAAACTTAAAATAAGTTGTGAACTTGTTTGTTGCAACTTCTCAGAAAGATGTAAAAATTGGGGTACTCCAGTTTTGAAAAAGCTAGCTTCTACCCCTTCTAAAAGTTAGTAGAACCTATAAATTATAATTCTACAAGTTAAAACAAACAATACATTACCACTTTTTTGAAGCTAGAAGTTACAAATTACAGCTTTTAAGCTGCAAAAAACAGGCCCATTATGGTTTTTAAACTTTTTAGCTTAGCAAAAAATTCTCATATTTATAAAGAGAAAGAGATTGACAAGATAACTCCTAGACTCCTTTCTATATAATGTAATCCCTCAATATTTTTTCATTTTTATGATTTCTAAAATTTAAAATAAAGAAAATTTCAATAATATTATGATTTTTAAACTTTTTATTTATTTTTCAAATATAGTATTTGTTTACATTCTGTACACAGTTAATAAATATTACAAATAATTAATTATTATAAATTTAATTGATATAATTATAATTTAGCAATATTATGATTTTTAATATTAATATATTTATTTAAATTTTATAAATTAATTTTTTAATATTCATCTCATGGTTAAATGTATATTTAAATTTTTATAAAATTTAAATATTTATATATTTAAATATTCATTCCAAATTTAAATATTTATAAATTAATTAAATAAAATAAATAAAAATTAAAAATTAATGGTAGCGACGGATTATTCAATCCATTGCTAAACTAAATCAGTGACGGATTTGAATAATCCGTCACTAATTTTAATTTTTTTAATTTTTTAATTTAAAATAATTTTAAATTTTATTTTTTTATTATTAAAATTTAGCGACGCTAATTTTAGCGACAGAAGTATATTTTCGTCGCTAAATTTTAATAATAAAAAAATTAAATTTAAAATTTTATTTTAATTATTTAAACTAACATTAAAATTAATTTTTTATTTTAAAATTTTACAACGGCATTTTTTTTGGTCGCTAACAATAGTGACAGAAATAAATTCCGTCGCTATATAAAAATTTAATTTTTATTTTTTTTATTATTATTAAAATTTAACGACGGAAAATTATGTTTGTCACTAAAAAACGGAAGGATATTTCCGTCGCTAAATTTTAATAATAAAAAATTTAAATTTAAATTTTTATTTTAATTATTTAAACTAATATTAAAATTAATTTTCTATTTTAAAATGTTGCGACGAAATATTTTTTTCGTCGCTAAAAATAGCAATAGAAATAAATTTCGTCACTATATAAAGATTTAATTTTTATTTTTTTATTATTATTAAAATTTAACGACGAAAAATTATTTCCATCGCTATTTTTAGCGACGGATTATTTTTTCTGTCGCAAAAAAATTAATTTTTCGCAAAATAGCGAAGGAAATATCCGTCGCTGAAAATCCATCGCTAAATCCCAAATTTCTTGTAGTGTTGCTGCCAAGACTACGAAACAGGTTAGAAGATTCGTGAGGGTGTTATCCCCCGAAGACCCTTTGACGGTCAAATTAGTATTTCAAAGATTATACTATTGCAACAGAAACTAGAAAAGTGTTCAGAGGTTACTTGAAGTGGTAAAAAGTCCATTTGCTTGATCTTGTAGTTAGGTATTTGTAGGGTAGGATCATGAGAATCTCATAGCATATTTTTGTGGGACCCATTTTACCATGGCACAACAATACTTTATTTTTAAATTTATTGTATTTTATTTTTATTTTTATTTTTAAATAAATTTGTTGATCCATTATATTTAAAAGCATCATCATATATTTCTAAATATTTAATAAACTAATAGAATTGTGTAAGTTTAAGAACTAAAAACAAATTACAAAAAATAAAATAAATTTATTACGTCTTAACTATTATGATTAGCATTACTATTACATATATTTTTGTTCTTAATCAATTTTTTTTCTTTCATATAAATCAAAAATATATAGAGACTGTACTATTATTAATATTAATTAATATATATTATGAATGCAATTTTTTCTTTTTCTTTTGTTGTAAGTAAAACTAGCTACTTGTCGACGTTCAGAATTAGTCGACCGTGATTCGTCGGCTCGTACTGATAGATTAATTATGAATACAAAGGGAAGAAACAAACATCACCAATAACAAACAGTACGCGATAGAATTTGTACGTGGTTCAACCAAAATGATGCATAGTCCATGACTGTTCTCTGATTATTTCAGTAGAGTAACAGTATGTATTTTCTCACCTGCGTACAATAATTTTTAACCCCCTATTTATAGTGTGGGGTGTTTATAATTTATTTTTGATGACTCTCAATTATAGAAGGGTAATTATTATAAGGACAATATGTCTTTATCAGTCCCACAAAATCGGGGGAAAAGGTTCCACACCATCAGGGACCCGATTTGCTACGGATAAGATAGGTGGACAGCATCTCCGATTATCCTGCTTTTTTGGTTTGTTTGCGAGCTGATCGGGTCAGCTAGCGAGCTAGAGGCATTACTGGAAGCTCGCTTACTCTAGCTGTTGGAGCTCATGTTTTAGCAATTATGTGATCTCACTGAGATGTCTTCGGCCGTAGATCCATTGGGCTTTGAGAGGTTGGGCCAAATGATCACACTACAAGAAAAACGGGTTTTAACGACGAAAAAATCAGTCGTTGAAAATTGATTTTCGGTCGTTAAAAAGTTGTAACGACGGGAATTTTTCCATCGTCGATCGTTGTTATTGCCTCCGAGGATAAAATCTTTAACGACGGGAATGATAAACCCGTCGTTAATTGTATTAACGACCGTATGATTCCCGCTATTAAAAATAATTATTAACTACCAAATTATAACCCAATAACGATAATATTTCTCGTCGTTAATAGTCTAAACAATTAGCGACCGTATGATTCCTGTCGTTAAAAATAACTTTTTAGTTATCAAAACACAAACCAATAACGACAATATTTCCTCTCGTTAATAATGTGAACAATTAGCGACGGTATGATTCCTATCGTTAAAAAAATATTTTTTTATTTTTTATTTTTTTAATAGTATGAAAATAATTGCTAGCCATCAATGACAAAAACATCTTGTTTTGATATAAACCACCAAACCTATATATCATTATCTATATTAAATTGGAATAATACTTATAAAATTAAACATGTCATTCAAATAACACCAAAGTAATTATTATCTATTAGCATTTACACACCAAAAGTAGTATATATGTAAGTGTTAATTGTCAACAAATTACATCAAAAAATATGTTCAACTAAAAATAACACTTTGACAATTGTATATATTATTCAAAAATGTACATCAAAAAAGATATTCAACTAAAAGTAACACTTTAACAATCATATATACTATTCAAAACTAATGTACAACAAAGCACTATATATAGTCATAAAACTGTTCATGTACTCCAAGACAACAGTTATTTCCTTTAGAGTCTTGTTGTCTCATTGACCTATAAAAAAATAAAATAAAATATGAAATTAGAGTCAAAGAAGTGTTCATGTTTTCTTTATAAAATGTTAGAAATAGAATTAACAAAGCCCAATATGTCTCCATCACAAACTACATAACATACAATCACTAAAATATACCAAAACATAGAAACCCTTAAATATAGAGTAGATTGAGATGTAGATTAATAAAAACACCAAGTCTTAGTTCTATGGAATGGGGCCACCTAAATGAATTATAATTTGTGAATTATCTTTATCCATGACCATATCTTCTGTAAGATCATTAGTCCTATGACCCAACATAAAATATTTGAAAGATAGCAAGTATATCATTTTTTGCATTCATAGCTAATCTCACAAATCAAAAAAGCCACTTTATCTTCATGCAACAACTTTCAAACATAAAATCTCTTTCCAACAATCCATGAATCCATATTGGAAAGATTCAGATCCTATATTTCAAAATTCTCTGTTTTTTTTTTACAGCATTAGAAATCACTAAATCAAATTTTATATTAAAGTTTTAAAGGCTTTTTAGGTTTTATATAGATATATATGTATGAATCATGATTGATACATTAATTCTATCTCTACGAAGACTCAAAATTTTAGAAAAGAATGGAGCATGAGTTGTTTATTAAAGACATACCCTATGTAATATAATTAATCATTGGACAACAATTTGTGTTAGGATTTATGAAAAAGAATTTGAAATTTTTTTCAATAATAAGTGGATTACATCAATTATAAGTGGATTATATTATAAATACAAATATAATAAAGCAAACACCCTTCAAGTGTAGTATACCTGAAACTCAGGTGAGCTCAACCAATGCTCGAAATCTCTCCATTGCTCTCTCTCAATGTCTACTAGACCCACTTGATTTCTCTCCTCATCTGTGGTGAACACGTCTAAGTAATTTGCGCCATTTAACCTCTTATTCACCCATAACTTACTTTTGACATCTAACAAGCCCACATACAACACACTATATAAAAATATAATTAACATCTAAGGCTCACTAAACGAGTCATTACATATTAAATCTTATCACTCACAGGATACATATAGTATTAAGTATTAAAAATTTTAAAAAATGAGTGATCACCCACCACCCGGAATTAGTGATTAAATCCTATCACTCACGGGATACATATAATATTAAGCATTAATAATAAAAAATAATGGGTGATCACCCACCACCCAGAGGGAGTGATTAAATCCTATCACTCACAGGATACATATAATACTAAGCATTCAAAATTTAAAAAAAATGGTGATCACCGACCACCCGGAAGAGTGATTAAATCCTATCACTCACATGATACATACCTTGAACAGTGTTGGTATCACAAATAATTATCAACTCCATTAACATACTGGTAAGAAAGTCTATCATCTAATTGCATCCAATTCCTATCCATTGTACTATATACAACAAAAATTGATAGTATTAGAGATAGATTAAATTACAAAGCACGAGAATATGGGATAAAAGCACTACCAGTATTCATGTACATATACTTATACACACACACATATATATATATATATCTACCAACCTAAAAGAAACAAAGCTCTTATATTAGTATTCTTTACATATATATTATATGGCTATAAAAGAAACAAAGCTCTTATATGGCTATAAATCCACTACTATGCCCCATCAATTTGACTATGCCAATACCATGATAAGCACTATGTGCCTGTTAGAAGATTGAAAGAAAACTCAGAAATCAAAGTACTAATACCAGGAAGGATTGTAAACTACAGGTACATAACTCCAAGAAATGAATGATGATTTAATAATTACACCAAATTCACAACAAACAAAATAAGGGCAGCAGTAAGAATTAAAAGCAACTTGCACCAATGCACAACAAACAAAATAAGAACTAAATGAAACTTGCACCTCAATGTATGCTGAATTTATCTCATAAAAGAATGACAAAATCTTGTACTTCACCTAAATAATATAACAATAATATCGTTTAGCTAAGCCTTAAGAAATAAAGTTGGCTATTCATAACAAAATTTAGCTTCTCATTATCAGAGACTTTACACTTGTATGAACTTTTAGAAAACTAAACTTTAAAAGTAAGTAAACAAAAGTTTAGGCCAACTTATTACTTGAACAATTAAAAGCTTGTGTGTGTGTGTGAAAATTATAATGTAACTTAACTTTTTGAGCATGTAAAAGTCAATCACTGTAAATTTGTTAAGGAGGTGCAGAGCTCTGAAATTGGAGCATGATTAGGCTTGGGAGAAGAAACAGATCATTTGGGTGATTTCACGTCTCCTAATGGACTAATAGGAATACCCCTCCTGCCCCCATAATAATGCCTACTAATAAAGTAATTACTTACACCAGTTAAAATTAAAAATGTGCTTTTTCATTAAAGCATCAATTTTACAACCCTAAAAGATAACTAGGACTCTACATCCACAAATAAACCAACGCTTTTTTATTTTCTCTCTTTTTTTCTATTTTGGATAATAAGAGTGTTCTCCTAAGAATCTCAAATTTAAGAAGAAAGAGATTAATAATATTGACATTAATTGTTTAAAGATATTCTGGAATTCATATACCAGTTGAACAACAATAAAAAGTCATAAATTGACCTTCCCTAATATAACCTAATTGGTGAGTAACGGCGCTTGCTCATTTTACAAATAAATATTTTTTTTAACATTCAAAATTATCCTTTCAAGTGACTATTTTTGTCTTACTAAAATGAAAAGTAAGGACGTCTGGGTCAAGGTAGAGGTGATGGAAGTACAAAGTTTTATCTCCATGTTCCCCTTTTAGATTTGGAAAAGATTAGATGTTGTGGCTTGCTTTTTTCTTCTTTTGGTTTGATAACAGTACGTTGTAACAATTAACTGTTCGTTGACTAATGTCACAAGCACTCAGAAACTTGCTCTGTTTTTTTAACATCAAAAGCTTGCTCTAAATAGTCGAATTAAGAAGGAAAGAAGCAGGATCGAGCATATGCAATCACTGTAATTTTTTTATAGTGTTTCAAAACCTTTCATAATATTTTATACCGTTTCAAGAATCAAGAGATTTCATAAAGATTTGGCATTGTGACATAAGTATGCATGATTAGAACAACAATTACAACAAGTGTTTAGAGTTGTGTCCTTATCGTGTAACTATTTGAAAGCAGCTTCTCATAAGCAATGATAAATCTAATTAACAATATTATGTAGCTTTAGCACCACACGATCAGTCGAATCGAAGAATCAAAGTATCAAATAAATATATATACATACACACATAATATATATACATACACGCAGAATACATATATACACACATAATACATATACACACACAATATATATATATATATACATATACCTTTTTTCAGGCGGTGAAGGTAGAGGCGGCAACTGGAGGTGGAGGCAGCAGCAGCGGCAACAACAACGATAGGAGGCGAAGGTAGCTAGCGACGAATCGATCGGCGGCAGGCGTACTTCACAGAGAGAGAGGGGGGGTGAGTTAGGATTTAGGGATTTGCTGATTTGGGGAAGGAGAGGAAAGGGAGAGAGAGATACGCCCGCCCACATTTTTTTTTCTTTTATTTTTTAAATATTTATTTGTTAAATAAAAATTAAATAATTTATACAAATAATATTATTAATTATTTAATTGATAAAAATAAAATAATTTATGATTATGATAATTAATAAAATAATAATTTGAATTAATAATAAAAAATATGGTAATAAAATAATTTAAATTATTATATCAAATTAATATTTATTTAAAAATATAATTATATTATAAATCTAATAATTATAATAAATTAATTAGTTTGATATATTGTATTATTATAATAATTATAATAAAGTAATTATTATAAGTAGTACTTAAATCTTAATAATTTTTTTTATTATTTCATAGTTAGAATTAAAAATTTTTGTCAATAACAACAGGAAAATGATTTATTAACGATGACTTATTTTGCCTGTCGTTAAAAGTTATCTTATAACGACGGGATTTATATTTAGTCGTTAATAGTACTACATTAACGATCAAAACTAATGTCGTCGCTAATTTTTTGTCGTTAATGCCTGTTTTGTTATAGTGTGACTGGATTATTTCCATCCCAAAGCAGTCCAGACAATAGCCCAAAACGGTTCAAAAAATACCCATAACACTACTCTTTCTTATGTCTCTAATCATAATTACCATAATACAACAAACAAATAAATTAACTAAATATGAAATTATAAAACAATAAGTGATGCTTAATCACAACAAATTAACTCCTCCTCTTGGTGGAAGAACAAAGCACATATGTAAGGTCGAGTAGTGGGACAAACAATATATCGAGTTTATACTGGTGGGCCGTGAGTTCAATTCTTATCCTACGTAGTGAAATAAATCCTCACACCTATAATTTACCTCTTTTGCCAAAATCGAAGACAAGAGCCGCACAAGGACGATCATCCCAAGAAAACACATATATATGTACGTAATCACAACATGTATATATATATATACACATGTATATATATAAATATATGTAAAAAGCTAACAGAATATTTTGATTTTGAAAATTTACAATGACATAATTGTTATGTACACAAACAATTATTGTAATTAATATAATTACAAACAATTGGACTTTTAATTTTACATAAGGATAAAAAATAAGATAATGCACTAATTCTCAACAGTAACAGTTAATCTACTTGCAAACATAACATACTGTAATGCTTTTAAATAAATAAAAGCGGTATGTAAAATACCTGGATTGCAGCGGAATAATCGAAACTGATTTGCCTAACAACCTCCATGGAAGAAAACTATAAAAGCTTCCTTATACGTCCACCCCTTGTTCGCCCAAGGCTTGAATGGTGATGCCGAAGACAGTATATGAGCGATCAGAAACTAATTCTGATTGTCGTTATTTTTTCATTAGACTCTATGTCTATTTATAGGTATCACACAGATAAAGATAGACATGTAGGAATTTGAATCTAATTCAAATTTCAATTATTTATCCCATCATATATATTGTTAAAATTCAAATGTCAATGAATTTGAAACAAATTCAAATTCATAACATTTATCTTATCATTAGGAACTTATCCCAATGTAACCGCAATTCTAACAATCTCCCACTCGGGTACATGGGATAATGCTCAACTCATCTTCTCATACAGGACGTCAAGGGGTGCGACCTCGATGACAATGATAAGAGTACTATATCAAACAACCACCAATGCCAACATAGTACTGCTGCAAAAAGAAATAAATAAGGGCAATGCCATCTATGCCTTAGATAATAAATAACACATCTATCAAATGCTTACAATCTCTCAAGATGAACTCTGAACAGCATTTGATCATCAATCGAAGTTCTTGCACTCATGATCATCACACAGATGATCGTCCGGACTATGAGTTGCAAAACTTACATGATGTGGTATAAATTATCTTTCCCAAAATTCGAATCAATCCATCTCTTAATTCAACCACTTGCCCAGACATGGCCCGCCTAGCTGCTTTCTTGCTAGCCAATTGGGTGACATGCTAAAGTAGTGTAATTGAACCTCAACTTCATGAAACAATTTTAGGTCAGAAGGCATATGTGAATAGGGTCCCACGCAGTGACAGAGAGAGAACAATCTTGTCACTTCCCCATAGCGGTCGTACTAGCGCATGCTGTATGATATGCATGCTACGGTGGAACTCCCACTAATCAGGGATGTCACTCTCAAAACACCGTACATATGTCGGTCCAGTCACTACATAGGCACTAACCCGAGTCACTCAACTTATGAGTACTCACATCCTTCTTTTCTCAGGCTTAATATGAAATTCAGAATATATCCATATTCGACTTCTTCAAATAAGTCTCATCTTAGCCGTACTAAGGCAACAAGAACAACCTTGGATACCCCTCATGTATCAAGGCACTTACACTGACCAAATAAGTCCAAGAGTAAGTTGTCTCATCCTACACACCACACAAGTGTCAGGGCGATCGTCCACGTGAGTGGACCGATCCAAGCCTGGTGACATTCACGAACATGTGCAATTATTTTCATGTTTTCCATATCAACAACACAATGTCATATAATGAAAACAGAAAGAAGATAACAAATATCCATCAGTATAAATCAAAATGAATGTCGTAAATAGTGATCAAATGTAGAACTCAAATTCTACGTAATCCCATACGCCTCACATGGGATTCAAATACATTCCTGCTAAGTGGCTTTGTCAATGGGTCAGCCAACATTTCAATGCTAGGAATATAACTTAAAATCACTTCGTTGTCCCTGATCAATCCTCTAATATAGTGATATCTTCTTCTTATGTGCTTTCCTCTACATGGAATTTGGGGTCATGTGCGAACTGCATCGCAGCTGTGTTGTCGATCCGAATTTCGACAGGTTCATCAGCCTGAGCTATTACCCTGAGCTCTCGAAGGAAAGCACTAAGCCAAGATGCATGTCTTCCAGCTTCTGAGCTAGCCACATACTCTGCTTCCATAGTTGACTGAGTAACACAATCTTGCTTCTTGCTTCGCCAAGAAATAGAGCCTCCACCAAGAGTGAAAACATATGCTGATGTGGAGACGCTATCATCTTTATCTCTGCCAAAATCAGCATCAGTGTAAGCATATACTTTCATATCTCCACCTTGGAAAGCTAGGGCATAATCATGAGTACCACGTAGATACCTCATGATTCTTTTAACAACTTTCCAATGTTTCTCACCAGGATTACTTTGGTATCTGCTTACTAGCCCAATGGCGAAGCAGATATCAGGACGAGTACACTTCATAAGGTACATGAGACTCCCAACAGCACTGGCGTATGGTTTCTTTTCCATTAGTTTCCTTTCTTCCTCTAATTTAGGGCACTGACTAGTACTCAAGGTGCAACCCTTATCAACTAGAGTATCAATAGGCTTTGAGTTATCCATATTAAACCGTTTAAGGACCTTACGAAGGTAAGTCTCTTGAGACAAACTCAAAAGCCTCATTGAGCGATCCCTCGAGATCTTAACTCCGAGGATATAACTCGCTTCCCCTAAATCCTTCATCTCAAAGACAGAGGATAGCCATTCCTTAATGGTGTTGATCATCTCCAAGTTGTTTCCAACCAATAAGATGTCATCTACATATAAGGACAAAATCAAGAACCCATCTTTTGTCCGTTGGATATACACACAATGGTCTTCCTCCATCATGGTCAAACCAATAGAGGTGACGGCTTCATGAAACCGTAGATACCATTGTCTAGACGACTGCTTGAGACCATATATGGATCGTTTGAGACGGCACACTTTGCCCTCTTGCCCTTCAGTAATGAAACCGATGGGTTGATCCATATATATCTCATCATCTAGTTCTCCATTGAGAAATGCTGTCTTGACATCCATCTGGTGTAGCTCAAGATTTAAATGAGCGACGATGGCTAGAATCACGCGAATAGAGTCAAATCTTACCACCGGAGAAAATGTCTCTAAGAAATCTACACCCTCCATTTGGGTGTAGCCCTTCGCGACCAATCGGGCTTTATACTTGTCGATCGATCCATCAGCTCGGCGTTTGATTTTCAAGACCCACTTGTTACCAATCGCCTTTCTATTTGGTGGAAGATCAACAAGTTCCCACACCTTGTTCTTATCCATCGAGTCCATTTCCTCTTTCATAGCAATCAACCATTGATCTCGGTTTGGGGAGGTTAATACTTTTTCATAAGAAGTCGGCTCACTGTCATCCGACATGGCACACATAAGTACCCTTCCCTCAATATCATCGAAATGACGACGAGGGATTAGCCCACGCTGGCTGCGTCGAATTACTTGAGTCTTCGAAGTACTGTCTATGGGTTCACTCCCACTAACTGTAGGAATTCTCCCACTGACAAAAGGAACTTCCTCTTGTAACTCATACAATTGGGAGTCCTTATCAACCTCACCAATTATTGGGAACTCATCCTCAAGAAACTCTACATCCCAAGATTCTGTCTCAGTTAAACCCCCACTAGGATGTTCACCATACATGACGTATCCTTTTAATCCTGTAGGGTATCGAATGAACACCTTCTTGCTGGCTCTTGGTCCAAGTTTTCCATACTTGTGGGACGTGCTATGAACATATCCAGCTGATCCCCAAGGCCACAAGTGATCCAAGTTTGGACTTCTACCAGTCCATAACTCATAAGGCGTAGAAGGCACGAACTTGCTTGGAACACGATTAAGAATGTAGGCTGCAGTCAACAACGCATCTCCCTAGAAACTAATCGGGAGATTTGCCTGCACCAACATTGATCTAACCATTTCCAACAAAGTCCTATTCCGACGTTCTGCAACACCATTTTGTTGCGGAGTGCCAAGAATAGTTAGGTGTCGAACTATACCTTTTTCCTCACATAGACTTCTAAACTGATCAGAAAGATATTCATGATCTCTATCGATTTAGAGAGTTTTTAAACTCTTATCCATCTGATTTTCAACCTCATGCACAAAGCGTCTGAAGCAATCTAAAGCTTCTGACTTGTGAGAAATCAGATACACATAACCGAAACGTGAATAATCATCTATGAAGGTAATAAAGTATGATGCACCATGACATGCCCTCGTATTCATAGGACCGCATATGTCGGAGTGTACTAACTCCAAAGGACAAGATGCATGGGAAGCCTTACCAAAAGGTTTTCTCTTGGCCTTACCAGCTAAGCAAGGCTCACACACAGTGAGTCTCACTTTAGTGAGAGATCCCAATAGACCTTCTCTCGCTAGCCTTGCCATCCTTTCTTAACCCACATGGCCAAGTCTCTTGTGCCATAAATCACAATCAACAGTTATGTTAGAAGAAGTAGAAGAAACTAAAGTAATAGAATGATTATTAAAAACATGATCCAAATTAAGTTTGAAAAAAACCATCTACTAAGAAATCACCTCCAAAGAATGTATCATCCAAATAGATGTTCACGCGAGTATCACAGAAAAGAAAAGAATAACCTTGTCCTAATAAACATGTTACTGATAATAGATTACACCGGACTCCAGGAGCATACATAACGTCCTTCAGGAGTAGAATTTTGCCATTCTTCATCTTGAGTTGGAACGAACCAACTCCAAGAATTTCTTCTTGTGTGCCATTCCCAAGCGTGACGTACTGAGTTCCCGCTGGCACTCGGTGGTAATCCACAAACCCTTCTTTCTCAATACTTATGTATCGTGTTGCTCCTGTATCCACAATCCACTCAGGACGTGAGTATGCAACTAATGCATGTGAGAAAACATGAATCAAAGGGGAATAAGAAGAGAAATATACCTACTTCGGCTCTGGACAATCCCGAGCAAAGTGACCCTTCTTCTTACAATTATAGCATTTCAATTTGGATAGGTCTTTCTTTCCACGTGTCCCTCTTTTGGCCTTCTTGTTCTTGCCAATATTAGGTGCAGGCCCTGATGCCTTCGATCCTTCTCTCTTGCGTTTGGGCCCAAAGCCCTCATGTCTGTCGACCTTGGCTACAAAAGCCGTCGCAATGTTCGCTTCAACGCGCTCAGCCTCAAGCTCCAAGTGACGTGAAATATCGTCAAAAGTTTTGATATTTTCACTGTGTGTCATAAGGAGCTTCATCTGAGACCACTCAGGGTCAGGCAAGGATCTGATCACCCCTAGGAGTTGCTGCTCATCAGTAAGCGCTACTTCTGCACTTTGAAGATCTCTGATAAGTGAACCCATCACTCTCAAATGCTCAGCCATGTTATGCCTCGGGTCTTTGACATACTGTTGAAATTTTAATTGTAAAGCACGAAGCTTTGTTGTAGATGTCTGACCAAAAGTGATCTTCAACTTTTGCCACATTTCCATGGCAGTTTGGCAAGACTCAAACTGGCCCATGAGATCGGCCCGCATGCTGACAAGCATCGCAAGACGAGCATAACGGTCCCTCTCAAGCCATTTATCATAGGCCCGCTGTGTCGCTAAGGAAACATTTTTCCCTTGTGGCACGGGATGTGAAGTCTCCAATACGTCCCATACTTTCTCCATCTGAAGTAGATACTGAATCTGCTTCTCCCATGTGGAGTAGTTGGACCCATCCAACTTTTCTATCTCGGTCATGCTTCCAGCAATTGAACTGGTGGCCATTGATCACTGAATCAGGGACAACAAAAGACATTCAATGCACATGTTCAAAGTAAACAATTAAATCAAACATTTAATTTATGCACTTCGGGATCAACAGATCGCTAGGCTTCAAAGTTATCACCCTTAATGCACAACTAATATGTTATGATTCAATTGTTTATGTAGAACTAATCCACAATATCCAATAATATATTAGGACCCACACAAGGCCCAAAATCGGTACTAAACCAAAATTAATTATCAATAAGCAAATAAAACTAAATATTTGCAAATAATAGATAATTAATTAAGTTAGCAAAAATGCCACATGACAGCTATTTATAGTTTTAAACTCAAAATTAAACTTATTAATTTATGGTATAAAAGAATAAATCAAACAAATATCATGACAATATTAAAACACATAATAAAAGTCATGAAAACAATTTTATTAATTACAAAAATTAATATTTCAGAATTAAATATTCCTAAAATAATTCTGATTTTTTTTAATTCAAAAATGGATTTATTATTTAATTTATAATTTTAAGCACAAAATTAAACTAATTAATTCATGGCCCAAAACTATAATCTAAATAATTAAATAAAAAACCCAACATCATGGCCCAATACAAAATTAAGCCCAAAGAAGATTAAATTAAAAACAAACCCAATTTATTAACAAAAACAAAGTGGCCCAAGTCCAAAGCCCAATTTTAAAATAATAACCCAAGACTATGCCCAGGTCCCATCCACTAAGCAAATCCTTAAATGGAGTGGGCCAAAGGATTCGGATCTGACCCAGCGGGTCGACCCATCACTGAAGTGGGTCTTCTTCTTCCTTTTCTTCTTCCCCAACACATAGTTAGGGTTTTGCAAGGCAACCATGAGCCGTCGCTGCCTTCTTCCTCCAGCGCCATCGATCGCCCCTTCACCTTCTCCGTCTGATGCCGTCGACCACGAAGACCGACAACCAACCGGTGGCTCGCAACGGCCACCATCGGTCATCGGGCATTCCCAAAAATAGAAGAAGCCGCGGCCATGGTGAACTGATCAAACCATGGCCGCCATCTTTCTTCCATTAATGGCGGCTATGGAGGTAGCCGTTCGACGACCCACGTCGAACCCATGACAAAAAAGAGAAAACTGAGGCATCGGCCATGGAGGAGCATTCACAGCAGCCCTCCAAGAATCGGCCATGGCCGATTTCAGCTTCCGCCCGCATGGTTCTCCCATTGGTCGCGACTTACGCAACCGCTAGGGATGGCTTCAGCCATTGTGAGGACGACCCTCGCTTGATGCCTCTCTGGCTTCGACACCAAAGCATCGCCCACGAACCGCGACATACACGGGTCTAGTTACTGCCATGGCGAGAAGACCAAGCAACAAGACCACTTAAGCATCGAGCCATTGGCCGCGACGAACACGGCCGCTGCAGATGGCGCCTCAACCATCGCCAGGCTGATTGAGGAGTAGCAAGCCCAGTAGCCATGACAAACATGGTCGCTGGGGACTGCTTCAATCATGTTTGTTTGCAAGCAACGAACAGAAAAAATTTTCGCAAAAATAATCTTGAGTTACAAACAAACGTGACTGAATCAAAGCAAATAGAGAGACCAAATTATTTCACACAAAAATATCACGAGTTACTAAAACTGTGATGGTGAACTACAACGGTGTAGGCAAATAAACAATGGCTCTGATACCACTGTAATGTTTTTAAATAAATAAAAGCGGTATGTAAAATACCTGGATTGCAGCGGAATAATCGAAACTGATTTGCCTAACAACCTCCGTGGAAGAAAACTATAAAAACTTCCTTATACGTCCACCCCTTGTTCGCCCAAGGCTCGAATGGTGATGCTGAAGACAGTATATGAGCGATCAGAAACTAATTCTGATTGTTGTTATTTTTTCATTAGACTCTATGTCTATTTATAGGTATCACACAGATAAAGATAGACATGTAGGAATTTGAATCTAATTCAAATTCCAATTACTTATCCCATCATATATATTGTTAAAATTCAAATGTTAATGAATTTGAAACAAATTCAAATTCATAACATTTATCTTATCATTAGGAACTTATCCCAATGTAACCGCAATTCTAACACATACAATGTCTAATCTATCTATCTATCACTCACAGTAATAAACAACAAAAATCTTTCTAGTGTTTGCTTCTCAATCTCAATGCTGGAGAGAACAGCTCCAACTCCCACATGAGAATGAGATGATGATTCACGAGCTTCTTCTTCTTCTTCTTCTTCTTTCTTCGTTTCGGCAGCTGTTTCTTCTTCTAGTGTTTGCTTCTCAATCTCAATGCTGGAGAGAACAGCTCCAGCTCCAGCTCCCACATGAGAATGAGATAATGATTCACCAGCTTCTTCTTCTTCTTCTTCTTCTTCTTCTTCTTCTTCTATTTGGTGGTTCTTGATTCTTGCTCTGGCTCTGGCTTTCTTTTTTATCTTGAAAATCGCGTAGTCCTTGAGCTGCATCACATCAGACGAAAGAAAAACGCATTAATCTTGCAAACACTAATTACTTAATGGTTAGCGATAGAGAGATCCAATAAAATCTTTCAAATTACAAAGACAGAAAACACAACTATATAGGGAATAATCAAAAGATCAAGATTCAAGAAGAAAACCACATGTGTCTGTACATGGAAGACGATAAACATATACATATAGAGGGGGTAAGAGAGAGAGAGAGTGAGGTGGGAGATATGGTCAAATGGATGCAAATGATGTTACCTTAATATTTGGATTTTGGAGGCTTTTGCCATCAAGTATATTCCTTCATGTCCCATTGAAGGTGTTGGGCTAGCCCATTACTTTCATAATTAAAGCTTTTCTTCATCCCAATAACCCTTCCTTGAGCATCCAAAATTGGATGCCCCTTGTCCAGCCCCTTCCAGGTTCCCTTTCCCACCGATCTATCGATTCTGTTGCCATTGTGGCCCTTTTTCCTCAGCGGCGTGAAAAAGAAGAGCTCTTTATTGAATGTCGGGGAAGGGACGAAATGATCCAAACTATTTTCTCTAACTTTGTCGTCGTCCTCGTCATTTTCTTCTCCATCCTCTAATTCTTGAATTCTTCGAAATGCCTCCTGCAATCCCTCTTCACTGTAGAGATTGCACTCACTCACAAGATTAAGTTCGACCACCGGCAATATCTCCCCGGTCATCCTTTTCAACAGATAATGCTCGATGAGCACTTGGTCGGTAGGCTTGAACACATAGCTAAGTAGAAACTTCAACTCCATCTGTTCTTTTGATTAATTCTCTCTCTCTCTCCCCGCGTCTTCTCTGCAGTTTGGATTTATTAGATTGATGCTTGCGCTGAAGCTGGTATTTATAAGAAGGAAAGGTTTGTGTTAGAATATAATATGATTGTTAAAATCTAAGATTACAAATTTTGATGTGAAATAATTTTGGATATTTGATTATGTTTATTTTTTTAACTTAAACAAGGTTATTATACCAAGGGTATTTTAGGCAATAACAACAAATGAAACTTAAATTTTGGATTCATTCCAAAAATGAATTCATTTGCAAATGTATTCCGTGTATAATTCATTTATGAATGAATTCCAAATCTTAAGTTCATTCATTTCAAATGGACCCTAAGTACACATTAATTGTAAAATATTTTATTCTCATTCCTTAATAACAAATACTTTTAAAGTTTATTTATTAAAATGTTTACATATACATACATGTATACATAAATATATAGTATATATGTCCACATATATATACACAATATTTATTTATACGTACATGTACATACGTACAATATATGTATGCCTGTATATGTATATATATTTATATATACATATATCACCCCCTCCGCACGACACCACATGTTCTTAAACAAACAACCATAACCAAAGAAGTATTCACTGGCAGCCAAGCTTGGCTTGAAGCACTACGTCTTCCATATAACAACAATGGCAAGACTTTCTCTCTGTGTCTTCTCCCACATAAAGATAACCAGGACTCATCACTATCAGGCAAAGTGGGAGAATGATACTAGTAGTTATACTTCCCAACATGCTGTTTATCATTTACCTCAAACAAATTTTGGGGCTACTGATTTGTATCACTTTTAGTAATAAGAGTAATGAAGAGAAAAGGAACACACAATACCAATTAATGTTTTGCACTACAAATCCTAGTAACGGCAATTCAAGACCAGATATGAGTCAGATGAGTACAATTTTCAAGTTTTTAGCTGGCAGTGGCAGATAGAGCAATGACAGGGCTTGGTTTTACTGTTTGGCTTGAGGTCACCACTTATCTACCATAAGCTAAATTAGTATTTTATCAGTTTAGGAATCTGACCAAACAATGTTACAACCATGAGGATATGGAATGGTTAACAGCTATCATCATTGTCAAGGAACAATGATCAGTGAGTTTGGTCCAATTGTTGAGATGAGATAAGATGAGGTTACTGCACTCTGCTCTCACGTTCCTAGGGTTTTCCAAGGATGTAGAATGGAATTATGGAAGAATTCGGGAGTGAGAGAATAGAAAGGGAGGCAGAAAGCAGAAGGAGGAGGAGGAATTCAGAAGAATGGATGGAGAATTAAGAGAGAGAAACAGAATTCAAAATTCATTCATAAGCTGCCTATTCTCTACTCAAATAGGCTATTACAGCCTTTCAGATAGTGACAAACTGAAGTACCACACCATAACAACCTAAGGTACAACTAAGGAAAAATACTTGCAAAGGAACAATTACTCCTAATGCCCTTAGGGTTGTGGCATCTGCTCAGTGTATCTGATTCTTATATGTACAAAGAGGGACACAGGTCTACATCCAATCACCTTGTCAGTGATGAAATATTGCAAACCTGAAGTGTCACGGTTGCTATTGTGACCAAACCTTGTAAAACTTTATTAGTCAATCTGATACATTTTAAATCTCAGGGGTATGGAGACTCTAACCTCACAGTTAACAAGTAAAAATCAAATTTTCATAATTTTGAATGCAAAAGATTGAGTATCAAAATTTGTATATAACAAGCTACTGAAAATGACAAATCACCATAAATATATCAGTTAGAAAGTTAAGAGTTTTAAGTTTGAGGTTTATCACATAATTTCATGTCATTACTGTTTATTCAAGTGCCTTGTGACCAATTCTATTGAATCTTTAAGAACCAATATTTGCAATTAGGTGAAACATAATTATGCAATTATAAATCAGTAAAATATTGATAGTTTGCAACTCAGAGTTTCAGGTTTAATCTCAGCAGAATTTTCTTCCTCATAAAAACAATTCAATCTGTACTGACCACGTACAATAGCAGGTCCACAATATTCAGAAAGAACAGGTAAAAGTTAAAAAATATACCAAGAATTTATCTTCTACAAAAATTAGTTAACTCTTTTTGGCTCCATAAACTCTTCCAAGAAAATGGTTCAAAATACGTGCAAATTCACAAAAACACATGCAACATTCATGAAGGTTTCTGAGGAAGTTCTCATAGCTCTGCTCATCATTGTAACTCTTCATTGAAGGAATATCAACATCTGGTGAAATGCTTCCTAAAATTGCATGCCTATCTCCAGAATATCTTGAACCATAAGGACCAAGAACAATTTCTTTATCAAAACTAAGATAAGAAAGACAAGAACCTTCTAGCCATTCCACCCAACAGTATATAATCTCTTGTCCTGGCTGTTCTTTCCATACGGAATCCAGCACGGAGCAAAGTTCAGAGATTTTCCAAGAATCCATCCACTGAACTGAGATGGTAAAATAAGGAGGGAGATGGCTTGGGTATGACTTGGGTAATAAACATGTCAAAACAATTGGGGGAAGATAATGAACTTTGAAAGAGTATGAGAAGTTGGATGAACTGTCAGTTTTGGTCTCAATATCATAATAGGTTGTTAGCTTTGTGGAGATGGTAAGTTCGCTGGGGGCTTCGACTTGTATATGAATCAGCAAAAACATCGAAAGGTTGCATAATTGACATTAAACATGATAGAATTTTACAATTAGTACCAACCTGAAATGATCACAGGTCTCCTTGTTTGTAAAGAATGAACATATTATCTCCATAAATTGACTCCATAGCAACTGATTGCAGCCAAACATTAAAAACGAACAACAACAACAAAGAAATAAGAGAGGAGAACATAGTCACTTGGCAACTGAGCTGAAATGCAAGAGTTCTAAACCTCCATAGTACTAGAGCTCAGAATAATGTAATTAACAGGGACACTACAAGAATTTGGAGAATTTATCCATACATAAATTATCCATACATATTATACTTCGGTATTTACCCATACATAATCGTAACATATATAGGTGATTAAATTAGACAAAATGATTACATTATTCACATTTATTATGTATAGGTAAATTGATATACCCATACTTATCTTGGCGAAAATAAATTTCTAACTTTTAGAAGTTAGTGGGATATTTTTCGATAAAATTTTACCTGACGTGGTATTTATTTTAAATTATATCACCCATACATATTAATAAATATTATACATGTGTGGGTAATTATTTATATACTTACCCACATATAATTACAAATATTATATATGTGTGGATATCTATATATTAGTTGATGTGATAGTTTTTTAAATTTTATTATCCACACTAATGTTACATAGTAATTATTTATAAATTTATCCACACACATTATACATTATACGTGAGTATTTATTCATATATAATAATAATATATATGAATAATTAAATTAAATAAATTTATTACATTATTATCCACATTTATTACGTGGATAATGCAATAAGGTTGAAAAATCAAATGGCGTGTAGGTTTTAAAAGTCCAAATTAGTGGGCTTGTGAATTGGAAGTGGGGCTGCCGTCCATGCATTTGTGTATACTTACCCAGGAATTGGAAAAATCAAATGGCGTGTAGGTTTGAAAAATCCAAATTAGTGGGCTTGTGAATTGGAAGAGGAAGTGGGGCTGCCGTCCATGCATTTGTGTGTGTGAGTGTATATATATATATATATATATATATATTATTTAAATGAGGGAAAAAAAGGGATGACAGTGTGGTAATTATAGAAAATCACCAGGGCAAATTGAAAAAGATAAAAAGAATGAAAGAGGGCAAGTCTTCATGTCTTCCCTTTCTTCCTCCTCTCCCATTCTTCTTCTCTTCTTGTTTCCTTCCCTTCTTTTTGTTATTGTTGTTGCTCAAGAAAGTTTAAGTTGCTGATTTTAAAGGGCTATTTTTTGATTGCGATAGCTTGGTTCATGGCGTCCTTTCTTCTTTCGGTTTAACCATCAAAAGATAAGTTCTTACTTTTTTTATTTCTTCCTATAATTGAGATGATGCTTAATCTTATTGATTTTCTTAAATACTTAATGTATTTTATTCAAAAATCTCGATAAGATTTCGATTCATCCTATATTTCTTAAGGAATTATGCATTTCTTCATTTATAATCTAGTGTTATGCAAGATCTTATTGCTATCTTGCGTGTACTTTTGGTTTCTCCTTGATTATCGACTAATTATTTTTGTTCATCTTTTGTATGGCCCTAATTGTCATTAATAGCTAGGGGATAATACATGAGTTAATCTTAGGAATGGTTGGACATTTTGAGGGGTAAAAACATGGTAATGGGATAAAATTAATAAAATATTTATAATTATTTAGGAATGTACATTTATGCATGAAAATTGTCATATGTGGATGTATGTTGAAAATGTTTAAGAGTATAATTGTGGATGCATGCATTTAATCATGAGCATGTATTGAGCAACATGTGAGTATGCATAAGCCTCTATATATAAATATATATATATATATATTTACGGATGGCCTATGCATTCATATAAATATATTTGCGCATCTAATATTTTGCACAAATGTGTTATTCGGGTAGGGAAAAGGATATCCGAGATAAACTCGATAGACACTTGTTTGATCGTGGGAGCTTCGACCTATAATACTTGCCTGGTATAAAACCATAGCATGGGTGAACAATGGTCCATAATATGATGATATGAAATTGTTATGTATGGATTCAATATTTGTGGCCCTCAAAGATATAAATGTGCATTACTATATGATATATTGTGAAAAGACATGATATGGTGAAAAAATATATATATATATATGTCGTGTGAAAAAAAAAATATGCATAAGAGTGTCATGTTATAAAGCATAACATGGATATGATTGCATGTGATATGAGACGTGGTACGAGAGCATATCATTGTATAATGTGATATAAATCGGTATGAGTTTACGATGGGGTATAATATGTCATGGATTAGTTAAAATAGTGAGTAAAACATATTTTGACTTATGCTAGACACAGAGGATATGCGTATCACCGGTGCTATGTTTCAAAATTTTACACATAATAATTACACGTAAAATATTTCTAGTAGTATAATATTTTCAGAAGAAGCTGCACCCATAGGAGAGAGATAAAGAAAGGCAGAGGGCCTGCCTCTGTTATTAAACAATTCCTCCTCCCCCATTTTCTTCCTTCTTAATTTCAATTGAAATTGAAATCCTTCGCCTTTTACTATGCAATCAATAATTGATTTCATTATGCAATCAATAATTAATTTTACTATATATTATGCACTTTAACCATTTGAAATCCATTGTCTATTACTGAGCAATCAATAATTAATTTTATTATACATTATGTACTATGCACTTTTACTATGCATTATGCATTTTTGGCAAAAGGGGCCATGGGTTTAACTTTTGACCAATCACCTCCAGAGACATTTTAAGCACATGATGTCAATACCAAACACAACACTATATGGTGTATAACTTTCTATGTTTACTACCCATTATTAGTAATTAGATAATATTGAAACCCCTTTCGATATCGATCAACCCTTTGATCCATCACCAAAACTTCTCCAAATCTTAACGAGATTTCGAGAGTTCTTGAATAGTATCTAATAACAGTTCAAGATAGTATAGGTGGCAGCAAAGTCTATTGTTGTACTTTTTATACATTAGTTTTAATGATGAAAAATATATATTGGTTTAATCCCTAAGTCATGAGTCAAGTGTGTGGTTTTCAACATATATCAATTTCAATATCAAGTATTAATTTGTCAAAATGGAAACCAAATGAATTTCAACTATCAAGAATTCAAAACCCTGTTTTGACTAAGTCTGGAAGGTTAGCACCTTATAAGGAGATATATATGAAAATATTTTCATTTTAGAAAACTATCTCTTGATAATTTGATATCTAACATTCATTAGTGCTAAAACGATTTTTAATGAATTTTTCATTAAATAGAAAGTATATATTTTGGAGGTGGTTAAATCGTAAAATCGTAAGTTTGTACTAAAACCCAAAATCTACTTTCTTATTGATTTGGATTTTGATTTTGATTTTCTAGATATTTTTATTGTATTCAAATAGGGGGTACTTTGTTATTTATATTTATGTATTAAAGTAAATGGAGGTAAAATATAAATAAAAAAAAATGTGGACATTTACTTAAACTAATGAAATGTAAATAAGCTGTGATGTATGCATGTTGTGGATTGTACTTTCATGCAAATGTTTTTTAATATCTATCATGTTCCTATGCATGTTTCGAAACCCCTTTGGAAAGGTTTTCAATATTTTCAAGTACATATGTTATTTCGAAACATCTATGTATTAGCATTTATTTCAGGTTTTGAACTATGTTTCAAAACCTATATATCACATTTCGAAACCTCATTTCCAGATATGTGTGTTTTGAAACTTATGATGTTATGTTTCGAAACCTCATTTCCAGAGAGGTATGTTTCGAAACTTGTGACAGTATGTTTCGAAACCTATGTCTTTGTCAGTAGAGATCCGAGATGCTTTTTGCTTTGCATTTTTAATATTTATCTAAAAGCTTCTCAAAACATTTTTTAATGCATTATCCATGGTTTACAAAATTCAAATTCAAATTTGAAGTGGAGATCATTATTATGTGTTAGTGGGGAATAGATTGTGTCTCCCACTCATTGTTATCTCTTGGTGCATATCCAGCTGTAAAGACTGTATGTTTCGAAACATAAGAAGTATGTTTCGAAACCTATGTGTAAAATTGTGATGTTTCGAAACCTATTATGTATGTTTCGAAACCTACTTTTTTGTCTTGTCTCTAATGACTATAAAATGGCCAGATTTCTATCTTTTGGTATAAATAGCAGGTATTTGAAGACAAGAAGAGATTGATAGAGAGATAACAAGAAAGAACGAGTGAGCACACACTAGAGAAACACACACAAGCATAAATGATCTAAATTCGTTTGACAAGCTTTCAAAAAGGATCCATGCATTCATTCATAGATGTGCATTGTGGTGTGAAAGTGAGAAGGAGAAGCAAGCTGAAACAATAAGTTATATACTCTCTAGCTCTCCCCATCTTAAGCCGGTACAAAGGTTTGTACATCCTCTGGTAAGGCATTTGTTGCTCCTTGGGCTGTAAAGATAAATTTTATTTATCTTGACTGTTGTAAGGTTTGAATTTAGCCTAAAAACTCATTTGGTGTAAAGGTTTGAGTTGAGCCTAAAACTCATTGTGTCAAAGGTTCGAGTTTAGCCTTAAAACTCACCTGGTGCTAAGTTTGAGTTGAGCTCGTAAAAACTCACTTTGTAAGGTTTTGGGGTGAACCATGATAAAACCCTTGTTGTGGTGATCACTAGTAAAAGTAATTGGAATTGCAAAATCCTTCAAGTGGATAAGCTTAAAGATAGTGGAGTAGGCGAGTGCCGAACCACTATATATCTTATGTGCAAGTATTCTTTAGCTTTCATGTATCATTATTGCCTATTGCACATGCTTGCATAAGTTTTGTTATCAAAGACTAAAATAGTTTTCTTGAGAACAAGTTTATACATATACATAGAAAATATATCTTTGATATACAAACATCTTTGGTATACTCTTAATTACATAAATCATATTTTCCAAAGATCGTTATTTTGAACTACAAGGTAAAAGATTTCGAATCAAGCAAAACAGTGAAATAGATTTCGAAACATACATTTCATATTTCGAAACTTGTAAAACAGTGAGGTATATTTCGAAACATATATAGTAGGTTTCGAAACTTACTTAACAAAAAGGTTTATTTCGAAACATATATCTTATATTTCGAAACATAGTGTTTTGCCATCTGTCAAAGTTTTAAATTATAGAAAATTTACACAATTCATCCCCCATTATGAACCAACAAAGTCTCACTTCAAGTAAATGTATTATAGTTGATGATTACCGGGTGCTATAATACTTCCATCACCTAACGTCCTGACTGAACGAGAACCATAAAGTGACAAACTCACAAACTCAATAGCTATGAGATTTCATTAATGTGACTACATGACACATCAAAAAACACATTTTCTGAATTTCAATCTGCCATAGTCAGGAACTATCATGTCACGCTAATAGTAGATCAAATAGGATGTTCACCCCATCAAATACCGATGAGGGTGACGGATCTTATTTCTAGCACCTATCTCCATATACTAGTAATACAAAACCACATAAATGAATATTTTCACCTCCTAATTGGATGGTTCGACTCATTAGTAAATCTCGCACAATAATACACAAAATAACCGTGTTGGATCAAGTCTAAGGATCAACACACCATCGCAACTTGATGACTCGACCATTATCCACCATGCCATGTGGTCAGTCATTGTCATTACATTCGATTGATCATTCTCCAATGACCACCCACAGGTTTACTAGCGACATCTCATATCGTATAGCGCATGACACATCATCCTCCCATCAATATCCCGATATCGAATGAGATAGTAACCCATGCGTTAATTCATACTCGATTAATCAAAGTCCTCTATTTAAAGAATCTAAGGACTGAATAATTTAAGAAGTCTTGTTACTAGAGAATTCTGTCACACAGTCTCAACATCTTGAAAATAAAATTCTCAAACAAAATATCTAAAGACCCATTCATAAAATTGATTGGAGAAAATATGAATGAAGAAAATATTATCTTTTATTGATTTATACAAAAATATAATTAATACATTACAAACAAGTTCGCTAGATGTCATCCAAATCTAGCATTAATAGAGCATACAACACTAACAAGGACACCACACCCAAGATGGGGGTGAATAATCCTGAGGTATTTTTTACTATAGTCTTATGGTAGTTAATTTGATGGATAGTAATCGAAGGTCTAGGGGTTCCATTTCGATTTCTAAACCATTTGGTAGAACGTTCTTTATTTTTGCATAAGGTGGCTACTAGTTAGGTTATGAGAGTGAACAAGACTTAATATTTTATTTAGTGAGTAAGCTTAAGGCGGTGAAAAGTGCCATGAAATAGCTTAATAGCACTAAAAGTCATGTCTCTAAGAGACTTATTGATTTTAGAGGTCAATTAACTAATGTTCATGAATGCATCTAAGATAACCCTCAATACCTAGTTCTTCACTAGAGAGAGTTGGAATTGAGTAAGGACTATATAGTTGCATTAGCTCAAGAATTTGAATTTTTCCATATTTGCGCCTAGGTCATATGATCAGTAGAATGGCATCAATGTTCTAGATTCTTTTTCCAAACCATGATGGCTCAGTGAAATAACCATCATATCTTGAGTATTTAGAGAGAAGATGGTTTGAATTCAGAGTCTCCAGATAAAGTGGTGGACGTTATAATGTCCTTCTAACAATATCTCTTTAGGCCTCGTGCTCGACTAAAAATTGTTTGTAGCTTGAGAATGTTGCCCCTTTTATGGATAAGCAATTGACTCAAGGGCAATAGATGGGACTTACTACATCTGTGACCCTTGAGGAAGTTAAGTAGTCTTTGTTTGGTATGGGTGATGACAAAGTGCTTGGGCTTGACAATTTTACTATCAAATGTTTTAGAAAGGCTTGGGATGTGATAGATCCTAATGTGGTGGAGGCAGTCCAAAACTTCTTTCCATGGGACGTCTATTGGGAAAGATTAATACTACCATTATTAGTCTTATTCCCAAAGTCCCTCATCCTGGGACACCTAGCTAATTAGACCAATTTTGTGTTGTAATATCCTTTATAAGGCCATTACCAAGATTTTGGCTAATAGAAAGTGGTACACTCAAGTTTGGTGGATGAGTTTCAAGTATTTTTGCTAGGCGAATCAATTGGAGATAATGTTTTATTGGCATAGGAGTTGGTTTACTAGTACCATCTTCATAGGTGTTTCCCATGTTGTGCGATAAAATGGGTAAATTATATGAAACCCCCCCTTGCACTTAGGGTCATGTGCAACTTATCCCCTTGTGCTTTCAATTGCATCAAAAAAAACCCCTTGCACTTTCAAAATGTTGCAATTAGTTATAATTTGTTGTTATTTTACATAATTTTGTACAATAATCTACATACAAAATATATAATTATACATATATAATTTCAATATGTCAAAAAAATACAAAATTTTGCATTAATCAACCAATAAATTACATAAAATTATGTAAAAAAATAACAAATTATGGCTGATTGCAACATTTTGAAAGTGCAGGGGAGTTTTTTGATACAATCGAAAGCACAGGGGGATAAGTTGCACATGACCCTAAGTGCAGAGGGGTTTCATATAATTTACCCCGATAAAATTTGACCTAGCTAAAGCCTATGATTCTCTTGAATGGGATTTTCTCCTTATAGTTCTCTATCTGATGAATTTTCCTTCTCAATTTTATGCATGGATTAAGGAGTGTAGTACAATTCTCTATTATTCTGTTAAGATTAATGGAAAGTTGTATGATTTTTTTGGTGGAGCTCAGGGTTTAAGGTAGGGGGATTCATTATCGCCCTATTTATTTGTATTGGTAATGCACGTTTTCATGGTATTGTGCGTCATTAATTAAAAAATCATTTACATCACTAGATAAGTCTATATTATGTTAAAAATAATTTAGATAAATTTTTAAAATAGTTTAAAAGTGTAACATGTGTTACATGTGTTATTATATGTTATTCGCATAAGTTTTTATTTTTTTAGTAAACTAGCAAAGAGTATTTTGAGTTTTACCTTGTTGATAAAGTTTTATAACCATAAAATGACTTTTTTTTTTAATTGACAGAATAAGTAGTATGTTTATATATATAGTATCAAGTTAGAGTGGGGATGCTAAATGTCATTCCCACCCACCATCCCGATTGAAAATAATTGAGGAATACGTGAATTCAACCCTGATCAACACTTGTTGATTGTTATCCTAATGGGGGCAAGGTGGGTTTCGTGAGTTTGGATCATTTTGCTAATTTTAGTGATAGATATTGTTGCAAGGACCCAAAAATTATAGATACATGCGTCATGCATATTAGCACAATGTCAACTAAAATATAATGTTTAACACAAAAACAAGATGTGCATCAATTTATTTATACAAAACTATTATACTTATTTTTTTTAGTATTAAATATTGAGACACAGACTCACAAAATTTATAAATAAGTTTTAAATGTCACATAAAAGTTCATAATAAAGATGAAAATTTTTATAAACGGGCAACCTTAAGTTCTCTTTTTGACCAAATATCTCTTTATTTTTTTTATAGAATAATGTTAGGAATCACTTAAAAAAATGTTAAGAATTATGACTGATGACGGTATTATCAGTTATGTGATGTTTTCTTGTTGGAAGAAGGTAAGAAGACCCATTTATTATTATCTCATCTATCTAATATCTCCTTCAATGAGACTGCAACACAACACAAATGACACCGTCATCATGACTACTAGTATTATTATTTTCTATTTTAATCTGCATGACAATCACTTCATTAGTTAGTAACAAACAATAATAAAATTTGACTATGGTCCATTATTGAAGTAGGATTAAAAAAAAAGGACAATTAGCACAAAAAAATCAAACGATTTTGGGTTTTTGCAATTATATCCAATCGTTTCAATTTTGGTAAAAAGTACCGATTTTATGAAATTAGTTACAATTTTAGCCAACTCTCTAAATCGAATCCCCGAGCAACACGCCACACGGCTTTATAAAAACCATGTTGACTGAAGTAAAAATAAAAGTAAAATAAAAATCACATGGGTTAACTGCAATTAAACCCATAGGGAATCGGAACATTCAAATCCTGAAAGAGAAAGAGCCCGAAGAGTCGATCGATGCGAAGAGGAATTAGAGGCTGATGGCAACGTCCTTGAGGAAGCAATTGAAGGATGAAGAGGACGAGATCGAGGAGTGACATCGACAATTTTGAAATAGTTTTGCAGAGCTCCCAAAAAATAGATTTCTTAACAAGGTGGAGAAAGGAGATGAAACGTAAGTGGCTTACTATTTATCGAACTCTTCATCATCTGGACTTTTCAGTCGTTTTAATCTTCATCCGAAGAAGAGTCCGATCGGACTTGTCCGTTTTTTTTTATTTCTCATTAAATTTGTAAAAAAAATGTATAATTTTTTCTTTTGAATGTGAAGTTTAGGATGAGATTTCAGTTTTGTTGAAATGGTTTTTAGCATTCGTGGATGTAAAATATGGAAATGTAATTCGATTGAACTTGTCTTCAAGTTGTTTTGGTTAGAGTGTTTTTGAGAATTTAGGATGAAACTGATGAAACCCAAAATATTGAAATGATCGAACAAAACCATTTGGATCTGAAAGTGTCCGATCGGAATAGTCCGATCAAGCTAATGAATAGTCCGATTAGAAATGACAATAGTCCGATCGGGTTGATTAATAATCCGAACGAACCTTTAAGTCAAGTTATTTTTTTGGGTTGATTTTTTTTTATTTCTCATTTAATTTCTAAACTCTAGTATTGTTGTTGTTGTTAAAGTGTGGTTTAGCATGAGAATGTGGCTTAAACTCATTAAACCATAGATCGGAAATGATTCATCAAGAGTCCGATGACAATAGTCTGATCGGGTTGATGAATAGTCCGATTGGACCTTTAAGTGAAGTTGTTTTTTGAGTTGATTTTTTTTATTTCTCATTTAATTTCTAAACTCTTGTATTATTGTTGTTGTTAAAGTGTGGTTTAGTATGAGAATTTGTGACTAAAACTCATTAAACCATGGATCGGAAATGATTCATCAAGAGTCCGATGACAATAGTCCGATCGAGATGATGAATAGTCTGATCGGACCTTTAAGTGAAGGGAGTTTTTTTTTTTTTTGAGTTGGTTTTTTTTATTTCTCATTTAATTTCTAAACTCTTGTATTGTTGTTGTTGTTGTTAAAGTATGGTTTAGCATGAGAATTTGTGGCAAACCATGGATTGGAAATGATTCATCAAGAGTCCGATGACAATAGTCTAATCGGGTTAGTGAATAGTCTGATCGGACCTTTAAGTGAAGTTATTTTTTCAATTGATTTTATTTTATTTATCATTTAATTTCTAAACTTTTGTATTGTTATTGTTGTGAAAGTGTGGTTTAGCACGAGAATTTGTGGCTGGAACTCATGAAACGCATGGAATGAAAATGATTCATCAAGAGTTCGATGAAAATAGTTTGATCGAGCTGATGAATTGTTTGGCATACAATTTAGTGCATAATTGTCTCACTTGATACATTTGGTGTTTTTGGTTTTCTTACCAATCTTCACCAACTCTCTCAAAAGGCTAGTATGGATGCTAATATTTGAATCACTGCAAACTTAATGTTGTTAATTGAAAGTTACTTTACATGATCGATCAGGTTATGATCATAATAATTGGATCTTGTTAGGTTTTGAATCAATACCATAACCATGATACCATCAAACCATGAATAAGGAAGAGAAAAACAGAACACTCTAGATTTTTGCTTCAATACTGATTTTTACTTTTCCATTGATATTTATATAAAGTGCATGAAAAAATTACAGCCACACACTACAGTCAAAACATAAACTAAGACATTGTCATTAGGTAGATAGATTTCCTCAAAATCTAGAATACCATGCCTTTACAACAAAACCTTACCCACTAAAGTAAACAAAATGATTACATCCATTAGCAAAGAAGTACCCAAAAAAGTTTCACACGTTAACATATCTCTTTTTATTCACCTGAGCAGCATTACACAATCAATCCCCACTTCCAGTTTACATCTTAAAGGTTACGAAAATGTGGGTTTGTATACAAATGGTTAGACAAAGAGAGTATGGAAAAGAAACACTCCCAAGCTGATTCCATTTTTTATTCCATTTTTTTATGCAATCTATTCATACGTGAAGATCCATTTTGAAGATAAAACCGGATAACCAAAATTGCTAAATAATTAATGTTATGTTTTAGTTAGTTTTGAATGTATTAGTAATTTTTTGACATACATGATAGTGTATAAATTTTTCCTGTTTAATCATGTTTTTTTTATATACTTTTTTAGTGTATAAAGGGGAGGATATTGACAATATTAAAATATTCCAAGGGTAATCATTTAAGAAAATAATCTTTTTTAAATTTAAATATTTTAGTTAAGATCATGTCTAATTTTAAAATGAGTGAAGTTTCAATCAACTCTTCAATCTTGTATCAAATAATCATGTGTGAGCATGGTGTGCCTGTTTAGTGTTATACTTCATGGAGTAAATCTAATTTTGGAAAAAATTCTTACGATATCTATTTTGAAAGGTAATTTTTATCTTATAAATGAAATAATTATTAATGATTTTTTTAAAATTGATTGTTGGATGGTTTGGTGGATAAGATAATGATTGTAAATGATTTCAATGGATCGATAATAAATGAATTAGACGTGAGAAAATATCATGTGAAGTTTTGTTAGATAAATAAATGAAAAGGATAGATTATTTTAAGAATAAGTGTGGGCTTTAAAAGAAAAAAAGATATTGGCGCTCCAGAAAGGCTACAGATATTGTCAACGCGTTTGCCAAGGCTACAGATATTCTTGGTTATGAATCATTGCCCACAACACAAAGAAATTGTCATCATCTTCGGTTCTAGCTTCCCTTGTATTTTGTATTTTCCGCGAAAGAATTCTCTTCGTCCAACCCCTGCAAACATACTGAATTCCATTTTCTCACTTGTCTCTTTCTCTTCAATTCCAGCGCGCCATGAAAAGAGAAAGGCGAGGAAGACAACCCCACCATCACCCAATCGACGACGGGAGAAGGATAATCAAACATTTTCATGATCATAACCAAGAACAAGTTGAGCAACAACCGGACCTCAAAAACCCACATTCAATGCCTTCCACATCTCAATTTGAACCCGCTGAGTCGTCGAGGCCGCCTCAGAATCGCGGGAGCTCGAAGTGGGTTTCACGAAATCGGCGTGGCAGTGGTGGTTTCAGACCTCGGTTTGTTGAAATGGGAAAACAGAATTGTAACAGGGAAGCGAAGGGGAAGGAAGGGCAAGAAAAACGGTTGGACTCGGATGAAGATATAAGTGGATTGGGTTCTTTGAGAGATGAGAAAGCGTGTGAAGAAGGAGGAAATCGAGGTGGGGTTGAGTCCGGGTTGAAAGGTGATTCAAACGGAGAGATGACAGAGGGGTCTGATTCGGTTAAGGGTTTGGATGATATAGGAAGCAGGTTAAAAGGGTTGCAGCTGGGAGCAGAAGAACCCGAGTTATTGGAGGAGCTGCTGAGAATCAATGACCAATTGCAGGAAGACGAGGTAATTTGCTGTGAAAGCGTATTTATCTTTGCTAATGCTTCATATTGGCGTCAATTGAGATAAGCTTAACTCTTCAGGAATTAGTCAGTTGTGATTCAGCATAGCAACTTTAGAATCAGACTTAACCATTTACTATGTTATTGGGTCTGCAAGCTTTGCAGGGATGCAATAGATTCTGGGCTTTTTAGTTTGTGCTTGTGCCTGTGGATGACAGAATGCCTAATATTATTAAATAGAACTTAGTAGTTGGTAGGCAGTAAAATAATTCATTGCAAGTTCCAGATAATAGGGTTAGGTTACTGTCAAGTGTTATACACTCGCTTGTTATTGCAAAATAAGATGCTTCAAATCGACAGCTAAATTGATTGATTGTGAATTTGGATTGTCCGTATCTGAACATTCCTGGGTGGAACTTTTTGCGGGAGACATTAAGAAAGCACTAGGATACTTGAAATCAAAATATTGGGATTAGGAACACAGAATGTATGTATCCTTCCCCGACAACTATAGATGTTAGGTTGAAATGGTGAATGTTTACCTTATACGTTTTAGTCTAGAAGAAGCATGACACAAGTTTGTTCAGGGTTATATGTTAGTCAGAATTGTTGTTCTCGTAACTATTCTTTAGCTCTATATGCATGTTTATTCTTTAGCTTCATGCACATGTTAATCACTCGTTGCAGAACAACTCTTATGTGTCCCCCTGTGTTAGGACCTCGTATCCTGATGATGGGATCTCTCCTTACGAGAGATTCATTAGGGTTGGAGAAGGGTAGGGGGGAAAGGACAAGGCAGGGAGAACAAAGGATTCAGAGGGGGAGAAGTTGAAGAGAGAGAGAGAGTCTGATTCTGTTATGGAAATTTGTTGATCTTTCTCCTTCAATCGGGAGGCTTTTATAGTTCCTCCTTATTGCCAATCTAGGCTATTACAACTCTAACAAAAGGTAACAACTATAGCTACCGCTAACAGCTTTTTAACCACCTACTAACTGCCTCTAACCACTAACTGCTATCTCATGGATTTGAATGATTGGGTGCATCGTGAGTTATTTTTCTTGATTCTTATGACCATATGCCTGACTTTAAAAAGAGAGGGAAACTGATCCCTATTACATTATTCTGAGCTCTAGTATGGAGGTTTAGAAGTCTTGCATTTCAGCTCAGTTGCGAAGTGACTATGTTCTCCTCTCTTATTTCTTTGTTGTTGTTGTTTTTAATGTTTGGCTGCAGTTAGTTGCTATGGAGTCAATTTATGGAGATAATATGTTCATTCTTTGCAAACAAGGAGACCTGCGATCTTTTCAGGTTGGTACTATTTGTAAAATTCTGTCATGTTTAATGTCAATTATGCAACATTTCGATGTTTTTGCAGATTCATATACAAGTTGAAGCCCCCAGCGATCTTACCATCTCCACAAAACTAACAACCTATGATGATCTTGAGACCAAAACTGACAGTTCATCCAACTTCTCATACTCTTTCAAAGTTCAATATCTTCCCCCAATTGTTTTGACATGTTTATTACCCAAGTCATACCCAAGCCATCTCCCTCCTTATTTTACCATCTCAGTTCAGTGGATGGATTCTTGGAAAATCTCTGAACTTTGCTCTGTGCTGGATTCAGTATGGAAAGAACAACCAGGACAAGAGGTTATATACCGTTGGGTGGAATGGCTACAAGGTTCTTGTCTTTCTTATCTTGGTTTTGATAAAGAAATTGTTCTTGGTCCTTATGGTTCAAGATATTCTGGAGATAGGCGTGCAATTTCAGGAAGCATCTCACCAGATGTTGATGTTCCTTCAATGAAGAGTTACAATGATAAGCAGAACTACAAGAACTTCCTCAGAAACCTTCATGAATGCTGCATCTGTTTTAGTGAATTTGCAGGTATTTTGAACCATTTTCTTGGAAAAGTTTATGGTGCCAAAAAGAGTTTAACTAATTTTTGTAGAAGATAAATTCTTGGTATATTTTTTAACTTTTACCTGTTCTTTCTGAATATTGTGGACCTGCTATTGTGGTAAGTACAGATTGAATTGTTTTTATCAGGAAGAAAATTCTGCTGAGATCAAATTGTCAGAATGTAACCAATGAAATCACCAATCAACTTTTCACCTTTAAGTTTTGTGGATATACCTGAGTGGAAAAAAAAATTTGGATTGACTTTAGCATTTTCTTGTCTGTACTACTTTTTCACGATTCGAGTAAAATTGGTCCAGATGACATTTATATCATGTGATAAACCTGAAACAAGAATAAAGCAAAGGAATTAAGCTAATGAGCCATACCATGAAACTCTAGGAGAGAGTAATAGAGCAGAGACTCAGAAAAGAAACAAAGGTCTCGGAAAATCAGTTTGGTTTCATGCCTAGTAGGTCAACAATGGAAGCTATATATCTACTGAGACGCCTAATGGAAAGGTATCGGGATCATCAGAAGAACCTACATATGGTGTTTATAAATCTAGAAGATAGGGTTCTTAGAGAAGTATTATGGAGGGTTTTAGAGAAGAAAGGAGTCAGAATAGCCTATATACAAGCCCTTAAGGACATGTATCATGGTGTAGAGACAAGAGTCAGAACATGCGGAGGGGATACTAAACCGTTTACAACTACAATAGGACTGCATCAAGGTTCTGTACTAAGCCCATACTTATTTGCTCTAGTAATGGATGAACTCACTAAAGATATTCAAACAGAGGTGTCATGGTGTATGCTATTTGCAGACGACATAGTGTTGGTGGATGAAACAAAAGAAGGAGTGAACACTAAGCTTGAGTTGTGGAGAAGCAATTTAGAATCTAAGGGATTTAAATTAAGTAGAAAGAAAACAGAATATATGGAATGTAAATTTTGTAAGAATGCAAGAGTGGATGATGTTATAATAAAATTGGAAGACCAAATCTTACAAAGAAAAGACTATTTTCGATATTTGGGATCAGTGATTCAAAAAGATGGAGAAATTCACGAGGATGTCGCACATAGAATTAAGGCAGATTGGCTAAAATGGAGAAATGCATCGGGGGTGTTATGTGATGGTAAAATCCCAGTAAAACTGAAAAGAAAATTCTATAGGACAGGTATAAGACCAGTCTTGCTATGTGGCTCATAATGTTGGGCAGTCAAATACCAGCATGAGCAAAAGACGAGTGTAGCGGAGATGAGGATGTTAAGATGGATGTGCGGCCATACAAGGAAGGATAAGATTATAAATGAAGTTATTTGTAATAAGGTAGGAGTAGTGCCAATCGAGGAAAAGATGAGAGAGACTAGACTAAAATGGTTTGGTCATGTGAGAAGGAGACCAATAGACGCTCCTGTGAGGAGAGTTGATAAAATGGAACAATTAGCCAAAAAAAGAGGTAGAGGCAGACCCAAAAAAATTTTGGGAGAGACATTAAAGTTTGATATGAAGTGTATGTATCTAAATGAAGATATGACAAAAGATAGAAATACATGGAAGTCTAGAATTCATGTAGCCGACCCCACATAGTGGGATAAAGGCTTGATATGTTGTTGTTATCTAGTAGAAAAGTATAATATAATATTTTTTTTTTATTTCTAGTAGTAAATTATTGTAAAAAAAAAAAAATCTGGCCCAGTAGGGGCAACTATCCCCATTGGGCCTCACGTGGCTCCGCTCCTGGTTCTAGGATCAGAATATTGAAATATTAAAAATATTTGAAAATTTTGGGAACAAAAACAAAAATTATAGAAATTTTATGCAAACCCCAGAACTTAATAAATTGATCAATTTTGTTCATTGTTATGATATGAGCATTAATTATACAGTTTAACAGACCTTTAAACAACTGTTAATACTGATTTTGATTAAAAAACTGAGTTTTTTATACACTTCCCAATTTATCACTTTTAACACTTCTATTTTTCTACCAGGCTCAGAGTTTATTAGATTGCCTTGTGAGCATTTCTTTTGTTGGAAATGCATGAAAACGTACTCTGACATGCATGTAAAGGAAGGAACAATAAGCAAACTTCTGTGCCCTACTGCAAAATGTGGAGGCATGGTCCCACCAGGTTTGCTGAAACGATTGCTTGGTGATGAAAAGTTTGAACGTTGGGAGTCACTAATGCTACAGAAAACACTAGAGTCTATGACAGACGTAACCTATTGTCCAAGATGTGAAACAGCTTGCATAGAAGATGAGGACCACCATGCACAGTGCTCAAACTGTTTATTTAGCTTTTGTACACTTTGCAGAGGGCGACGCCATGTTGGAGTCAAATGTTTGACACCAGAAATGAGGCTTCGTATTTTGCAGGTAATTCATTTTCTATTTTTTCCTCTAAATTTACATATTTCTGTGGTGTCTGTTCAGTTGAATGGCTGGATATCACTTGAGCAGCATCAGTACACTGATAGTCAACTGCCTCCTCCCCCCCCCCCCCCCCCCCCCACACACACACACACAAACCAAAAACAAAACAAAAAAAAATTGCCATCATATTCATTTGTGCAAGACTATTGCATGTGTGTTATGAACAGAGGGGAAGAGAATAGACCGACGTATATTTGAGATGATGTGCTTGATGCCCTTCCAGGCATATGAAAGGATTGGCTAGCATGCCTAGTAGCTAGCTGTTGGAAGGCACTGGCATTCTTCTTAGTGTTGAGTGATTCTAGTTTTGCTCTTCGGCTTTGCAACTATATTCTGTGTGCTTACCAACTCACATCCGAGCTCAACAAACAAGGGTGGAAGGATAAGATTGTTTAGTTTGACATGTGTGGTTCTCCTAATCTCCTTATGTTGAAAAGAAATTCTGCAAAGAATGTCAAGATGACAGAATATCATATCCCTTGATAATTACTGCTAGAAGAGGGCTATCAAAGCTCCAATGTCAGCAAATATATGAACATCTAAAATGTCTAGTAGTCATTGTTAGACAAGGGATTTGATCAATGCTGGATAAATTGGTGAGTGGTGACACTAGAATCCAGGGGGCATGGGGAGACAACTGCTAGATTGGTGTTCTATCACTAACATTTAGGCATCATTTAGTAAGTGCTCCAGAAGTAGTATTACAGCATTCATTGCCAGATAAGCAAAGGATCAGAGCATCAGTGGAATGACTATTTTCTGGACAGATTTTTTAGTTCATGAATTGGGGATTCCATAAAGTTTCCTCCTTTCTTTCCGTGCTTAAAATGTATGATGTAAAAGGAGTGGCTGATTTGATAGTGGACTTTTGACCTTAGCAAGCAATAATACACTTTATAGAGAGGGGTTATGAATCCTTAGGCTGGAAAAGGGCTTTAGAGGAGTATCAAAGAGGTTGATACAGAATATCATGCATTCAGCATTGCTGGAATGTGCAATGGGATGGAAGTGTTGACTCAAGCAAGAAATGTGAAGAGAAGTGTGGTGGACTTTCAACTGGAATATGGTTGTAAGATTCTTGTAAACTGTTTCAATTGATATAGTGCATTTTTCAGCAGTTAGTCTCTGGATGGGACTTGAGTACCTGCTAACACATGGTTGGTTGGTATCCTCTTAAGAATATCCCTGGTCTACTTTATGTATGTGTTTCTATTTCAGTGAGAAAATATATTTTCTTAGGATGCCTCCTGAATCAGACCACTAAGCATGCCCCATAAATTGAGGATATTGGTTTTTCATTATTATTGTTCTATTGCCTAGCTAGCTGACCTGCATTATTCTTCTATGAACTAAGCCCCAAGGGGTCTCTCATCAGAAATCACAAAGTACAACTTGGAATGTATGGTCACATCTTGCTTTGTTTTTCTCACCCATGAATACGTATCCAGATAAAATTTGACTAGGACATATTTTTAATAAATATATTCTTGTATTGTATGGTTTGATTTAGATGTGGTAATATCCAGAGACATTATAGTTTGATCTAGAAATTGCCAAATGTCTGACCTTGGACTTTTGTGTTTTGAAAGATGCAGGAACAACCATCGTGTTGTGATCTGTATGTTTACAATCTTTTGTTATTGTTGGAATAGTGTATATATATTGTAGTTTAGCTATTATACTATATTAGTACTAACTGTACTACACTTGTAGTGCTTGACCCATGGTCCATTACTTCCTATATATAATTGACTCAGTAGTATCAATAAAACATAATACGAATCATTCACCCATAGGATTTTTTTTTTTTTCTAATTTAACATGATATTAAAGCCAAAACCCTAGAGTCCCGCTGTATTTCTCTCTCCATCAACATCCATACCCTATTTTCTTGTCCCAAAAGGTGAATCGCTCACCCCAGGCGCCCCCACACCCGGCTCGACAGAATGTGAGGGAGTTAATCATGGCGACTCAGCCAGGCACAGTGGCTAGACCAGTGCTCACTGCACACAAGGAGCCCCCCTCATTTTAAGATATTGCTCCCACACTGCCGCTGGCGAGACTCGATCCTTGGTTCTTGTCCCAAACTTCACCTTGGAGGCACTTTGTGCCCCCAGCTGTGACCAGCTGAGCTGCCCATGCGGGCACCATACCCTATTTTCTCTCTCTTCCTGCACTTGTCTAGGCTTATACACCCACTTTCCGATGCCATTTGAGAAATCCAACCACACCATCGTGTTTAGAAAAATCTGATCAGCTTGACCTTGGAAGCTCGTCATAGGAATCACTGCCACACGCTGCCTCTTCCATTGTTGACAACACAACTTCCAATCTTTGATCTCGCTTTTCCAGTGGTTGTTTCAAGACACCGACCACACCACCGAAACCAGCACCTTCTGATCTGGTGTCCCTCATTCATCACAGCATCCACCAGATCTGACGTCAGCATCCCTCATCTGTCATAGCATCCTCCAAATTTGGTGTTGACGTCCCTCGTCTATTGCTAGTCTAACCCAAATCGAGACGCTGCTCAAGCAGCTGTTCGTCGGTCCATTTGCTTGTCATCTCTGGCGTCAAAGTGTTCTTGCTCTGATGACACTGTTGCGACCATCAATTTACAATCCTTTGCTGCTCCAGAATACTTAGAGTTGCCTTCCATCCAAATCATGTCCAGCACCAGTTCCTCTGTTGATTCGGGCTCCAAATCTGGTATTTTCTCTCAATTTATCACTCCTTCTCCAGCCATTAGCTCTGAAAAACTAATTGGTAGTGTCAACTATACGTCTTGGGCTGTATCTGTTGAATTATGGTTTTTGGGTCAAAGATATGAGGATCATTTGACTACAAAGGTAGATGATATTCCTACAGTTGAACGAGCTACTTCGAGGAAAGTTGATGCTCTCCTTGGCAATTTACTATTGCAATCTATCGATCCTAAACTTTATGTTATTTATAAAGTTTATAGGACTTGCTATCAGTTATGGAACAAAGTTAAAACTCTTTACACTAATGATATCCAATGGCTCTATAATGTTGTGTCCAACATGGTTCACTTGAAGCAACACGATCTCGACATGTCTGAGTTTATTGGTAGACTTGAATCATTTAAAGAGGAGTTTAATTCTCTCAAGCCTGTTGGGACTAAAGAGGAGTCTAATGTTGAGGAACAACTGCAATAGAGAGATGAGTTCTTTATGGTATTGGGGTTGACAGGGCTTTAGACCTGAACTCCCTCCAATTCGACATCAGATCCTAGCTAGTCCCACCATTCCCTCTATAGAGAATGTTTTTGCTCGACTGTTTTGTGTCTCTTCTTCAATCATAGTGGCTGAGTGCCCTTTAGCGGACTCTTCAGTTTTGGCCTATCAAACTAGTGCTAGAGGAGAAAAATGAGGAGGATGGAGTGGTAATTCAAATAGGGGAAATCGCCCCAAATGCAATTATCGTCACATGTGGGGTCACACCAAAGAGAATTGTCATAAATTATATGGCTGATCTCCTTGTGCTGTTAAACTGACTCTTAATCTGAAGCATCAAAGGGTCAGTCATTGCCATCTCTTCTCCTGACTGGAGCTAATTATGAGGAATACCTTTTGTATCATGCCACTAAGCAGTCCACATCCTCTGTTGCTTTAGTAGCTCACACTAGTAATTCTTTTGCTTGCCTTACTTTTTAATCTTCCTCACTTGGCCCTTGGATTCTGGACTCTGGTGCATTTGACCATATCTCTAGTAATCAACATCTTTTCTCACATCTTAATCATTCCATGTGTCTTCCTTGTGTCACTCTTGCCAATGGTTCTAAAGTAGTTGCCAAGGGCATTGGTCAAGCTCAATCGCTTCCTTCATTAGCTTTGGATTTTGTTCTTCAAGTTCCTGGATGTCCTTTTAACCTCGTCTTTGTTAGTAAGTTAACCCGTGCTCTTAATTGTTTTATTACCTTTGTTGATAATTCTATTATTGTGCAAGATCGAGGTACGAGATGGATGATTGGTATAGAGCATGAGTCACAGGGACTTATGATCTTTCCATGCCTCCCTCACCAGTTGCCTGCACTTCTACTGAGTCTCCATCCCTATCCAGAATCGCTTGGCGCATCGCAGCCTTTCCAAACTCCAGAAGATGGTTCCAAGTCTCTCTAGTTTGCCTTCTTTAGATTGTGAGTCATGTCAGCTTGGTAAACATAGTTGTACTTCGTTTCTCAACCATGTGAATACTCAGGTTGCATGCCTCTTTGAATTGGTTCATACCGATGTTTGGGGTCTTAGTTGTGTTATTTCTGTTTTAGGCTTTCAATATTTTGTAACATTCATTGATGACTATTCTCGATGCACTTAGTTTATTTTTAATGAAAAATCATTTTGAGTTATTCTTTATTTTTCAAGCTTTTTGTGCTGAAATTAAGATCCAATTTAAAGCTTCTATACATGTGTTGCGCAATGATAATGCCTGTGAATATTTTTCTGCCCCTTTATTACATTTATGTCTTCTCAGGGTGTTCTTCACCAATCTTTTTGTACTCACACACCTCAACAAAATGGAGTTGCGAAGCATAAAAATCGTCATCTCATTGAAATTGCCCACACTTTTTTGCTCCATAACAATGCCCCTTTTCGTTTTTTGGCTGATGTTGTTCTTATTGTTTGTTATTTAATTAACCGAATGTTGGAACACAAGACTCCACATTCCATTTTATTTCCTACTTGGACCCCCTATCTTCTTCCCTTTCATGTCTTTGGTTGCACTTGTTTTGTTCATGATCTAATCCTTGGGTGAGATAGACTTTCTGCCAATTTCGTAAAGTGAATCTTCTTAGGTTACTCTCGACTTTAGAAAGGGTATAGGTGTTATTCTTCCAATAGTCAACTTTACTTCATCTCCGTCGGCGTTACATTCTTCGAGTCTTTTCCCTTCTTCACCTCCCCAACTACTGAGGGCACTGCCATTTTTTAGGTTCCCCCTATTCCTTATCTTGGTCCTCCTCTACAGGTCTATCATCATCATCTGCCTCCTAACCCTCCTGTAGGTATTGTTGATGTTCCAAACAGTGTTCTAAAATGCACTAGGCGCTAGTCAGGCATCAAATTGGAGCCTAGAGCCTAGGCGGACTGTATATTTTTTTTTAAATGTAATTTCATGTTATTTTCAAATAAATCAAAGTTAAAAAAACAAATAAAACTTATATATATATATATATAAATTAGGGTGAACAACTAGAGAGACGAGCGGTGGCCAAGGGAAATTGGGGCCAAGAGAGACGACTAGAGCGACGGCCAAGGAAATCGAGAAATCAGGGGTCAAGAGAGACAATTGGTGGTAGTGGCAGCGACGACGATGAGAGAGAGCTTTCGAAGCGGTGATTGGCGGCGATAACAAGAGAGAGAAATCAACCTAGGCACCGTTGACGACAGGTTAATCGAATCAGTGCCTAGGGAGGCCAATTAGCCTATATTCGCGACGGCCGCCTAGGCCGATTTTTAGAACACTAGCTCCAAATGACTCACCCCTAGCTCTATGATGCGGTCACCAATCAAGACTCGGCCCAAGGCCGACCCAACTAAACTGGAATAGTATCACCAAAATAGTAGTGTCATAATGTTATTTTAATACTTCTTAAGTTTTAGAATTCTACTTGATTTAGGATTCTACTTTATATTTCTACTTGATTTAGGATTCTATTTCATGTTTCTACTTGATTTAGGATTCTACTTTATGTTTGATTAGAGTTTTATTTTTATTAGGATTCTAGTTAAATTTTATTTAGGATTTATTTCTATTAGAATTCTAATTGGATTTTGTTTTCCAAATATTAGATGGATTTGGATTAGCCAAATACTATAAATATGCCTAGAATCTAGAGTTTGTAATCAAGTTTTAATCAATCAAATTTCAGCAACCTATTTGGGTTTTCTTAGCAAAACAGTATTGTTTTTGCGTCTTCTTGAAAGCCAAGCTTCGGCCATTGAAGTTTGCTCTTTCAAGTGTTTATTTTGGTGTGTTTTCTTCACACTCGCGCTACACGCTGCGTCAGGTGGTATCAGAGCGGTTAATCAACCAATCAGATGGCCAATCTTGAAGGTAACGGTAGCAACCAGCCTCGTGACAGTGATCAGGGGTTGTTCGCAGTTTGGAGAGCAATCGAAGAACAGCGGGAAGTAACTCGTACTATCCAACAACGATTGGAGCAACATAGCAACCAATTGGGCACCTTACTACGAGTTGATGATGACAGGAACCTGAATAATGGGGTGAATCAAGCCGGAGCGGGAAGACCACCCATTAATCATGTCCTTGTTAATCCTAGAAGACCAGTGATTGAAGATAGCGATGAAGAGGATGATTTTGGTCGAGCAATAGCTAACCCTGGTGGTAGAGGGGTTAGGAGGAATGCGCATCAGCACAACCACTGGGGCAATGATGAGTATAAACTAAAAGTTGATATTCCCACCTTTAGTGGAAATCTTGATATTGAGGGGTTCCTGGATTGGATCACTGAGGTTGACCGTTTTTTCGAATACATGGAGATCCCAGATGAACGACAAGTAAAGTTAGTGGCTTACAGATTGAAGGGCGGTGCATCTGTTTGGTGGGAGCGATTAAGAGAAACAAGATTGAGGGAAGGCCGACAACCAGTTCAGACATGGAGACGAATGAAGCAGCTGTTAAGAGGTAGGTTTTTGCCCCCTGACTATGAACAATATATGTTTGAAACTTATCAAAGATGTGCACAGGGAATGAAGAGTGTGAATGAATATACCTCTGAGTTTCTGCGATTGGTAGAGAGAAACCAATTGTCAGAAAGTGACAATCAACAAGCAACTCGTTACTTGAATGGATTGAAGCTTGCTATTCGTGATAAAATTGGGGTTCAGATGGTTCTGAGTGTGCAAGAAGCAAGGAACTTAGCTTTAAAGGCTGAGTTAATGTTGAGTGAGAGATCTCGTAATGACAACTATCATCGGTATAGTGGGAATGAAAATAAACAACCAGCTTTTGATAAAGGCAAGTCGGTTCAAGGAGCGCAACCCTCCAATCCACCCCATACATTCAACCCTAATAAGGCTACAACTGGGGGAAACATTCGAGTTAACATTGTAGAAAAGGAAGAGGAAGATGTTGCTGAAGAGGAAGTATATTGCGGGCCTGATGGGGAGGATGACAAAGAAGATTATGGACATGAGCAATATACCTGTGTAGTGAGGAAGTTAATGCTATCTCAAAAGAATGAAGATACTACTCAACGGCATAAGCTTTTTCGCACGAGGTGTACGGTGAAAAGAAAAATCTTTGAGTTGATTATTGATAGTGGAAGTCAAGAGAACATCATAGGAAGAGATGTGGTGGCAAAGATGCAGTTAATTCCTGAAAAACATCCAAGCCCTTACATGATTGGATGGATCAAAGAAGTTTGTGGCATACATGTGGATGAACGTTACAGAGTGCCTTTCTCTATTGGTAAGTACTTCGACGTAGTCTATTGTGATATTGTTGATATGGATGCTTGCCATATTTTATTTGGGAGGCCTTGGCAATTTGATGTGGATGCTACGCACTCGGGTAGGAAGAACACATATCAGCTTGAGAAAGAAGGTGTGCATTATACTTTGTTACCCATAGTGGAAAAGAATCAAACCAAAGCTTATAAAGTGGAGCTTGATTTCGAAGATTATGTTGTGCCAGCAACCTCAACGTTTGCAAACTCAGGTCTTATTTATGTTGCTAACATGACAGAAACTCCAAGGTTATTGACTCATACTGGGGTATTTTCCAGTCCCGATGGCTCAAGCATTGCTTCGCAACCCAAGGATGGTGGTGTTTCTTCTGATCGACTTGCGACTGTAAAGGAGATAGAGGTCATGGTAGCAAATCCTTCTACAGTTCATTCAAGCTCTGGCATGGTTGAATCGAAGGCAATAAGATCTACCAGATTAGAGAAGCGCTCAAGATGGAAGGTTCAACATCCTCAATCTAACAGTAATAATGCAATGGAGGCAGAAGGCAACAAACATGGTGATGATTGGACCCATGCCAATGCTGATATGGCTAAGAAGGGGAGGAATGTCTTTGCTCATGTTCTCTTAGCAGAAAAGTTCAAGCGGTTTAGGAAGATGTCAAGCAAAAGTTGCACAAATAAGAAATATAAGGCAACAGCTGACAAGCATAGGAAGCACAAGGTATTTGAGATTGGAGATGAAGTTATGATCTTTTTGAAGAAGGAACGAATTCCAACAGGAAAGCATAACAAGTTCAAGCCAAAGAAGTATGGTCATTACAAGATTCCAAAGAAGACCAATGACAATGCTTATGTTGTGGATTTGCCTAATCATATGGGTATTTCTAAACATTCAAAGTGGCTAATATCTCTTCGTACTTATCGGATGTGGATTTGTCCAAACAGGATCAAAATTCGAGGTCGAATTTTTCTCAAGTGAAGGTGAATGATGCGGTCACCAATCAAGACTCGGCCCAAGGCCGACCCAACTAAACTGGAATAGTATCACCAAAATAGTAGTGTCATAATGTTATTTTAATACTTCTTAAGTTTTAGAATTCTACTTGATTTAGGATTCTACTTTATATTTCTACTTGATTTAGGATTCTATTTCATGTTTCTACTTGATTTAGGATTCTACTTTATGTTTGATTAGAGTTTTATTTTTATTAGGATTCTAGTTAAATTTTATTTAGGATTTATTTCTATTAGAATTCTAATTGGATTTTGTTTTCCAAATATTAGATGGATTTGGATTAGCCAAATACTATAAATATGTCTAGAATCTAGAGTTTGTAATCAAGTTTTAATCAATCAAATTTCAGCAACCTATTTGGGTTTTCTTAGCAAAACAGTATTGTTTTTGCGTCTTCTTGAAAGCCAAGCTTCGGCCATTGAAGTTTGCTCTTTCAAGTGTTTATTTTGGTGTGTTTTCTTCACACTCGCGCTACACGCTGCGTCACTCTAGCATCTTCACCTACCATGAACTTGCCACCACTTGCCACTCAGCATGATGCCATTAGGAAAGCTAATCATTCTACGTGCAATCCTCATTCCATTTACACTTTCCTTAGTTATCATCATTTGTCTTTACACTATTATGCATTTGTGTCTTCTTTATCCGTTGTGTCTATGCTTGAAATAACTGGTGAGGCTCTTTCAAATCTAGGGTGGCGCCAAGCGATGGTTGATGAAATGATTGCTTTACATTCTAGTGGCACTTGGGAATTGATTCCTTTACCTCCTGGCAAGTCTACTATTGGTTGTCGTTGGATTTATACTGTAAAAGTTGGTCCTGACGAACAAATTGATCTCCTTAAGGCTCATTTAGTTGCAAAAGTCTACACTCAGATTTATAGATTTGACTACGGAGACACTCTCTCCTATGGCTAAGATTGCTTCTATTCGGTTGTTTCTTTCCATGGTTGCTATGTGTCATTGGCCTCTCTATCAATTGGACATCAAAAATGCTTTTTTTATGGCGATTTTCAGGAAGAGGTCTATATGGAGCAATTGCCAGACTTTGTTTCTTAAGGGGAGTCTAGTTTAGTATGCTAGCTCTGTCACTCCCTTTATGGATTGAAACAATTTCCACGAGCTTGGTTTGGGTAATTTAGTGTCGTCGTTCGAGATTTTGGTATGATTTGCAGTGAGGCAGGCCATTTTTGTTTTCTTTTGCCATTCATCACATGGAAAATGCATCTATCTTGTTGTGTATGTAGATGATATCGTCATCACCGGAAGTGATTAGGATGTCATTCTACAATTAAATAAGCATCTTTTTAGTCATTTTCAGACTAAAGATTTGTGCAGACTTAAGTATTTTCTTGGTGTTGAGGTAGCTCAATCTAATAATGGTGTTGTTATCTCGGCGAGAAAATATGCTTTAGATATTTTTTAAGAAACTGGCATGTTAGATTGCAAACCTGTTGATACGCCCATGGACCCGAATGTTAAATTCTTACCAAGACAAGGGGAGCCTTTGGCAAATCTAGGAAAATACCGAAGACTTGTTGGAAAGCTAAACTATCTTACTATCACTCAGCCAGATATTTCTTTCACTGTAAGTGTAGTTAGCCAATTCCTACAGTCTCTGTGTGATAGTAATTGGGATGTTGTGATTCGCATCCTTAGATATATCAAAGGAGCACATGGCCAAGGATTGTTGTATGAAGATAAGGGGCATACTCAGGTGATTGGGTATTCTAATGTAGATTGGGTAGAGTCTCCTTCAAATAGACTCTCTGCTTGAGGGTATTGTATTTTTATTGGTGGCAATCTGGTATCCTAGAAGAGTAAGAAGCAAAATGATGTTGCCAGGTCAAGTGCAGAAACTTAATATTGTGTTATGGCTCTGAAAATGTGTGAACTTATATGGTTGAGGCAATTACGTCAAGAATTACTGTTTGGAGAGCTTGTGCAGATGAAGTTAATTTGTGATAATCAAACAATGTTGCATATCGCATGTAATCCAGTTTTTCATGAGAGAACCAAATATATTGAAATGATTGTCACTTTATAAGAGAGAAGATCTTGTCCGGATGTATCACTACCAATTTTGTCAACTCAGCTGACCAACTGGCAGATATCTTTACTAAGTTTCTCAAAGGTCCTTGCATTGGTCTCCGTTGTAACAAACTTTGTACATATGATCTATATGCTCCAGTTTGAGGGGGAGTATTAGAATAGTGTGTATATATTGTAGTTTAGCTATTTGTACCACATTAGAACTAACTGTACTGCACGGCCCATGGCCTATTACTTTCTATATATAATTGACTTAGTAGTATTAATAAGAGATGATACAAATCATTCACCCATAGGATTTTTCTCTTTAATTTAACAGTTATGATTTGAACTTGTCAATGAAAGTAGACTTCATGAAAAGGGTCAAATCCATAAGTCTACATCAAACATGCTTGGATGTTTTGTAGTGAATTCCAGATTAAGTTTGAGTTGTTCTTCATGTCTCTTTGAAGTTAGCTAAGATTAAAGCATCAGCTAATTTTAGTAATTCTTGGACTTCCTGGACCCTCATAGTATAAAGGCTATAGTTATTTTTGGCCGCATTATGTTTTTTTTACTAGTGGTATTAGTGGGAATTGAACTTGTGTCTCCTTGGACAAATGCGGCCTAAGTACAGGGCATCCGTGAATAAGCCAAATAAGGCTAGCTGTTACTCTATTTGGCTTTATTCTCTAGTGTAATCTTGTAGAGATCTTAGTCTGAATACAAATACTTGAATTCTAGTAACCTATGAAATGCTTCTTTATACAGTGAGGTTGAGCCTTTCAGGAACTGAGATTCTGCTTCTGTGATGTACTTTTGCCTTTGTGGGGGTGAAGGGCCTTTGGATTTCTCATTATATTCTCTTTCTCTTCCTTAAAATTCAGCAAGGTTATTGTTCACAAACTCCAATAGCTCTTCAAAGAAAGATAAATTCTTTCGCTGACCTTTCACTGTTTTACTTAAATACTGAATTACCAGAATAGTTGCTGCCATGAATTTGTGGCAGCTTTTTTCCCCCCTCTTAAATCACTTGCAGTCTAGCACTTTCAATACTAAACGAATTCTTGCCCATTTCAATTCAAATGGCATAAAATTGTAAATGTACTCACTTTGCTCTACAGAATCGGCCAGGAAACCAATTTTGGTTGCAATAGTTGGGGCTTTCTACTACTGTAAAATGATAAATTGCTGACAAAATTTGTTCTTTTTGGTCTTTCAAATTTATTTCATTATGTGGCTCCAATATTGGAGATTGCACAGATTCTGGGCCTTGCTATCTTCCTGGCTCACCCCTAGATTCCCTCTATTTTGGTATCTTATGCTGTGGAACGGAATTCTCTTTTTGTTTATTCTCTATGATATGTTATCAATATTACTTTGGTTGTAGTTTATCTCTTTATTTTTGCAAATTTCCATTATTTTAGTTTTCACAATTTTCCTCTATTTAGTGTTGGATGAATATGAGCTATCAATTTTTCTTTGCTCTGCTGCCTTCCCTTTATAAACTTCCTCGTAGACTAGAGAAAATTAATCCTTGTTGCTGGTGAACCAACTTTTTACCTTCTTGCTTGCAGGGGCGACAGAATTCATCTCAACTGAAGGATGATCAGAAGCGTCGTGAGGGTGAAATGATCAATGAGTTCCTTAGTGTTAGAGAAATACTTCGTGATGCCAAACAGTGCCCATCATGCAAGATAGCAATCTCAAGAACTGAAGGCTGCAACAAAATGGTATGCCAAAACTGTGGAGAGTATTTCTGCTATCTTTGTAACAAGGCAATCAGTGGATATGAACACTTCAGGTTTGTGCATTGCACATTTTATATTTCAGCTATTCTTGTGCCTGTTGTCTCTGCATTACAATACATTCATCAATTCACCCAAAACTAATTAGCATGTTCTCCCTGAAGGGAGGGGGCATGTGAACTTTTCCCACAAGAAATGATTCAGAACTGGGAGCAGCAGATTAATGATCGTCAAGAGATAGGTCTGGCTAGACCTGAACTGGTTGCTGATCGGGGTCATTCATGCCCTATTTGTGGTCAAATCAATGTAAAGGTGTGTATTCGTTTAGCTGATTAACAGATCAAATTTTCATGGGATTTAGTTGTAGTTAGGTTGCTCTGCTCTTTCTACTTTCTAGGTATGCTGAATTCAGCATGTTAGCAGCCACACTATAATTGGTGTTGACTACATGAACGTTAATATGTCAACTTTCAAAATCTAGAAACCGTAACAAACATATTTAGGGCGGAACATTGAGATAAATTTTTGAACCGTGAAATGATGGCGAACTTATGTCTTAAATATCCAATTTAAAATAAGCGAAAATACAAGAATCTGTTTTTTAAGTGGAAAAGATTCACAATTTCTTTTGCTTTAGTAAAAGGGAGGAATTCACAATTAGTCTGGGTCAAATGTAAAAAATCGTTTTTATTCCTTTCATAGAAAAAAAATGTTTTTGACTATTCAAACAAGTTAATTACACTTTATAGTAATTTTTATATAAGATACTAAAAATACCCTTAATGAGATTTTAAAATAGAAATCTCATATTGCCATTAACCTCATTTATCAAAATACCCTTATCTCTTTCGTATAACATTTTCTCTCTCTCCTGTTCCAAATTCATCTTACTCTCTTTTTTTTCATTGTCAAACTATCCAAACTTAGTTATTTTTCAAACATTCAATCTTTTTGCATGTTGGGTCATTCAATTTTTTTCATCAATCACAGTGACCTTATTGAAGTCTCATTCAACAAGTTTTTTTCTCTCTAAAAATAATTTCACTCAATCTCAAGCTATCGATTTGATTTCTATTTATTTTAATGTTTTAAATAATTTTGTGTTCACATTGCTTATTAAGGCTGCGTAGAATGATTGTGGTTGTGAGCAAAACATATTTTGGTAGATATTAATCCAAATTTATACTAATTTGCATGATTTTTTTTTTTTTAAACTGCACATTGTTATCGAGTTTTGTGGGCCACAAAACTCGGCCAACTAAACCCGAATCGGGTTTGCTTGCCCAATGGGCAAAAAAAAATTAAAATCGGGTTTAATGGGCAACAAAACCCGGTGACCCACTAAACTCGATTTTAATTTTTATTATTTTTTTTATAAATTAATGGGTTTCATTAGCACTAAAATGATATCTTTTAATGTAATGATAACAATAATAAATTTATCCAAAAATATAAGTATAATTCTTAAACAATAATCTCTTTTTGGTGTAGTTAGAGCACTTGATAATGCGTTGGTTGTGTTGATATTGGTTACACACACCAAGTCAAAGATATTGTTGTTTGTTGTGATTTATATATTCAATTAACTCGAGAATAGTAAAAAGATATCATTTAAATACTAATGGAACTCATTAATTTATAGAAAAATAAAAAAAAATTAAAATCAAGTTTGGTGGGCAACAAAACCCGGTCACCGAGTTTGGTTGCCCACAGGGTTTTGTTGCCCACTAAATTCGATTTTAATTTTTTTTATTTTTTCTATAAATTAATGGGTTTCATTAGTACTAAAATGATATTTTTTAACGTAATGATAATAATAATAAATTTATGCAAAAACAAAAGTATAATTTTTAAACAGTAATCTCTTTTTGGTGGTGTTAGTAATTAGAATACTTGATCATGTATTGGCTATGTTAATATTGGCCACATACACCACGTAAAAGATATTGTTGTTTGTTGTGATTTATACATTCAATTAACCCGAGAATAGTAAAATGACATCATTTTAGTGCTAATGAAATCTACTAATTTATAGAAAAAATAAAAAAAAATTAAAATCGATTTTGGTGGGCAACAAACCCATTAAACCCTATTTTAATTTTTTATTTTTTTCTATAAATTAATGGGTTTCATTAGCACTAAAATGATGTTTTTTTATGTAATGATAATAATAATAAATTTATCCAAAAATAGAAGTGTAATTTTTAAACAATAATCTCTTTTTGGTGTTGTCAGTAGTTAGAACACTTAATCATGCATTAGTTGTGTTGATATTAGGCACACACTAAGTCAAATATATTGTTGTTTGTTGTGATTTATACATTCAATTAACCTGAGAATAGTAAAAATACATCATCTTAGTGCTAATAGAACCCACTAATTTATAGAAAAATAATAAAAAATTAAAATCAAGTTTGGTGGGCAACAAAACCCAGTCATCGGGTTTTGTTGCCCACTAAACCCGATTTTATTTTTTTTATTTTGTTTATTTTTTCTATAAATTAACGGGTTTCATTAACACTAAAATGATGTATTTTGATGCAATAATAATAATAATAAATTTATCCAAAAATAAAAGTGTAATTTTTAAACAATAATCTTTTTTTGGTGTTGTTAGTAGTTAGAACTCTATCATGCATCGTATGTGTTGATATTGGCCACACACACAGTCAAAAATATTGTTATTTGTTGTGATTTATATATTCAATTAGCCTGAGAATAATAAAAAAAATATCATTTTAGTGGTAATGGATCCCATTAATTTATAGAAAATATAAAAAAATTAAAATCGAGTTTGGTGGGCAACAAAACCCAGTCATCGGCTTTGGTTGCCCACAAAACCCGATCATCGAGTGTTGTTGCCCACAAAATCGGGTTATCGGGTTTTGTTGCCCACTAAACCTGATTTTAATTTTTTTTATTTTTTTCTATAAATTAATAAGTTTTATTATCACTAAAATGATGTCTTTTGATATAATAATAATAATAATAATAATAATAATAATAATTTTATTCAAAAATAAAAGTGTAATTTTTAAATAATAATCTCTTTTTGGTGATGTTAGTAATTAGAACACTTGATCATACATTGGTTGTGTTGATATTGACCATACATCAATTCAAAAATATTGTTGTTTGTTGTGATTTATACATTTAATTAACTAGAGAATAGTAAAAATACATTATTTTAGTGCTAATGAAATTCATTAATTTATAGAAAAAATTAAAAAAAAAATAAAATCGGATTTGGTGGGCAAGATTTTATTTTCTTATTTTTTCTATAAATTAATGGGTTTAATTATCGCTAAAATGATATCTTTTCATGTAATGATAATAATAATAAATTTATTCAAAAATAAAAGTGTAATTTTTAAATAATAATCTCTTTTTGGTGTTGTTAGTAGGTAAAACACTTGATCATACATTAGTTGTGTTGATATTGGTCACACACACCAAGTCAAAGATATTGTTGTTTGTTGTGATTTATACATTTAATTAATCCGAGAATAGTAAAAGACATCGTTTTAGTGCTAATAGAACTCACTATTTTATAAAAAAAAATTAAAATCGAGTTTGGTGGGCAACAAAACCCGGTCACTAGGTTTTGTTGACCACTAAAGTCGATTTTAATTTTTTTTCCTATTAATTAATGGGTTCTATTAGCACTAAAATAATGTTTTTTGATGTAATAATAATAATAATAATAATAATAATAATAAATTTATTCCAAAATAAAAGTGTAATTTTTAAATAGTAATCTCTTTTGGGGACTATTGCGTAATTTGGAAAAAATCAATGGACAAAAAAAAATCTAAAATTTAAAATTGTATTTAGCGGACAACAAAATCCGGTCACCGGGTTTGGTTATTTTTTCATTTTTTTATTTTTTCTATATATTAATGGGTTCTATTAATATTAAAATGATGTCTTTTGATTTAATGATAATAATAATAAATTTATCTAAAAATAAAAATGTATTTTTTAAACAGTAATCTCTTTTTGAAACTATTGCATAATTTGAAAAAAAAAAAAAACTAATGGACAAAAAAAAAGACCAAAAATTTAAAATCAAATTTAGTGGGCAACAAAACCTGGTCACCAGGTTTGGTGGGTTGGGGTTTGTTGGGATTTGGGTTTAGTGTTTTCAATTTGTGAAGGCTGTTTTGGTCTTTTAATGTTTTTATTTTTATTTTAAATTTTTCAATAAAGAGTGATTCCAAGAGATTAGATGGTGGGGTCATAAGTGGTAAAGTGGGTATAGCATGCAATTAATTTGTTTGGGAATGATAAAAATGTTTTTTTTTCAAGAAAAAGGGATTAGAAACGAATTTTCTATTTGGTGGGCGGTTAATTTGTGCAATTTCCACTTAGGAAAATGCCTTCTGTATGCACTTCAATAAACCAATGTGTTACTGATCTATCAATAGGGGGCATGGTCTCTGCCACATAGACCTTGTAGGGATTTAAAAAACTTGTACTATACAGCTGCTTCTATCTCTAGGGACAAAGTTGGCTTTTTCTTGGGCAAAAATCAAGGAGCAATGGTGGGACATACTGAGCAGGTAAACAATGTGTGGAGAAAGATCTCAAATTGATAAAATGCTGATCAGGATCAAAAGTTCACAGAAAATACACAGCTCTCCAACTTCAACCATCTAAGTAGATCCAACTTTGCCAAAATCGCGATCATGGGACATGTTACTTGCTGTTAGTGACGTATTTTGGCATTCACAAGATATCACCATTTGACATGATTCGTAAGCTGACATATTTTGATTTGCCTGTGCATATAGGTGCCTGATACATGAAATATATTGTGTGGAACACTAATTTTTAATTTTTCATGGTTTATAAGCCATATGCTTATCTTGTGCATAGATAGGGATCAATGCAAGCTTTTATACAGTAAAGCAGTCCACCGATGAAACTGGGCTCTAGTCCCTTTTTGTACAGCTCTGTTTGTTTCACCTTACTTGTCAAAACAAAGAAATTAGGCTATATTGTTGCTGTTGCTCTCTCTCCGGCTTTGGTTTTGCTCTTGCTAAAAAATCTGCCTTGTACTTTTTGTCAACCACATGTTGGCCAGGGAATTGCAGTGGATCTCCTGTCTAAATGATATTGTTATTCTTGATCTTTGTTTCAAGTTAAGGCCATTAAAAAATTGTAACACATTTCATAATTTTTGCCGGCAGATGACTAACAATCTTTGTGTTACATCAACAGGCTGGAAATAACAATCACATCTTCTGTTGGGCATGCCAAAACCATTACTGCTACTTGTGTAGAAAGATAGTCAGGCGCAGCTCGCAGCATTTTGGACCAAAGGGTTGCAAGCAGCACACAGCCGAATAGTTGGTTTCACGACAACGCGAGTCTGAAAAACATTCAAAACCAACGAATACCGAAGCAGATGCATCATGCATTCAAGCAGCCTAGCTAGGCCAAGCAACATCTCAATTCGGTTGAGCTTGGGTTGGGCCATTGCTTGAGAGCGCAGTCTTCTGCATGAGGTTTGAATTTGGGAGTTGGATTATGTGCAGAGGAGAAATAAGTTTGAATTTTTGTTTGGAGTTGGAGAAAGGATCAAGAAATTTGATCCGTTGTGTATGCTCACCAACTTATTCAGGGTCTTTACGATGTTTTACAGTTATTTCCTTTTATTTCTTTAACTGTCGTACAAATAATACCACATAAATATATGTGTGTGTTTATATTGGAAGACATCTATGATACATGGAAACGTTTTGGAGGTTTCGTTTTGTGATTTTCAAAACACTTTTTTTGCTAAAACTTCAAGAAATATCAAAAAAAAATATTTTTGAACTGTTTTTACAATTTTAAAAATATTTTGAGACTATTTTGTAATATTAGAGCTATACATTTTATCGACGAGTTCAAATGAAATAAGATAAGCATTAAAAAAAATGAAAAATCATAAGGCGGTGGAATCGAATAATATATCAATAGAAGCAAGAAAATGCATGGGAGAATAACGTATTTTCAGGCTAACGAAATTATTTAACTCAATTTTTAAATAAAAAAATATGCTAGATGAGTAGAGAAATAGTACTTTGGTCCCTATATACAAGAATAAATGAGATGTTCAAAATTGTGAAAATTACAGAAAAATTAAGTTAATGAGCCATACCATGAAACTCTGGGAGAGAGTAATAAAGTAAAGGCTCAGAAAAAAATAAATGTCTCGAAAAATCAATTTGATTTCATGCCTAATAGGTCAACAATGGAAGGTATATGCCTACTGAGGTGCCTTATGGAAAGGTATCAAGATCATCAAAATGACCTGCATATGGTGTTTATAAATCTAGAAAAAATCTATGATAGAGTTCATAGAGAAGTATTATGGAGAGTTTTAGAGAAGAAATGAGTCTAAATAGCCTCTATACAAACTCTTAAAAACATGTATCACGGTATAGAGACAAGGGTCAGAACATGCAGAGGGGATACTGAACCATTTAAAATTACAATAGGACTGCATCAAAGTTTTGCACTAAGTCCATACTTATTTGCTTTAGTAATGGATGAACTCACTAAATACATTCAGATAGAGATTCCATGGTGTATGCTATTTGCAGATGACATAGTGTTTGTAAATGAAATAAAAAAAGAAGTGAACACTGAGCTTGAGTTATGGAGAAATAATTTAGAAACTAAGAGATTTAAATTAAATAGAAGGAAAATATAATATATAGAATGTAAATTTAGTAAGAATGCAAGAGTGGAGAATGTTATAGTAAAATTAGAAGACCAAATCTTATAAAGAAAAGACTATTTTCGATATTTGGGATTAGTGATTCAAAAAGATGGAGAAATTCACGAGGATGTCACGCATAGAATTAAGGTAAGTTGGCTGAAATGGAGAAATGCATCAGGAGTGTTATGTGATGGTAAAATCCCATTAAAATTGAAAAAAAAAATTCTATAGGATAGTTATAAGACCAGTCTTGTTATATGGCTCAAAATGTTAGGCAGTCAAATACTAGTATGAACAAAAGACGAGCATAGCTGTGATGAGAATGTTAAGATGGATGTGCGGCCATATAAGAAAAGATAAAATTAGAAATGAGGTTATTCGTAATAAGATAAGAGTAATGCCAATCGAGGAGAAGATGAAAGAGACTACACTAAAATAGTTTGGTTATGTAAGAGACCAAGAGACGTTCATGTGAGGAGAGTTGATGAAATGGAATAATTAGTCAAAAAAAAAAAAGATAGAGGCAGACTAAAGAAGATTTTCGAAGAGACATTAAAATTTAATATGAAGTGCATGGGCTTAAATGAATATATGATAAAAGACAGAAATATACGGAAGTCTAGAATTCATATAGCCAATCTCATACAGTGAGATAAAGGCTGGATATGTTGTTGTTGTTGTTATACTATTTTGTAATATTAAGAAATATTGAAAATATGTTTTAATTCAAATGTATTATGAAATTTATATTTATTTTTAAATTAAATATTTTTTATTATTTTTATATAAAAATTTATTATTTTTTATTTTCATTTTATATTATATTTATTTTTTGTTTTTATCTTTCCACAACTGAAGACACGTGTACTAAAGTATATGAACTTTCACACAAAATATCAAGAGTCAAATCTTTGTGTTGGTATTTGACTTATATGGAGGTATGTATATAAGTTGTGATCGCATTCGAGTTTATTTAACGGACAAACTGAGGAAGAGTCGACTCTCCTCAAGACTAGTCGGGTGAAACTCAAAACTTGGGTTACAAAAAAAAAAAAAAAAAAATTCTAGAGTTTTATAATTCACGGATGAAAAGTTAATAAACTGTCATTTTTTTAAATCAACTTATTTTCTATTATTACTTTTTAAAACTGAACTTTTTAAGGGATAAAATGGTAAATGACTAAAGTCTAATAGATTGCTAAATTTTGCTTATTTATTGAATTCATTCCAAATTTCACCATCAACCCAAAGCTAAAAAAATTGTAGCACCACTAATTTCTGCCGTTGAATCAATTTTTTTAAATTTATAATTATCCGTCCAATCAATTGGCGACAAAACATAGTTAAAATCAAATTAAAATTTTGTTGATAAATAAATAAATAAAAAGGTAAATTACATTCTTAGCCCTGAATTTTTTGAATTCCCCCACTTATTATTAAAAATTAACCTAAACTCTACAATCAATTAATTTTGAGATTTATATTAATATATATCACATCAATTTTTGTTATTAAAAATTAATAAAAAATAAAAAATAGACTGAATTTTAACAAAAATTAAATTTTTGTGACTATAATGACAAAATTCAAAATATAGTGATCAGTTTACAGTGGAGTATAGAATTAATAGTGTAATTTATCTATAAATTTAAAATTTGGAATAAATTTAGAAAATAAATCGATATTAACATCATTTTTATTGATTTATAGGGAGAAGAATATTTACGTTCAAACATGTTATATGTATTTCCCGCATCACCCCGCATGGGCCAGACTCGGTCCGATAGACCGACCGAATCACCCAAGGCCAAGAAGGCCCGGACGACCTCGTCAAGGAAGGTCCAGCCTCCATCAAAGATCCGGAACTCGTAAAGCGAGCGTATGGCGAGCTCCCGGTAATCCCCCAACGAGCTCGGAGCAACCGACTAACGAGCTCCTGAAATATCCTCCAGATCGCTGGACCATCCAAGTCGCTCGCCTAAAACCTCCAGCTCGCATGAGCGGCAAAGCTGCTGAGAAGTCAGAGGTAGGGTCCGATCACTTTATCTGTAACAGCCCATGCCCCTCGTAATGAGGATCCCACTCCCGGTCTTGCGAAGGCGGTAAGAACTATTTGCCCCCCATTATACAAACACTGTATTTTTATATATTATCTAGATTGTAAAAGTCCCTCAAGAAAAATGGAAATAAAGGGGGCCATGAGGAGCAAAGAGAAGGGACAGAAGAGAATAATCAGATACCGCCACTCTGGGAGAATAATCAGATGGCGGCCGTGGACTAGGCATCGTTCTGGCCGAACCACGTAAAAGATTCTGGTGTACACGCTTGGAACTTTGGGGGGGGTTCCTTCCTTCTCGGTATTTTTTTTTGATTGACTCACCGCGGCCCAAAACGAATCACGGTCGGCCGAAATCAAACGTCGACAAAACACCTCTAAGATTTTACTAAATTATAATATCTCATATTTTAAAAATTATATTAAAATCTCCTTAATCAAAAGATTATTAAAAATTATATAATTTTATTTAAAAAATTAAGAATACCAATTATCTGAGTGTAATTGTGCTTTGGGCTTCAGCCTTAAAGTTAGCATGCAAAAAATACATTCAAATGCCTCAGAGTGAGTGAGAGTAGAGTAAAAAATAAATCAAGTTGTTCACAAGTTACTCAGTGTTCATCTCAATAAAAACTAGTTCAAGTTTATTTATTATCTTATTAAGTTAGGTTTAAACTTAAATTTGAAACTCAATTTGTAAATGAACTAAACTTGAGTTCAGCAAAACTCAACCCGTTAAAACTCGTTAATAGATTTAATTAGTAGTTTGTGAACATGTTTGGTTAAAAGGTAGCAAATAGATTCGTAAATAAGTTTGTTTATAAATACATTAATAAATTTATTTATAATTTTATAAATATATTATTTAACATAAAATTATCAGATTTTAAATTATTATAATAACTCCATTAAATTTAATATGCTTACAACGACTATATTTATTAAGTTATCATTAATGTAATATATATGTGTGAAAAATAGTTAAAATCAGTTCATGTTGCATTTAAAATTGTGTCCAGACCAAATGAGGCCAAAGAGACGTCGTTTTGGCTATCCCCTTCTCTACCACTACCCTTTCTTTCTTTTATTTGGCTATGGGCCTTTCTCTTTGTGTTTTACAGATGATAGATCCACCATTGTTGTCATTGTCTGTTGAAGCTCAAAATGGGTTTTAAATGAAAAGCGAGTTAGGATGACAATGAGCTCAAAGAGGAGGAAGAGAGAGTTGGAAGGGTAACATGTGGCAAAGGTCTAATAGAAGAAGAGAAAGGGCTTCACGGGGTGTTGCCATGCCAAAACCTCTTTCTCCTCTTCTTCTCTTCATCTTCCCCATCCTTTTCTTCTATTTGACCTTTGCTACCAACCATCATCAATGGTCTTTGATTGGCTTCGCTAATTGCCATCCTTCCAGCTTTCTCTTCCTCCTCTTTGAGCTTGTCGCAATCCCAACTCACATTTTTCTCTAAAACCCTCTTCAAGCTTCAATAAACAACAACGACAATGATGAATATGTCATTTGGGAAACACAAATAGAAGGAAAAGACAGGCAGTGTTAGGATTATAATCGAACCGAGTTGAGCTAAGCTCAAGCTCGGCTCAAGCCTTAAAGCTTAGCTTGAGCTCGACTTGTCAACCTCAAGTGCCTATTGGCAAGTCTAAGGATGCTATGCAACATGAATAGAAGAAGAAATGTGTGTAATGGCAACAAAAAGGGAGAAATGTGTGAAGTGGTTATGGACAATGCTTCAGAGAGGCGACTGTAATGGGCAAGGGGCGAATATAGGGGGTGTGTGATGACAGCGGTAGGAGACGACATCGAGCAACAATAATGCAACAGGGGTGTGCATAGCAGCGGCAGACGAAGACAACACACAAGCAGCGATAATAGAGTAGCGAAAGGCAGTGTGTGATGGCATATGATGGTGGTGAAAGGTGATAGTTGGCTGTGGTTTAGCCTCAAATGGAGGTTTGCAACGGTGACAACGATGGCATGTGCTAACATTCAGTCTTCAATTTTCTTTCACTTTTTAAGGTTTTTAATTTATACAACTATTTATATGGTGTTTGATTAAACCTAATTTTCTATTTTACTATATTATTATATATACATATATTGTATTATGTTAAATAATTAAATTAATATATATAATAATTTTAAATATATTCAATTTAATTATATTATTATAATAATTTAAAGTTATATAACTTTATATTAAATAATATATTTATAAATGAACTTATTTACGAGTGTTGTGCCATAAATTTTTCGAGCAAGAATAATGAGAATTTTTTAAGAAAAAAATAAAAATAAAAATCAAGGCTCATGTCAAGCCTTGTGATCGGCTTGTGCAGCAAGGCCTTGTGGCCAGCCTTGCGATAGTGTGCCGCAAGGTTTGCAAGGCCTCATGGCAGGTTTTGCGGCAGTGTGTTGCAACTTGTCGCAAGGGCTTTACGGCAAATGCCCTCGTGACAATTCCAAAGACCTCTCGGCAAGGCTAAAACTCCATTCAATAAGCGATATGTGTCAACATCATATATCCTTGAGAATCATGCTCTATAAATACCCACTTATAGGACCTTGAAGGGGACTTTCGAATTCGGCAAAATTTTAACACATTGACTATGTCTTGATTGTTTTCGTGAACAATTATCCTGATCCGATAGTGACTTAGGCATTGGAGGGTCATTGTGGGCAAGAATTTCTGTGAGCCTTCTAATCCATTTTTGAGTGTCAACCGGGCAATATCCTTGTGATGAGATTCTTAAGGAGAAAGTGCTTGAGGTAATACTCTTGTGGCAAGATAGACCCTTGTGGCGAAATCAAATCATTGCGGCGAGACCCTTGTGGCAAAGGTAAATCTTTGTGACGAAGTCAAATCCTTGTGACAAGGCCCTTATGGCGAAAGTAAATCCTTGCAGCAAAGTCAAATCCTTATGGCAAGATAGACCCTTGTTGCGAGGCAAATCCTTGCGGCAAGGCCCTTATGGCGAAGGTAACTTTTTGTGGTGAAATCAAATCCTTGCAGTGAAACCCTTATAGTGAAAGTAAATTCTTGTGGCAAAATCCTTGCGGTAAGAGTCTTAAGGCAAATGGCTTGAGGCAAGATTCTTGCGACGAGATAGATTCTTGTGGCAAATCCCCTTGCAGCAAACATTCTTGTGACAAACTCTCTTGCAGCAACTTCTTTCACTACAACCTCATTTCACTAGACACCGACCTCGAGTAGACCCCACATCATAAAATTTAATTGTTGTATTTTTTACAACAACTACGAGATATTTGTAAACTTTTAATTGAATATATTTACGAGTCGCTAATTAAGATTATTTGTATTTACAAAACTCTAATAGAATATATTAATAAGTTTTAATAATTCAAACTTTATTAAGATCAAACTCCTCTCACTTATAAATTGAGAGTCAAAATTAAATTTAATTTTAACTCATTTATTTTTAATAAATAATTTCGAATGATTTTTTTTTAAATAAATACTAACATTTATGTTTAATAAATAATTTCGAACGAGTATTTTTTTTTCTCAACCCCCCCCCCCCCCCCCCCCCCCCCCCCCCCGCCCCCTCTCTGCGACTGGGGCACACCGGCGCCGCACATCCCCTCCTCTGGGACTCTGCCGCACGTCCCCCTCCGTCTATGCGACTCGACTTCGACTCTGTGAGACATATCTGCCTCACTCCGTCGTTGTCTTCACCGTCTTCACACAGATCTGCCTCACTTCGGCTTCACTCCGCCGTCGTCGTATTCACCCTGCCTCTCTTTGTCTTCGTTTTCGTCGTCTTCACTCTGCCTCTTCTCCTTTCTTCGTCTTCACGAGCTCGGCTCGCCAGAAGCTTCTCGAGAGCCGAGCTTCTGGCTAGCCGAGCTCGAGCTTGACTTGTGTAAAACGAGCTCGAAGCCTCCAAAGCCACTGAAGAAGAAAAGCTCCTCCGTGTCTCCTGAATCGTGATGTCCATGTGCCCTCGTCAAGATTGTTTCTGTGGCCAAGGCTTCTGACTGGAACTGGGTTTCCTATAATTCTTCGCAGTCTTTTGGTAAATTGGTACTTTCTCTTGTAGCATTGCTTTATCTACAGTTACATTGTTCTGTGAAGTCTCTTATCATGTTTTTGGGAAGAAAAAAGAATTGGAGCGTTCGAAGCATGGTCTCATGTAACTAGAATTTCTGCTTTATGGGTATGTACCCTTTTAGGAAAAGATGGTCATTTAGCTTAGTTTCAAATTTGGGTTTGTTTCGGAATCAAGTTTGTTTCAGGGAAAGATGCTTTTGTAGAAGGTGTAGCTATGCTTCTGTGGCTTTGTTGTCAGATTCATGGGATGACACTGTGGTTGATTCTAGTCTAGGTGTTGAGATAAATCTAGCAAATAAAGCTCTTTCTCCGAGAAAAAGGATAAAAATTGGTAGAGAATGCGGGCTATATCCGGTTATAGGGAGAGTTTTGAAGTCTTTGAATTGGATGGCTGCGTATGGAATTAGTTTTTCAACAGCTGTGGAGAAATATGGATTCTCTCATTCATTTGATGCATTTAGGATCATTGTATATATATTTGCATTAGGTAGAATGGATAAGGAGGTATATTCTTTGCTTAAAGATATTGTTTGCTACTATGAAAAAGGCAACTTTGATTTGTTTCATTTGTTCCCTGCATTACTGGATTTGCCTAATGAAATTGCTGGAGCAAATATTTTATGTGGTACTCTTATGAAGGTTTTTGCTGCAAATTCAATAACTGATAATGCAATTGATGTGTTTCTGAAGGCTAAGGAAATTGGATTAGAACCTAGTATCTTCTCCTGCAATTTCTTGCTTAAACACTTGGCAGAAGCAAATAGAGAGGAAGATCTTGCAAGTTTATTTCAAAAAATAAAGGAGACCGGACCACTGCCTAATGCACATACCTATACCATCATGATGAATTTTTACTGTACAAGGCATCATTGCCTAGGTGATGTAGATACTGAAAAGGCCACTGGAATTCTGGAAGAAATGAAAGAGAGTGGGGAAAGCCCAAATGTTGTTACATATAGCATTTATATCCGTGGACTTTGTAGAGTTGGATGTGTTGAATTTGCCTTAAATTTGATCAGAAATTTGAGACAGAAGAACATACCCCTCAATTGTTACTGCTACAATGCTGTTATTGATGGATTTTTCAAAAGAGGTGAAGAGGATGAAGCTTTGAGGGTTTTGGAAGAGATAAAGGCTTGTGGAATTTCACCCGATGCAATTAGTTATAGCATCTTGGTTGATGGATTATGCAAAAATGGAAATCTTGAGAAAGGTCTTAATTTAATTGAGGAAATGGAATCCAGTAACATAAAACCATCTCTTGTTACCTATATCTCACTCTTAAAAGGTTTATGTAAGAGAGGACTAATGGAAATTGCACTCCAGGTGTTTTATAATCTTCGGGTTTCTGGTTATAGGTTTGACCACACTGCTTATGACATTTTAATCAGCGGTTTCTGTGAGCAGGGTGATTTGGATACTGCACAAGGACTTTTGGAGGAGATGACCAGCAATGACTTGGTTCCTAATGCTTCTACTTTTAATAGTCTGATTAAAGGGTTTTGCAGGATGGGCTCCTTGGATAATGCCTTGGAACTTTTCAATGTCATGGTAGAAGGTGGTGTGCTACCGGATACAGTCACTTGTAATTTTATTGTTCACAGGTATTGCAAGGAAGGGCATGTGGAAGATGCTTTGCAACTAATACAAGAAATGAGGGACCAAGGCATTTGCCCTAATAACTTTACCTATACTATAGTTATTTGCAGGCTGTGTGAAGAAAGAAAACCAGAAGCAGCATTGCAACTCATCCCATTAATGCTTAAGAGTGGCATTTCCCTTCACACTGTCACTTACAGCGCTATTATAGATGGTTTTGGTAAACAGTTAAATTCAGGAAAAGCCTTCATGTTCTATGCAGGAATGTTAAAACACGGGCTTATTCCTGACACTGTTGCATATACAATTCTCATCAACACATTATGCAATGAAAGTAGAACAGTTGAAGCTTATAATTTGTTTAGGGAAATGACTTGGAAGGGCTTGGACCCAGATATGATTTCTTATACATCAATTATTAATGGATTCTGCAAAATTGGAGATATGAAAAAGGCATGCGAATTGTTAAGAGAAATGTTGGGGAGAGGCAAACTGCCTAGTGTTGTTACATATACTTGTCTAATCTACGCATTTTGCGACAACAATAGGATGGACATTGCTCACATGTTGGTGGACGAAATGAGAAGAAAGAAAGTCTATCCTGATGTTGTGACTTATAATGTTCTCATGAATGGGCATCGTAGACTTGGACATCTGGATAAAGTTCATGAGGTGTTCAAAGAAATGAGGAAGGAGGGCATTTTTCCCAATGATCAAACCTTTAAGATTCTAGGACTGGATGCTGCCATATTTACAGAAGGTTAAAAGGGCATCCCCAATGCATGAGGCTTCCAGCTTTGCAAGGGTTGGGAGAGTGCTGTTTTGTAAAGCAGCCTTACATTTGTTTTGCAAAACAGCTGTTTCCACAATTTGCATTTGCGACTGGGAGCAACCTTATTATTGAATCCAAGGGTAGCAAGTGGATAAAATGATCTCCGCAAAATGCAGGTGCGTACAATCACACCTTTTATAATCTTCTATTCCTTACACCCTGTATCTTCATTCATATGTGTCATCTTGAAGGTTTTTGTGTATATATATACATTCTTGCTTATCTGAGCCCAGTTGTTTTTGTTGTTGTTGTTATCTTCTTTCCTATTACGTGGGCATGAGAATATTTCATTTACACACAGTACTGAAATGTACAATTATGTAAATTCTTGTTCTCAAAATTGATAAAAACATGTTTTGTAGGTTTCAGGGAAACTTGAACAGTGGCACGCATTAATTTGGTCAACTGCTCTGTGCTTGTTAGCTCTTCTTTAAAAATGAGTTTATTGCAGCATTTGTTTGTCTGGGTCCAGTTGTTTTTGTTGTTGTTGTTGTTATCTTCTTTCCTAATACGTGGGCATGAGAATATTTCATTTACACAGTACTGAAATGTACAATTGTGTAAATTCTTGTTCTCAAAATTGATAAAAACATGTTTTGTAGGTTTCAGGGAAACTTGAACAGTGGCACGCATTAATTTGGTCAACTGCTCTGTGCTTGTTAGCTCTTCTTTAAAAATGAGTTTATTGCAGCATTTGTTTGTCTGAGCCCAGTTGTTTTTGTTGTTGTTGTTATCTTCTTTCCTAATACGTGGGCATGAGAATATTTCATTTACACAGTACTGAAATGTACAATTATGTAAATTCTTGTTCTCAAAATTGATAAAAACATGTTTTGTAGGTTTCAGGGAAACTTGGAACAGTGACACGCATTAATTTGGTCAACTGCTCTGTGCTTGTTAGCTCTTCTTTAAAAATGAGTTTATTGCAGCATTTATTTGGTGGCTTGAAGCTAATGAGTTTTTCTTGCATCCTCTTGAAAGATACTGCAATACGGTAATTTTAATTTTGTACAGTGTTTACTTTTATATGCTATTTTTTCATGAGAGAATCAAGAATGTAATCTACATGTCCTATGAAGTGTAATATTTTGGATGTAATTTATTATTTAACATATAATCATAGAAGTATAATTTCTAAATTATGCTGAATAAATCCAGAATAGCAGAAGTTGTTATAGTGCACGAGGACTTCTTGTTCAAATGTATTCTTATTTTTTGGTTCCTGCAAAGTTCCTTTGTCACTATGCTGATCAAGATATCTTTGAATTGCCAATCATTCTTCATGCAATGTTCCCCAAATTAGATATTCTCTACCATGCCATTGCATATCTGCTCACTAAGTAAATTTCAGCACAAATATTGAATGGGGATAATTTTCTAAATTTTTTCTTTAGTATTATACCAGTTTTGATACCATTATCGGCCTCCATCAGATCTGGTTAGCTTACTTGAATATTTGTGGAAATCTGTGGCACTGGCTGAATCTTTTAAGTGCAAATGCTATCTTAGACTGAAGGGGTATTCAAATGCATGCAAAAGATAGTGAACTCTTTTGCGATCATGAAAGGATCACACAGTTTATTTCTACTACTTAAGTTTTGAATGTATATATTGAGCTAAAACTCTGTCCTCTCTCTCTTTTTGTTTTCTTGTTTCCTTTTAATATGAAGCTAAAAGGATTGTTGCTGCATGTAATGGCAAGATGATGGTACCTTCTGCAGCTTATCCTTACAGAGTGTATATGCTCAGTTTGCAAATGCAACCTGGTAATAACTGGAGATTGAGCCCAGATTGTATGTATATCCTCCGTTGGAAATGCAACCTGGTAATGACTGGAGATTGAGTGAACTTCTCTGTTAATTTTCTGTCTTTTGTAGAATTTGGTGGTCTGACATTTATGATTTAACTGCTATCACAGAGACAAATAATTGAATGAAGCTTACAAATGGCAAAGTATTTGACAATTTGGAAGGATATCGTCCAGGTACTTAACTTACACTATTAATGGACCTCACCTGTGTCCAAGAGCTGTTGGCGGGGTGTCTCAATTTGCTAAGGTTATCTTGGCAAGTAACCTGCTGTCTGCTTATGATGTTCTCCTGCATAATATAAATAATCTTTTTACAAGTATTCATATGTCTTGTGGCTTATCAGTTTTTGTGGGAAAAGAAACGCCAATCCTGTGTTACCTTTCACTTTTAGTTCCTTACGGAAGCCATACGTGGAAGGAAAATTTCTTTCTTTGCATTTTCTTTTTCTGGGGTAACAATGCAACGTTGAACCTTCATGCATAATTAGCGGAACTGATCTTACAAATATCAATTGTTAATTTGAACTTCAACTATGAACTAAATGAGTTATATTATATGCAGAATAGGAGTAGAAACTGCTAAAGGTTATGTTATCTCAGACTTGTTTTAAGATGATATAATATATTTTAGGAGCAATACTTATTCGTATGAAAGAAGGTTAAGTTTGATGGCCATTGGCCAAGGACAATGATAAAGTTCGTCTAGGATTTTGGAGCTCTGGTCAACTTTCAGAAATGAAATTTGAGTTTGGGAAAACAGCCAACGCTCTGCTATTATTTGGGAATATAACTGACCATTGTGAAATATAGTTGAATATTAATTATTAATGGTGTCCATTCTTGCAACATAATTGCATGTAATTTTGTATCATCAACAAAGAAATGTGCCAGGGTTCTTGTTGAGGTATATAATAGTGAGGATGTGGTGGTAATTCTTGTATATACTGCTTGTATATATGTATTATATACGTTAGAAATTGAATAATAACAACATTTTGCAAGATTTTTTCTGACTTCTACATGGAGAAGTAGAAGTTCTTGGTTATGGCAACAACAGAAAGTAATGAGTGGCTTGTTGGTTGAAATCAGCAGCCTCGGGCTGTGGACTCCTTGTAACTTAACAAGATATCATTAGCACCTTCTGCACTATCCAACTCATCTTGAACTTTCTGATGTAGTTTATATCTCAATTTTGCAGTGTATGGTTCATGTAGTTGAAGACATGGATAGGTCAGGTGTTATTTTTACTGGGGCTTGCCTCAATGAAGCCTAGTTTTTCCTTAGGTTCATCTTGACTTGAGAAATTGGTTATTTCACTGCTATTTCAACCAGTTCCAAGATTGCAGCACTGAGGTGTGATCTGGATGGGGAATCAACTCAGAAGGAATAGGGACACCAATTGGAGAGCAGCTATAGTTTCCTTGTTCGTACCTATCTCTGAATGCATTGTGCAATATTCCTCCTCCTGTTTCAAACATCCATATTTCTCAGTTTGCGATGTTGGAAACTTCTGTTATGTCGATTGCAGTCTTTGGCAGCCCCATCCTTGGCTGGTTGAAAAGATGGGTGAGCCGGTGAACGGCTACAGGCACCTTACGGAGGAAATTCTGAAGCTACACCGTCTCTTTTCCGAGTCAATGTTGCAGGGGAAGAGATCAGACTCCGGGGCACCTCAATAATGCTGCCATTCCCGGATAGAAGTTGAGGTTCTTGGTTGTTTTTGCAGTGATTTCTTGGTGAAATAACAAGACCAGGAGAAGGTGAAGCTTGTTTTCGGTGGTTATGCTTGATACAAGATATTGTGAATCACAGATGGTACCTGGCTTATATAATGTCCTGTTTACGGTTTTGTGTATAATATGCTTTGTTGGATTGGATAAGGTAACAGTTGAAAAATATATAATGAAAATGATGTGATTATAAGGTGTTCTTTGGGGGATATTATTGATGCGAGTGTAGTAGGAAGTGTTAGATGAAGCATTATTTTGATGCCATCACACTAAACAATTGGATTATAAACAATGTTTTAATAGTGAGTACATTTGCAATAATGAACTCCCACAGAAAGGGTTGATTTGGTTGGTATCTCCATCACCGTTAGAAAGTTATTCATTATCATCCTACAAATTTGGGATCGTGCATTTATTTCAAGCAAATACTATTCTCGTTAATCAAAGAGCCTCTAGACTCTGGGTATGAGCTTGGACTCAAACAAATGGTAAAATAAATTTGGGAAATTCTATTTGTAATCATCATTTTTGCTCTTCTTAACCTACTTTTAATATCCCTAAAATATCTTCAAATGAAAATTCATATTTATCCTTCATTTAAATTGTTTAGGATCAATCATTCACTATTACTCCTTAATCGCGTGCACTCACTTCCTCATCCACTATTGTCAAAGTCATTTTATTCTATTATTTAAATAGCAGCAATTATAATATATCGATATAAGATAGTAGAAAATTATTAATATTTTTAAAAATTAAAATAATTTCTCAATAATATCAAATAACATGCATCTATATAATTTATTTTTAAAAATAACATAACATCGATCACTAGTTAAATCACATAATTTACATACACTACGGATGAATTAAATCATATAATTTACATACACGACAAATAAATTAAAAAATAAGATTAATTAAAAAATAAAAAATATCTTTCGGGGGTGTCTTCAAGCCGCGAATCCTAAGGTTTGGGGCTTGGGAAATGCCCCGAACCTTGGGGTTCTGGCAATTTTAGTTCCCCGAATCTCTGAGTTCGGGACATCCCCCAACTCCCGAACCCCGAGGTTCGGGGCATCCCTCAACCCCTGAACTCCAAAATTGTCCGAAGCCCCAAACCCCAAAGTTCGGGGGCTGGGGGATGCCCCGAACCTTGGGATTTGGGCAATTTGGGGTTCCCGAACCCCAAGATTCGGGGTATCTTCTAGCCCCCGAACCCCGTTGTTCGAGGCATCTCTCAACTCCCGAACCCAAAATTCGAGAGGTTCATAAAACTCCAAATTTATAAATTCGACAAAAATGAATTCTCCTTAACCTTAAGATTCGGGATAATTCAATTCTCTTGAACCTCAAGGCTCAGGAGAATATATATATATATTTTTTATATATTATAATATGTATATATATAATAATTTATGTAATATAATTATGTATAATTATATATATAATCATAAAATAAAGCTATAATATATATAATTATAATATTACAAATACTGTAAGAATGATTTCATATTACATAGCCATATATATATATATGTTGTGTTTCTTTTGTATTCATTGATTTAATTCATTCCTAATATGTAAATTATGTTATTGAACTAATATTTGTAATATTATAATTATATATATATTATAGCTTTATTTTATGAAAAAATTAAAATTTTATTATATATATACATACATATTATAATTATACATAATAATATTACATAAACTATTATATATATACATATATTATAATATATAAAATATATATATATATATTCTCCTGAACCTTGAGGTTCAAGAGAATTGAATTCTCCTGAATCTCAAGGTTCGGGAGAATTCATTTTCATCGAATTTTGGGGTTCGGGAGTTGAGGGATGCCCCGAACAATGGGGTTCAGGAGCTAGGAGATACCCCGAATCTCGGGGTTCGGGGAACCCCAAATTGCCCGAATCCCAAGGTTCGGGGCATCCCCCAGCCCCCGAATTTTGGGGTTCGGGGCTTCGGACAATTTTGGAGTTCAGGGATTGAGGGATGCGCCGAACCTCGAGATTTGGGGGTTGGAGAATGTCTCGAACTCAAAGATTCGGGGAACTAAAATTGCCAGAACCCCAAGGTTCGAGGCATTTCCCAGGCCCCGAACCTTAGGATTCGGGGCTTGAAGGCACCCCCGAAAGATATTTTTTATTTTTTAATTAATCTTATTTTTTTAATTCATTTATCGTGTATGTAAATTATGTGATTTAATTCATCCGTAGTGTATGTAAACTATGTGATTTAACTAGTAATCGATGTTATAAATTATGTTATTTTTAAAAATAAATTATATAGATGCATGTTATTTGATAATATTGAGAAATTATTTTAATTTTTAAAAATATTAATAATTTTCTACTATCTTATATCGATCTACTATAATTGTTGTTATTTGAATAATAAAATAAAATGGCTGTGGCGATAGTGGGTGAGGAAGTAAGTGCACGCGCTTGAGGAGTAATAGTGAATGATTGGTCGTAAACAATTTAAATGAAGGGTAAATATGAGTTTTCATTTGAGGATATTTTAGGGATATTAAAAGTGGGTTACGAGGAGCAAAAATGATGGTTACAAATAGAATTTCCCTTTGGATTATGATTACGAATAAATTTTTTATAATAATTTTTTTTATAATCTTAACTATTAATTTTTTTTTAATTTTATAATCATAACTATATTTGCGTCCTTTCTTCTTATTAGTGCATTAGATTTGTTTATTGGACCAACGAAACAAATTTTACATCTAAAATTATTGTTTTAAGCAGAGTCTGATCACTTACTCAATAGTAAAGGTAAAATTACGAGTGCAAGTACTACTCCTAAGATCTAGAATGCCCCGTCCCTCTATTGTCACGAATTTAGTCATTAAGGCCTTTCAATGACAACACTTTATTTGATTTATTGTAATCTCACTTTTGATATGACATGTTTACTTGGATGGCCGTTTTTGTGCGGTTCTTAGTGTTCGTATCCTCAATTACTCTAGAAGAGAAAAATTATAGGTGTGAGAGTTTATCTTGTTATGTAGAGCGAGGATCAAACTCAAGACATGATCTACTGAACTAACACTAATATATTACTTGTCTGACGATTCAATTTGAGAACGATATATTTACTTTATAAATAATGGAATCCACGCGAGCCGATTTTTGAAGGTTCAGAGTATCATGGAAATCCATACCCCTCCCCCCGGGGGCGAGGCGTACGTTACCAGTAGTCTATTACTAAAATTCTGGAAGCCCTTAGCTAAATGGGTGAAGGGACAAAGCAATTACACTTCATACCCCGAGTTTGCAGCCCAGCTTCGTTATAGTGCTTTTGCTTTGGTAGCGGGTGATAACCTAACAGTCCACCTAGATCCAGATGCACCCGTATTGCCCGACACATGCTAGAGACAATTTCTCCCCCAAAAAAAGAAAAATTAGACCCAGGGTACCCAAAGCTGGCTCAATGAATTTGAGAGTTTTAGATAAAAATAATTTCTCAGACCTTCTTAAGAGTACTAATTTTTTTTGTAAAAAAATAAATAATGTATATTTTTTATGAAAAAATTTTATCATTTTATTAAATTAAAAAAGAAAAAAAATTAAAAGTTCAATCAACTATAAAATACGATAATCTCTTAATAATAATAAATTTTTAATTAAAATATAATATCTCAAAGGAAGCCAAATAACCTACTACAATACACAAAGAGAAAACAAAACTAATTTTTTTTTAATCTCTAAGAAGGTCAGTGCAAGTTAAGCAAAAAACTTGCATCTAATCTAAACACATACTCTTCAAAACTCTTATCCTTGAGCATCTAATCTAAACACTCAAAACTCTGATATAAATTAAATATTTTAAAAGGCATTATGTCAAATACTTTACACGTGGCAAAAGAATTATCAAACCCTTTCAAAGCTTATCCTTCTAACTTTTTCTCTCCATTAGGTTCTCGCTTTCTCTCTCTTAGCCTCTGGCTCCTAATTGTAATTTAATTTTTGTTTGGAGTTTGAATGAGAGAGAGCTAGAGACATTAAAGGAAAAACAATGAGCAACACGTGAGAGTCCCAATTTTTCTTCCTTTTTTTCTCAAAGTAATTCGCACAAATAGAGCATAGACATACATTAATAGATTCAGAATTAATGAATTACATAGCCAAAATGAAAGACAACTAATTACAAGTTCACAACAAATCAAAACCCAAAAAACACTCACACAAGAACACCTAAAAAGCCTAAAAAATAACAAATTCAAAAATAAAAGTTAAAGTAAAAAGAAATCAAAGTACGTACTGAACAGGCAAATACAGATGCTAATTATTATTGCTGAAGCAGTGAAGCTTGAAGGTTGAAGCGAGCAAGGTTGCAACCTGGGCCTGCGAGAGAGAGAGAGAGAGGAGAGGCTGAGAGAGAGAAGAACAGAACACAAATGCTGCTAAAGTGCGCGCGACACAAAGAGAGGGAAGTGAGAAAATTTGAGAAGGGAAAAATAAGTTTAATAGGATTATGAAAACTGTGAACAAGAGTAAAAAAATTGGATAGAGAATGGGAAAGGGAAGACAAAAAGTTATAGTATTTTGTATTTAATTTTTTAATAAAATATTTATTATTAAAAATAAAAAATATATAAATTATAAATTTTTAAAATTGAGGCTTTCCTAAATTGAAGGCGTTAGGCAGCCGCCTAACTTGCTCTACAGTTGGGTCAGCTCTGAGAGTACCTTAGCACCGACAAGCATGATCCAAGGGTGAACTAGAAAATGACAAAAAGGTAGGGGGGCGGCAATTTTGGCATTAACAATTTTTTTTTTAAATGGTTGTAAATATTTAAAACTATATTGTTGTATGCTACTTTTGTATGCAAATTTCATGATGTATAATACACTTTTAGTATTGTTAAATATATGTGCGAAATCTGAGATTTTGATTCTTTTATATAACTAATATGATACATGACTTCAAATGGCCCATGGTCAACAAACAAACCATGATCACCCCAAGCAAATAAGGGAAGCAGGGAAAAAGATGATGACAATAACCGAGGAACTAGTCCAGACACATAGAACGAGGAAAGCCAGATAGATCACTTGAAATAATATTGGAAAGTATATTGGGATAAGTGCGAGGGATTTGAGCCCCAAACCCCAAGTCCCCGATATGATCAACCTATTTCATAAGCAGAACCTACCACATTTCAAAGAAAAGCAGAGTTGATCCAAGTGAAAGTGAATCTTGAATCAACTAGATAGAAAAATTGCTTGTCCACCCTCACTACACAAAAGGTTAATTGTCTTACCTTCATGCTCGAAATAAAGTTGATCAGTGGTGAAAGATGATAAGAAGAACAATGTTAGGACAAATTATTTGTTGGAGATAATTTAAAGACCTATTCAACGTCAAGTACTTTTTGCTTAATTAAATAATGAAAGAGGCAAGGGAATTCCTCTATATATGTCAGACAAGAGAAATTTCTGTTATAGAATATTAAGATGAGTTCACGTTACTTGTACAATATATGCCTATTTATGAGTTGGATGAATCGGCAAATACCCAAAAACTTTTTAGGAGGATTGAAGTTTGAAATCTAGAAAGCCCTTATCAATATAAGCGTCGAGACTTACGTAGACATAGAATTCTGAGCAATAAAGATTAAAGACAACTTCACTTATATGAAAACTATTTGGGTTTCCAATCCCAAGAATGAAGAGCATAAAATAGCAAGAAGCTTGGGTAAGGCCATTAAAGGAAGTTCAAACCTAGTAGGACTTGCCCCAAATTAAAAACGTCACCTAGGAAGGCCTTACCACACCGTGATTTGCTACCACTGTAGGGAAGTAGGACATGTAGCCAAAAAATTTCTGTGATCTGAGATACTAATTTGCTACAATTATAGCCAACCAGGTCACATTTCTAGGAATCGCCCAAAGAAGCAAGAGACTGGGCAGGCTACCTCTACAGGTAATAACCGTGGACCAAGGCAAGAAAGAATCTACAATCTCCCCAGAGAAGCAGTTAAGGCCAACCTCATTGAAATTCTTATAGGAGTGGATGGCCACTACTCTGCTCATGTAGGGGTGCAGTCATGGACAAGAGCCAAGACTAGGTCAAAGCTATTAAAGGAAATTCTGCATGTTGGAGTCCAACGGAGTTATCTTTGTTTCTATTAATTATCTTTATTTTGGTTATTTAGTTCCTATTTTTATGCATTGTTATCTTCCACTATTTCCACTCTTAATTTATGTTCTATTTTGGTGGAGGTGGGTATTTGTTATTTAAGCAAGCAATTATACTCCATGAGGGGTGAATAATTAAGAATTTCCTTTCTTCTCCAATTCTTTTCCCTTTTTCTATGCTTCTTAATTGACCTGGGCTGCTGGACACACCAATTGGTATCAGAGCTAAGTTGTCATGAACGCTCAAGGCAAGACCAACATCAAGTTTTGGAGTGAGGTCCAAGAGACTTTGTCCCGACATGAGACTAGCTTTGATAGGATCGATGCCATTTTGCAAACAGTGCTCATTGAGCTTCAAGCCCTGCGCCAGGGCCAAGCACAAGCCAAGAAAGAAAGAAACATAACCCCATTTGCCCATGATGAGTCCTACCTGGTGCCTCCCCAAACTGAAAACTCAATGGTAGACTGCAATGCCACCAATTTGTAGCTAACATTCCCTAAATTCAATGGGGAAAATCCTATGGGATGGATTTATAAGTTGGAGCAGTATTTTGAGTTCAAGAATGTTGAGCCCCATTAATGAGTTCAACTGGCTTCTTTCCATTTGGAAGGAGTGGCACTCTAGTGGCATTGATGGCTGAGCAAGTTCAAGGGCCCTCTTACTTGGGTGGAATTCACTAGAGCAATACTCCACTGCTTCGGGCCAACTGACTATGATGACCCATCGGAAGCCCTTACTCGACTTAAACAAGCCACCACTGTGGACATTTACCAGGTTGAGTTTGAGAAATTATCCCAAAGGATATATGGCTTGCTCGAAAATTATTTGGTTGACTGTTTCATTGCAGGGCTATAAGATGACATTCATTTGGACGTTCAGGTGTAGCAACCACGATCCTTATTCGATGCCATCGGAGTTGCATGATAAATTGAGGAGCATAACCAACTGCAAAAGAAGGTATTGTATTCATTCATAATATGCCTATGTATATGTTAATAGAGCCTGGGGCTACACACACATTTCTATCATGCTTTCTAGCCACATAGTTAGGGATGAAGTATGAAAACTTGGGTTAATCAATGATTATGACCACCCCACGCTAGAAGAATATTAGAAACCTCTGTAGGATGCCAAAACAATTAGATAGGCGACATTAAACTTATGATTGATCTTATCCTCTTAGAAATCAAATGACTTGATCATACTAATGGATTTCTATCCAAACATAATGCTAGTATAAACTGTTGGAACAAAATAGTACAACTCTAGGTAAATAATGATGCAAGGGTTGAGTTAAAAGGTCGAAGGAACCAAAGGCGGGTGAAATGGATATTGCCCTTAAAGCCACCAAGATTTTGCAAAAAGGCACCCACAGATACCTAGCATGTGACCACAAGAAGGAGAAAAAGATTTCAAAGCTAGAATAAGTCAAAATAGTTAACAAATTCGTTAACATATTTCCGAAAGACATAACAGAGTTGCCATAATAGAGTTGCCACCATCTTGGGAAATTGAATTCTCAGTTGATTTGATACTTGGGACAAAACCTATCTTGATGCCTCTAGACAAGATGGCACCAGTTGAATTGAGGGAATTAAAGCAACAATTACAACACCTACTAGGTAAAGGATTTATCAAACCAAGCATGTTCCCATGAGAATTAGATGTATTATTTGTGAAGAAAAATGGTGGAAGCCTAAAAATGCGTATTGATTACTGACAAATCAACCTAGCAACCATCTAAAACAAATATCCACTTTCAAGGATTGAGGAATTACTTGATCAACTACAAGGGGTTAAAATTTTCTCAAAAATCAATTTAAGGAGCAAACACTACCAGTTGGGATAAAGATTGAGGATGTCCCAAAAAACTGCATTTCAATCATAATATGGGCACTATGAATTCCTCATGATGCCATTTGGGTTGACTAATGTACCAACAACTTTCATGGATCTCATAAATTGAATCTTTAGACTATACTCGAAAAGTTTGTTATCATCTTCATAAATGACATCATAAGCTAATTGGCCAATTAGATAGAACATGAACTACATCTAGGAATTATAATACCGACCCTTCAAGAGCAAAAGGTATATGCCAAATTCTCAACTATGAATTTTAGCTTGAACAATTAGTGTTTTTAGGCATGTAGTTGAAGGGAATCATTAGTACGGCAGTACAGGTAAAATAAATTTTTTATCGTGTATCAGATACACGGAACGGAATATAATATACACATCATACATAGTTTGAATATTTAAGCAACACACATATTCAACAATTGAATACATAAATAAATGCATACCTGCTGTCTGATGTAAGGCTGGGGTACAGAAATAATTTCTGTATTAAGACCGTATCCACCTCACGTTGTGGTAATCCTAGTCTGTCCACACCTAGTATACCGAATGATACCGTTCCAGTCACTTCTTTCCATGCTAGAATAGAGGTTTCCCATATCACTAGTGCCCGCATCTTAAAATGTTAAGCGTAACAATTACACATAAAATATTTATGTGACAGCAGAATATTTTCAGAAAGAAAAAGAAGAAAAAAAAGAGAAAACTATGTGGGAAAGCAAAGAAATATGCACTATTGGCAGAAGGGGCCAAGGGTCAACTTTTGACCAATCACTTTTTGAGACATTTTGGCCACACGATGTAGATATCAAACGCAACACTATAGAGTGTGTGACTTTCTATGCTCACTACCTGTTAGCAATCAAATAACACCGAAACCATTTCTGATATCAATCAACCCCTTGACCCATCACCGGAACTTCTCCAAATCCTAATGACATTCTAAGAGTTCTTGAATAGGGCCTAGTAGCGATTCAGGACAGTAGAGGTGACAGTGAAATCTCACTTCAAGTTAACCTATTGCAATTGACGATTACTGTGTACTATAATTCTTCCATCACCTAACATCCCAAATGAGCGAGAGTTATGGAGTGACAAACTCACAAACTCAGTAACTATGTGTCAGACCTTATTAATACGACTAGATGACACCTTAGAAAACACATTTCTTGAATTTTAATATGTCCTGGCCAGGGATTGTCCCGTCACATTAATAGTAGATCACATAGGATGTTCACCCCATAAAATACCGATAAGAGCGACAAATCATATTCCCAACACCTATCTCTATATACCAGCAATACAGAACCATATGATAAACATTCCAACCTCCCAATTGGATGGTTTGACTCATTAGTAAATCCCGCACACTAATACACAAAACAACCGTGCTAGTTCAAGTTTAAGGATCAACACGTCATCGCAACCTTATGACACGACTATTATCCACCAGGCCATGTGGTCAGTCATTGGCGTCACATTCGGCTGATCATTCCCCAACGACCACCCATAGGTCTACTAGCAACATCTCATGTCATATGGCGCGTGACACACCACCTTTCTATTTGTATCCCCATATCGAACGAGGTAATAACCCCTATGGTAGTCCATACTCGATTAATCGAAGTCTCCATCCAAAGAATCTAAGAATTAGGAATAGTTTAAGAAGTTTTGTTACCAGAGAATCATGTCACACGTCTCAACACCTTGAAAATAAGATTCTTACACAGAAGATCTAAGGACTCATTCATATAATTGATTAGAGAAAATATGAATGAAGAAAACCTTGTCTTTTTATAAATTTATACAAATATACAATGAATGCATTAAAACAACCCTACTAGATGTCATCCAAATCTAGCATAAGAGCACACAACACTAACACTAGTATCTACAAAAGGAATTGTCATAGACCTTGCGAAAATAGAAGTTGTGAAAATTTGGGAGCAACCAAAAATTGTTTTTGAAATATGAAGTTTCCTTACCATAGTAAGATACTACCATAGGTTCATGGAGGTATTCTCCATGTTTGCTTTTCCTATAACCTAACTCGTGCAAAAAGGTGAAAAGTTTGAATTATACGACAAATGTGAACAAAACTTTTAGGAACTTAAGTGACACTTTACTATAACTCTGATACTCGCCATACCTTCAAGTACATGAGGTTATGTAGTCTACAGTGTGATATAATTGTATAGCAATTGTAACACAACCCAAGATGGGGGTGAGTTGAGTTATTTAAAAATTTACTTGAACTTTAAAAAATCTTTTGCTAGAAATGAGGTTTTAGTGAGTTAAAAGAGAAAATATGAAATCTCAAAACCAATGCTTGAAGAATGTAAAACAAAAGAAATAAAAGACACTAAGGATTTATAGTGATTCGGCTAAATCAAGCCTAATCCACACTACCGTACCTCATTAATAAGGATTTTTAAGCATCCACTAAAACCTCCTACCAAACTCGATAGGCCCTTTAGCATAAACTGCTAGGAATTACAATCTCCTATCAAAACCCGGTAGGCCCTCTAGCTCACAAGCTAGGAAATAAAAGAATGAAATACAAATAGAAGATTTGAGAGTATACATTCTTAGTTACAATAATCTCCCAAATAAACACAAGACTTGAACAAAATTATACAAATGATAATAAAAGCCTTTAAAGAGAAAATATGAAAACAAAATCAATATTGAGAAGTATGAATACGACAGTAAGATCAAATCATTTCATTCTCATCCATTAGCCTTCTCAAGTGCATCCATTTGTTGTATTTATAAGCATTCCAAGAACTTCAAAGAAACTAGTGTTTATAGCCGTTGGACCTACAAAACTAGCCGTTAAAGGAAAAATGGTTAATAATATATAAGAAACGGTCGACAGGAAATCGACTTCTATCAAGCGAGAGTCAACTGCCAACAAGCAGAAGTTGACTTTCAGAGATAGGCTCTTGGTTATGTCGACTCTACATAATAAGCTCTCGACTATATTGACTTTGGCCTTACCATAGTCGACTGGCATCATCAGGTGTCGACTGTCCATGACTAGGAGTCGACTCTTGGCCCAAAAATCGGTTGACCAAACCTCATGGGCAATCGACAGAATAGCTAAGCATTTTAAAACCTTTGCTCCAATTTCAAGCTCTTCAAATGTATTTTTGATAAATCAAAAATAAATGATTCTTTTAATCTAAAACTTGATTTTCTAAATGCCATTAGGAATAATGAACACATATTTTGGCATTGGATGAAATTGATTTTCATGATTCGTGCTTTTGGAACTTATAGAATGATTTAGGAGCACCAAGAGAGAATTATTTACAAAGTATTTTTATCATCAAAACACAAATGTTTTTCATCATCAAAACAACATAAAAGGCAAAACAACAATCTCACCCATTTTTGATAATAAAAAACACAAAAATCTCCCTCTTTTTGTCATAATTCAAAAATGATACATTTGAAAGAATTTTACCACTAGACAAGGTGGGAATTGGGTAAAACAACAATGGGGTAAGAATACTTTGGGGTAAGATAAAATTTTACAAACTCCCACTTAATAACATATATCAAAAATATATATTTCTCCCCCTTAATCAATGCACTCATCAAAGATTTGAAAATCATTTTAACACTATAACTCTCCTTTAATTTGAGAAACCAATATGATTGAAATTTTGGATAGAAATTTTCAAGCAAAATCATAAAGATAAACTCATGATTTAAAATCATCATAAACATAAAGAGATGAGGGATATACCACCAAAGATCTTACTCTTGGTTGGCAATCAAATTACTTCATTTGGGGTTGAATTTCATCTTCATCCCCCTTTCCTTTATGCTTGATTCATCCACAAATGCTTTGACTTTGAGTTCCATTTGGATGTCAAGTAAATTTGCAAAAATAACTATCCACAAGATTTTGGTACCCAAATCACTTTGGGTTCACCATTATTAGCATATAAGTTCCCCTTAAGAACCCGTACTTGTTTGAAAATTTTGGGATAATTTCTTATAAAACCTTTGTTTATAAAATGATACCAATAGTTAGAATGTGAAGCAAAGGATTTTTGTTTCCTTTTTATAAAAATTGTTTGTTTTTTATCTTTGAGCACAATTTTATGAAAATGAGAATTTTTCGATATCAAAACATGGTTGGATCCCTTGAGGATTAGTATGAGAAACACTAGAAAGTTTAAACTGCGTTCTCTTTGATATTTTCAAACCATTTTTAGTTTTCAGTTTTCTAAAACAATGAAAATGCATTTACTTTGTCATTTTCAAAAATAAGAAAAAAAAATTGTAAAGAAAACCTAAAACGATAATGTTGTTTTGGTTGTTTTCAACCAAAACAATCTCTAAGTTTAAAACATGGAAAACACAATCTATTTTCCATGTTTTGGCTCTAAAAAAGAAAAAGAAAAAAATTATTCTCAAATTTAAAAAAAAAAATTATATATTTATTTAAAATTTAAAAAATATAGTATATCTATATTATAATTTAAAATATAAGATATCATATAGGATATTATTAAGTATATTACACATATTATGTATAATAATATTTAATATAAATTATCATTAAGATATTAGTAATTTATTATTTTATTTTAATAGTAAAATTTTATTAAAAAGAGTTAATTTTATTATTTAATAATCAAATTTATTGAATAAAATATTACAAAATAATTTTTCTCAAAATTCTAAAGTAAACGTATTTTCTAATTTTCTGTTTTAAGAAATAGTTTTTTAAAATAACAAAAAAAAAACATGTTTTCAGTTTTCTAAAAACAGACTATTAAAACAAAAAAATTAAAAATGAATTTAAAATTCAAAATTAAAAATTAAAAACATAAAGAAAACGCAACCTTAGTTTTCTTAGAAATCCATTTTATTTTAGTACCACTAGATGATTTCCTTTTAAAATAACAACAAAATGCAATGTGGCCTATCTTGCAACAATAAAAACATTTAATATCATGAAAGGTGTATTAAGATGAGCTTTTGACATTAGCTCTTTAACTAGAATTTTGAACACCCTTTTATCTTGGTTACATGAATTTGAAATCTTCCTATTTAAAATAGGTTTCTTATTCAAATCACTAATAGAAGATTTCAACTGAGTTTCTTTTAAATATTTTTTCATTGAAAACTCTTTATTGGAAGCAAACAAATATTCATTCTTTGATTTAAAAATTTTCAATTCTTTTGATAACAAATCTAATTGTTTTTGAGGAGTTTTGCTCTTTAAGCAAAGATTTTTAAAATTGACACATAAATCATTGAAAACATTTAATAACTTTTCTTTTGAAAAATCATTATTATCGTAAAAAACATAAGTAGAAGTAGAGATTACCTCATTTTCTTCCTTAGCCATGAAGCATGAGATGAGATTTAAGCTTTCTTCTCTTGAGGCATTGGAGATTTCCTTCTCCTCCATTTATTGATGATTCAAAGAATTTTCAAACTACAAACTTTCATCAACATGCTCACAACATTGATTAGTAAGATAAATTGAATTAAGAGTATTCAATATATCTTTAGCACTAGAGCACATAAAAACTTTAATATAATCATTATCATTTAAGGCATGATGAAAAATATGCGTAGCTCTAATATTTAAAGGAGAAACAGTCGACAGTTTATAAGAAATGGTCAACAAGAAATTGACTTCTATCAAGCGAGAGTCAAATTTCAAAGATAAGCTCTTGGCTATGTCGACTCTACATAACAAGCTCTGAGGTATATCGACTTTGGCTTTGCCATAGTCGACTAGCATCATCAGGAGTCGACTATTCGTGACTGGGAATCGACTCTTGGTCTAAAAATTGGTCGACCGAACCTCATGGGCGGTTGATAGAATGGCTAAGCATTTTAAAACCTCTGCTCCAATTTCAAGCTCTTCAAATGCATTTTTGATAAATAAAAAATAAATGATTCTCTTGATCTAAAACTTGATTTTTGAAATACCATTAGGAATAATAAACACATATTTTAGCATTGGATGAAATTGATTTTTATGATTCATGCTTAAAGAACTTATAGAATGATTTAGGAGGACCAAGAAAGAATCATTTATTGTAAGGGCCCACTCTCAAATATTCCTGCTAGCATAGGATATTCGAAATGAGGTCATCACAGAGATGATATAGAACAAACCATAATAAAACATACAACTCAATTTCTTACTAGCAGCGGAAACTAAATTAAGATTCAATTACACTTCCAATATCTCAAGAGTTCGGGCTCAACGGCCATACAAAATAGATAAGAGACTCTAATGTTAACTAACAAAATAAGAGTCATTTCATCTCAAGTCTCACCAAAATGCTAAACAGGATCTTTAAGTTAGGACGCGTCTCCGTACACCGCTATCCTTAGGCCTTAGTCCCACTGGACTCGCCCCCAATAATAGCTTTCCCTTTACCTAGAATGGCAAAGAAGATCAAGTGAGCCACAAGGCTCAGCAAGTTCTAGGACAATAAACAATGATCATGAACCGAGAATAAGGTGACACCAAAAAGAGAGTAATCCAGAACTCAACAATTGTATACAAGTATCAGAATTTAAGAATTGATCAATTCCAAGTTAAATGTATCATGCCACCATGTACTATTTTGAAAATGTGCATATAAATTAATGTTAGTATCAAATCTCATAGGCTCGCAAGCCATCAATTCACACACGCCCAAGTGCATCATGTAAATAGAAACTCACAAATAAGTATGGAGCCAACCTGCCGGGCTATGGCCATCTCATCCCGTGCCAGGTGCTCTAAGGTACCTTTTCCTTCCGCGCAAAATAATAGGTGCGCAAAGATAAATAATACAAAGTATCATAACATACACATGTTAAACGTGTACGGAACATATCATGCATTCCTTTCCATATATATATATAGAATCCACGAAATTTCATCTCACAAATTATTGTCATACTTATACAAATAATTTCTTCCCATTCACATTATTGAGTAGCTTTTCGCTTACATCAAGTGTACACACGCTACAATAATTTATTCAAGAGTTCATTAAATCGATTACTAAGATTTATAATTTACCGGGTGCATAACAAGTATTCATATATATATATATATACGTATATTATTTATACATATACCTTGAGCTATTAAAATTTAGAACATCACCAACTATATAAGATATTTTCTATTATGATTATAATAGAAATATGTGGCTAAGGATAAGGTGCAACGCAGGGTCATTCCAATGGGCTTTTAATATATTGAATGGCTTGGAATATATATATATATGGACCTTGAATATTTATGTGGGTGGGCTTGAGTATTTATATAAGTGGGCTTGAATATGTACATATAAATGCACTCTAATAGTATATATGAGTTTGCTTGGACATCCAGTAGCTTATCTTGGACGGGTGTAGATATATATATATATATAAATATAGAATTTTAAATGGGTTTACATGGAGCATCCAGTGGGTATGGATATATAGATATATGGCTTCCAAATGTGAACAATGGCTGGACTTCACTTCTTTACAGTGGGTACTAATATATGTATATATTTATATATATATAAGTGAATGTAAATGGTTTCCAGTGGCTTGAACGTGTATATGTATACATATATATATATAAATGTAGATAAGTTGTTTGGAGCAGAGTATTTGCTTGGACGTGTAAATGTACATATATATATATATATAAATGTAAATTGGGTTACTTGGAGCAGGGCGTGGACGTGGATATATATATATTATATATGAATGTAAATTAGTTGCTTGGGGCAGGGCATTGGCTTGAACGTATCTGTAAATTTAAATGTAAATGGGTTCATTTGGGGCAGGCATCCAGCAACTTGGGTGTGTATGTATATAAATATATATATATATATATATATCTGCAAATGTGGGGTGGCCGAACAAAAACAGAGCATGTTGTATATGCATATATACATCTTGGGTGGTTCAAATGGGCAAAAAGGAGCTTTCGGGTGTAACAGTGAGGGGAGAGAGAACCCCATTTGGATGGTTTTATTGATATATATATAGAGAGAGAAAGAGAGAGAGAGCTTCCAGTGAGCAGCTACTCTGCTACGCACAAAAGTATATAAGTATGAAGATGTAAATGGGTCTACTAGGAATAGAGCATCTATGGCCGAACTGTGTATGCATATATATTTATATATATATATATATATGTAAATTTAGATGGGTTGCTTGGGACAAGGCATTCAACGGCTGATACAGCTACAACAATATATATATACAAATGGGTTTGCTATTCTGGTTAACGCATTCAACAGAGATGGTGCATATATATAAATATGTGTATATATACATCTCTATATAATTTAGCTGTTATGGATACAATGAATTAAGATTTGCATCCTTATCTACCAAGGAGCCATTCACTTGAAATAAATAGGGCGATTCGAGTCCCCACTGTAACTCAACAATTTTGTATGTATATGCTATTTACCTTACAGCATACTAGCAAGTTGCAAAATGCTAAGAAGTTGAGTACGAAATGTAGAGAGTGTAATAGAGGTTGAGTAAAAAACTTGCCTGATGAAGATGCAAGCAAGAAAAGCTCCACCAACATAAAAATGGAAGGCAACAACGAGATGAACATAAAATGGAAGGGGAAGGTGAAGGTGAAGGTGAAGTATAAGAAGATGCTAGGGAGTGAGGAAAGGAATCAAATAGTGAAGAAAGGAAGGGTGATATGCACTTAAATTAGAAATTTTCTGCACACAGAAAGGCTGTGCAAATTGCACGCCAACTCTGAAATTTTACCAACATGCCCATCTTCTCATATAATAGATAAAAATATTTAGGGGTTTTATTGACAAATGCTAACTTAATTTATTTTCTTATTTTTATTTTATTTATTATTGTTATTATTATTCTTATTTTAGTTTATTTTTATTACACCACCAATTTCATTATTTTCAAGCTATTTATCACCATGGGCCTAAGCACAGCCCCATGTACTCCATATATATATATCAAGCCCACTAGGCTTGATTTCCCACCCTGGTCAAACCCGTGATCTCGTTAACTAATTAATTGCGGCCCATTACATTATTTCTAAATTCAAAAAAAAATTAGACCCACACACTTATCTTCCGACCACATGAACTATAAAATAAAATTGTTCGACCTAAAATTATTTCTACGCCCTCAAAGAAATTTTATTAAATATTAAAATAATTAGACCTCACATTTAAAATACCATTAAACTAATGTTAAGTGTTAAAACATCTAGACCCACTTTAGGGCCGTTACATTTATAAAATATTTTCATCATCAAAACACCATAAAAGGCAAAATAACACAATGATGCCTCAAAAGTAAGTATTTGGTGTGCATGTCTTAATGCAAAAATAGAAAAATGATTGCATATGGATCTCAAAAACTAAAAAAACATGAACAAAACTACCCAACCCATGATTTGGAACTAGCAATGATTATTTTTACCCTTAAATTATGGAGACACTATTTGTATGGTAAAAGATTTGAGAGTTTCATGAACCACAAGATTTTAAAAATATGTGTTCTCCCAATGAGAACTAAATATGAAACCGATGGATGGAGTTTTTAAAGAATTATGACTTTAACATTTAATATCATCCAAGATGTGCAACCCATTAGTCAATGCCTTATGTAGGAAAAACTCCTACTTAGCTGAAAAGATGATTCAAGAATGGGAACTAGTAAGAATTTTTAGTCTCATAAACCTCAAGGTGACTCCTAAAGATACATCTGCATACATCACTAGCCTAACAACCTAGTTAGAACTAATAAACCAAATTAAACAACATGGGTGAATAAACGAAGGCAAGCAAGAAAACTAGACTTTGAATATAAAGACAAATTAAATGATTTGATTTCCAGGAAGAATATACATATTGAAAAACCTTATGTAGATAATAATGGATGAAGTTCACGAAACTTGATACACGATCCATGCTAGGGCCACAAAAATGTAAAAGATATCAAGAAAATATATTAGTGGCCTAGCACGAAAAAAAGCATTGCTAGGTACGTAACTCAGTGTAACATTTTCCAAAAGATAAAAATTAAATATCAAAGACTTGTCAAAAAAATTATAATTATTGGAAATTCTCAAACAAAAGTGGAACCATGTCAGCGTGGATTTTCTGACAAACCTACCTAGAAGCCCTTTCGTGAACAATGTGATTTGGGCTATCATTGATCAATTAACAAAATTAGCTCATTTCTTATTCACCTAAGTCAAGCAACCCATCCACAAATTAGATCAACAATATCTCAAAGAAATCTCAAACTTCATAGAACCCTGGTCAGTATTGTCTACGATAGAGACCCAATGTTTACCTCAAGATTTTGAAGAAGCTTAAAAGAATGCATGGGAATTCAATTCCAACTCAAAATAACATCATCCACAAATCAATGGACAATTCAAAAGGACTATACAAACCCTTGAAGATCTATTAAGAGCTTGAGTGACAAATTTCAAGGGTGGGAGAAACATTTACCCCTCATATTTGCTACAACAACAACCACCACAATAATATTGGAATGGCCCTATACATGGCATTATATGGACGAAAGCATTGAAAATACCCTTAACCCTTACTATTTTGGGCATCCATTATGCACAAGCATTAAAAATACATAATATATGATATATGTATAAATGAATACACACACATATATATGTGATAATATATGTTCATCCATATATGCATATATACATATATGTGAATTTATACACACACACATATGTGGTCATATATATGTTGATCCAAATATGCGTATATTTATATATTTATACATTTCTATTTCTGTACATACATGTAAATTAACATATATAATCATGTATTAGACCATATATATATATATATGCATATTTACAAACTACCATATATATACATGTACAACATATGCATATATACTTATCTATAACCAATACGTGTATAGTATATGAAACCCTAAACAAGTAAATTAAGATAGCAATGGACCAAAAAAATATGGTATACCTTGGATTAATTGTCGAATCTTCCAATGAAAGATTTAGGGTTCGTGAAGAAAGACTAAAGAAAGTGGTGTACTTGTCCGAATGTAAGTCGTCTATCACTAGTTGCAAACTACAGTCACCTTCGATCGCTAATTGTTGGGAGTTGTCATCTTTTGCCACTACATGTTTCTAGGGTTTGTGAAGTAAGGAAGAAAAAGATCACGTTTTAAATTAAAAGAGGATTTACAAAAACATTGTTTAAGCCCAAGTAAGAAACTTTTGTATGATAGGCATTTCTAGGTAAGTGGAGGCAACTAAAAATATTCTTATAAAGAATGTTCATCCATAGAATTAAAAACACTTTTAATAGAAAGCATTTTTATATCTATTAGCAACACACACTTTACCAATATATAATACCTATTAGCAACACACACTTTACCGATATATAAATGTTCTTACTAAGAGTATTTATTTCAAAAAAAAAAAAAAAAACTCTTCCTAGAGATGTTCTTATGGCTTATGTGGACCATCATGCCCTCGTGACACACTAGGTCACAGCTACATTACTTTTTATTTTTTAATTTTAAATTAAATTAAATATTATTATGTATAATTAACTTAAATTATTTAATTAAATTTGAATTAACTATATTTATAACAAAAAATACTTTTAAGTAAAAAAATAAATCATAAAAATTTATAAAAATATTTTAAATCACAAAAAACTTTCATTTGAGTGACCCAAATTACATAGAAGTGAATGCAATTCACTCCAAAATAATTACTCTGTTACGTGGTCATCGTATAAGGCTGACTCTAGTAGCCTTCCCTATCTCACTCCCTATTATATTATAAGCAATTCACTCTCTATTTTGATTTTGCCTTAACAATCATGTCTCCTCCAACAACACTCCTTATTTTATTCTCTATTTGACTTCTTATTTTATTTATTTAATAATAAACTTTAATAATCAAATATACAAATCAATAATCAAATACATACATACATATAATCAATAATCAAATATACAAAATAATCAGTTACACAAGTCAACAAAATCAATAATTAAAAATAATTATTTAACAAAATAATCAGATAATCAAATACACATACACAAAATTAATATCAAATATAGAAAATAATCAAATATGCATACACAAAATCAATAATCAAATACACAAATTAATAACAAAATACACAATATCAATCATCCAATTCAAAATATATAAAATAAAATATACATCACAAACCACCAAAGAAGACTCGCCAAGATTGAGACTCGCCGAAGAAGCCACCGCTACTCATCGTCATCGGACCCGATGTCGTCTTTTTCTAGCTTGGTGGCCGTTGGGAAATGGGGGAAAGATAGCGATGCTGTAGAGAGAGAAATTGATCATCACAGCTAGTGACCTTTTGGGCTTCGCCATAAATTTGGTGATTCCATTTGGCGATGGCGAATGCTGCTGGAAGAGTGATTTTGGGGTTGATTCGCCAAATTTGGATTTAGCGATGGATTTAGCAAACTGATGGAGATAGTTCTCTCACTCCCTATTATATTATAAACAATTCACTACATATTCTGATTTTATCTCAAAAAATGTGCGTGCTCCAATCATACTTCTTATTCTCTTCTCTATCTCATTCCCTATTTTATTTATTTATTAATAAACTTCAATTCCATTTATTTTACTTTACTTATAATTTTTATTGCTATAATTTTATTTATTTATTTATCATTTAATAATAAATATGTCAGTATTAGATTTTTATAATATTTAATATATTTTTAAATAAATTTACTAATATTTTTTAAATATAATTATTTAAAAAAATTATTTGAAATATTTTCATAATCAAATACACAAAATAATCAGATACACACATACACATAATCAATAATCAAATACATGCATATACAAAATTAATTAACCCAAAACAAATGGACACATTCGTTTTTAACATCTTCCTTGAAAAAAAACGTTTTCAGACACTCAAACAAATTAGTTTCACTCTAGAGTGCAATTAATTTGTTTGAGTGGCTGAAAATGTTTTTTTTTTTTTTTTTTCAGAAAAGTGGTTAAAAATGAATTTTTTGTTTGAGACATGGTTAATTTTTACAATTTTCACTAATAATAAAATATATAAATTAATAACTAAATACATAAAATATCAATCATTCAATACTACAATAAATACAAAATATACAAAAATCACAAATCGAAAAAGACGCCGCCGAAGACGCCAAAGGAAAAAGCGGTTGTTGAAGAAGATGACGCCGCCACTGGTCACCGCCATTCCGGATCTAGGGTCTGCAACGAGAAGCTGCGTGTCTGCAACCCTGGTTCTTCTCCGACCATTTTCTTTCTAGCTCTGGCCCTGCGTTGATGGTCACTAAAGGGTGGGGGGGAGATGGCGACAAGGGTTGCGTTGCCAACACTAGCGAGCCTTCTGAAGCTTATCAAATTTTTGGTAAGTGTACAGGGAGCACCGTTGGAGCTGATTTCTCTAACTTGGCTCCCCATAAATTAGCTTGGCGAGGAGAAAAGGTTGTCGTTAGAGATAGCCTAGAGCTAGGGTTGCAAATGACTCTAGCCGTTCGGTACTCAGTTTGATAAAAGCTCATTTGGGTTCGTTCATTAAGATAAATGAGTCGAGCTTAAACCTAACTTTAAAACTCGATTTGTTAACAAGATGAGTTTGAACTCAACAAAATTCGGCTCGATAGGCTCACGAACTGGCTTGTTTAGAAGCTCATGAACGGGCTCGATTATAGGTTCGCGAGCTGGTTCGATTAGAAGCTCACGAGTTGGCTCGTGAATAAGCTTATTTATAAATGCATTAATAAAATTATTTATAATTTTGAATATACTTATTTATAAATACATTAATAGAATGTATTGATAAAAAGAATGTGTTTATATCATTAATAGAATGTGTTGATAAAAAAATTCATTGTGACTTAAAATTAATTAAGTAATGTATGAGTTTAATAGTTTAGTTATCATTTTAATGGAGTAAGAAAATATTTAGTTAAATAACAACTAACAAATATTATACTCGACTAATTTTTTTATTTTTTGTAACATCCTGATAATTCAGGAATAATTAATAATTGTTAATTATTGTATTCGAAGTGATTTGTTGAAGTTTTATGGATTTGAGAAATTTAGTGGAAGATATTATATATGTTTTAAAAGGAAATTATATCATCATTAAGTGTTTATAATTAGTGGGAAAAAAAGATATTGATATAATAGTTAATTTGTAATATGTGATCTAATAAATAATAATAATAACAATAATAAAAATAAAGTAATTAAGGGATTTGGAATGGGGTGGCCGTGCATAATTCTATGCACGCGTATATGATACATTATATTGATAACATATTAAATATTATATTAATATCAAAGAAGGAAATTAGGGGCTGTAGTGCTAAGTTCCAACATACATATAAAGAAGTAATATATACATTATTTTAACATATAAAATAGTAATTAACATATGATAATATTATATTAATATATTGTTAAAGAAATGAGGAGCTGGAGGAGGCTAGTGGAAGCTTTTAATGCTGGTCATGCAAGGAGAAAATGGGATTGAAAGAAATTGGAGGATTAATTTTTAGGAAATTCTATTCGCAGTCAACTTTTTACTCTTTGCAGTCATAATTAAAATAAATTTAACAATTACTCTTCACACCCGCTATCATTACTTGTTGCAGCCACCTATATTTCAAAATTACCCTCATATATCCCATACATCATGTCGTTCCCTTCTCTACAACCACTCGCCGTCATCCCATTTTCTACAGCATTTGTTGCTTCTCTGCAACCCCCACTCGCCGCCGTCGCCTTCCCTACAGCCGCGTCTCTCTGCTCTACGCTTGGTGATAACATAGGTAATTTTTACATGTTTGAACTTGGAGGCTAGAAGGGGAGAGGTTCAATGGGTGAAGGTGGTGGCCACCTGGGTTCGAATCGGTCACCGCCATCAAACCAGAGGCAGCATGGCCTTCGAACTGGGTTCGGAAGTGGCCTGCACCTCCGAAACCTGGATTTCGGAGGCTTGGGCTACTTTCGAAACCTGGGTTTCAAAAACGGCCCGTGCCTCTGAACTCTAGGGTTCGGAGGCGTCCAGCACCTCTGAAAGCTGGATTTCGGAGGCTTGGGCCGCTTCCGAAACCTGGGTTTCAGAAATGGCCCGCACCTCCGAACTCCAGGTTTTGGAGGCGCTAGCCGCCTCCAAATTCTAGAGTTCGGAGATAGCCCATACCCCCGAACCCTGGAGTTCGGAGGTGCTGGGAGCCTCCGAAATCTGGAGTTCGGAGGCTCTCAATTTTTATTTTATATATTATATAATATAATATATTACACATTTCAATTTGCATAGACCCTCCACTATTTTAATTTGTAGTTAAGTTAATATAATGCTATAATATTTATATAATACATATATAATAATAATAATAATAATATTATTATTATTATTATTAAGATTGTTACCTTGGAACTCTGGAGTTCAGAGGCGTTGGCCGCCTTCGAACCTTGGAGTTCGGAGGCGTTGGCTACCTCCGAACTCTGGAGTTCGGAGGTGCTGGGAGCGTCCAAAATCTAGAGTTTGGAGACCCTCAATTTCTATTTTATATATTATATAATATAATATATTATACATTTTAATTTCTATTTTATATATTATACAATATAATATATTACACATTTCAATTTGCACAGACCCTCCACTATTTTAATTTGCAGTTAAGTTAATATAATGCTATAATATGTATATAATACATATATATTATAATAATAATAATAATATTAAGATTGTTACCTTCGAACTCTGGAGTTCGGAGACATTGGCTGCCTCCGAACTCTAGAGTTCGGAGGTAGCCCATACCTCCGAACCTTGGAGTTCAAAGGCATTGGCCACCTTCGAACTCTGGAGTTCGGAGGTGCTAGGAGCCTCCGAAATCTGGAGTTCGAAGGCTCTCAATTTCTATTTTATATATTATATAATATAATATATTATACATTTCAATTTGTACAGACCCTCCACTATTTTAATTTGCAGTTAAGTTAATATAATACTATAATATGTATATAATACATATATATATTATGATAATAATAATAATAATAATAATATATAATAAATTATTAAAATTATTACCTCAGAACTCTGGAGTTCGGAGGCGCTAGGAGCCTTCGAACTCTAGAGTTCGGAGACTTTTAAAATATATAATATATTATATTATATAATATAAGTTTCCATTTTATATATTATATAATATAATATGTAAGTGCTGATTTATAAGTAATTAATAATTTTATAGTTAATATTTATATTTATTGATAAAAATTTATTAAATCTATATTGTGTGTCATGCTTATAATTATTAGAGGGACAAATTTATCACTTTATAGTGGCAAGTAATTCAAATGAATAATGACTTTTTTTTTAATCTGTGTATTTGCATTTTATTTTTTTTATTTCTTCTTTTTATACTTCCCACTTCATTCACATGTAAGACGAATTATAGGTTTTTTTTTCTAATAATCACATATTCTGAACTCTTTATTAGTTATTACAATAACAATTTCATTTTTTTTTTCAACTTTCTTAGTCCATCCAATCAGTATTTCTCTAGTATCAAAAAGTTAATAGAAGAAAACATTTAGATATATTTTTTCTCTAACTATCATAGAGAAAAAATAATATCAAATGATTGGTGAATTGCAAAATTATTTTTTTTGAGATATAAGAAAAAAATGAATAAAATAAAATACTAATTAAAAATCTGAAAACCCAACTTCCCAAATCCTAGGATTCGGAAATACATGTGTTTCCTAAATTCTGGAATTCGAAAAATCCACTAATACTACAATATTTACTTACACACTAATTCAAAAAATCAGGGATTCTTTGGAGTTTCCAACTTCCCAAACCCTTAGAAACACACAATAATACATACAAGATTTAGATTTATTTGTGTGTGATGTTATTTTTTTGAGTAGTTATCTTTTTCGTCAAACTCTCCCCAATTCGTTGTAAATATTTAAGAGTAGTAATTCATGGCTAACTTCAACTCGCTAATATTTTGAGAAAAATGGGCTGAGTAATGATAGGTGTGAAACAAGAGGAATGAGTGACCTTGAGGAGGAAATAAATTTTCAATTTTCGATGATGGGTATGAAATAATAAGTAATTGCGACAGACGACGGGTGAGAGAAAATTACAGAGTTTGTCGATAGAAGAAAGTACGATGTCAGGTGGTTGTTTAACGTAGGTGGTTGAGTATCGAAGATGAAGGGTAAAATTGAATTTTTTCTTAAGGTTATTTTAGGTATATTAAAAAGTGACTGCAGAAAGTAAAATCGTGGTTGCGAATAGAATCTCCCTTAATTTCTAAGGCTACCGCGTGCAATGGCAATATGTACAGCACATATATGTATATTATATTATTTATTGTATTACTATATTAGGTTGCATGTATATATATATATATATATTATGTAGTAAGTTGATAGATGGTGGAAAAGAAAGAGGTGGTGGAGAATTCGGGCAGCAGCTGGCTGCCACGCGACGCATGCTGAGTCACCCAACCTTTCTGCCTTTTAATTACCGAGTTCAATGTGCATTCAGCCATAAAATTGAGCAGCAAACAATGAGCAAATAAGGGGAGGAAGAAGGCAATGCACAATGATGAAGATGGGAGAAATTCATGATTTAATCAAGGTTTAATTAACGTTTAATTAGACAAGTAAATAGAAAAATGAGTATTAATAATTCTATACAGTTAGAATTTAATTTTGGGAGTAATTTAGTTAACTTTGGGAGGTTATATTAACTTGCAGCATGTATTGAAATAGCAGCGTATGGGCGTAATAACGTTGAAATCTGCTAAATAAAAGCAAGCTCCTTACTTCCTTTGTGAGCCTATTCTGTTTTATGAATTTTGTACCTTCCCTTACCTCGATTCGATTTCGCATGTTAATTATACGAGTTAAGGATTTTATTAGTATGGATTAATTTAAGTTAAATATGAGACTCGCTGAGGTTTTGTTTGTTGTGTGCCTATGGGGTATTGTATCGCCCATGTTTTTTTGGGAATGATGCCGAACCTAATTCGGGGCCAGGTTCCTAGAGGATTGATGGGATTTGGTTGTAGTTATGGTTTCCCGCGAGTCAGAATCTTGATAAATAGAGACATGAGCTGTTAACCGGTGACGTGTTGACCATTTAGTGACACTGGAGCAAACCGTCGACCGAGCCGGGGACGGTTGTTGACTGGTTGATCCTTAGTCATAGATTATCGACCGGTACCTGGTCACTGTCGACCGACTCTACCATTATGTGACATATTGCATGGCATTGCAGTGCATGGGATTGAGTTTGCATTTACTGATAATCATGTTTGTATGTGTTGGGGGTGTGAGCATTAGCATGACACAATTGGCCTGTTGAGTGCTGACTTGCACATGTTAGATGAGCATATGCATTTAGAGTATTCGTTTGGGTGAATTCTTACGTGGGCGTAGCATGGCCTGATGTTTGGCTTATAGGGGCCTTGTCATCATGTTAATACTATAGAAGCCATTGCATTTATTACTTGTTGCATTTCATGGTTACGATACTGTATATTTATGCTAGCCAGAGCCTCGGGCTCATATATCTTTGCTTGCCAGAACCTTGGGCTCATATGATTTCTGTTAGGACTTCAGGCCCATATGGTGTGTGATAGCCAGTCCATAGCAGCGGCAGGTTTGTATGCGGACTTGGGTGTCAGGTTATGCATTTCTTATGTGGGTTGCAAGAATTGCCACTATGTGCATTGGTTTATTTATTTATATTGATGGTTGCATGTTATAATGCATGGCATGGCACTTTGATTTCCATTACAGCATTTGATGAGTGGTATTCAATGTGGGAGATTTAGTCCTAGCCGTACCATATTTCTTCTATTGTGTTTGCTGAGTCTCGTGGCTCACTTTATTTTACCATCATTCTAGCTTGAGAAGAATGGTGCTTGGGAATGGTTGCTATGACGATTGTTATTCTTTCTTTTAGATTCTATGTGTACAAGGCAATCCCAACCGAAAAGATTTTTGGGGTGTGAGTTGTGATCAAGGGCTTTAATAATGTATATATTATATATGATTGATTGATGTTTTATTTTGTAAAGAAATGCCCCTAAGATGTGTATTGATATTTAATTTGCTTTTGTTGTTGTATAATAATGGGGTAAATTTTTAATCCATGCGTTTAAATTATTGGCTAGTTGTAAATAAAGATCGAGGAAAATTTTGGGTTGTCACATTTTTAATAAAGTAAAACCTAAATATTTAAGGGATTAATCGATTATATATTTGTCTTACTTAAATATATGATAGAATGACTTTAATTAAATAACCAAATAATTATTCGATTAAATGAGTAAATGGTACATTACTTGAGTAATTATAACATTTAATTTAAGTACCGACTATAGAGTAATAAATATGGATTAAAACAACTCTATATTTGTAATTTTGTATCATTAAATTTTAAAAAATTACTACTTAGTAATTGCATATCTTACTTGAGTAATACTTAGTTTAATAGAATGTGTTGATAAAAATATTTGTTGTGACTTAAAATTAATTAATTAATGTATGAGTTTAATAGTTTAATTATTATTTTAATCGAGTAAGAAAATGTTTAGTTGAATAACAACTAATAAATATTATACTCGACTAATTTTTTTATTTTTAATCATGTAAAATCTAAATATTTAAGGGATTAATCGATTATATATTTATCTTACTTAAATATATAATAAAATAATATTAATTGAATAACTAAATAGTTATTCGACTAAATGAGTAAAAGGTATATTACTTGAGTAACTATTATATTTAATTTAGGTATCGAATAATAAATATAAGTTAAAATAACTCTATATTTGTAATTTTGTATCATTAAATTTTAAAAAATTACTACATAGTAAGTGCATATCTTACTCAATAATACTTAGTTTAATAAAATATGTTAATAAAAACATTTGTTGTGAGTTAAAATTAATCAATTAATGTATGATCTTAATAGAATAATTATTATTTTAATCTAATAAGAAAATATTTAGTTGAGTAACAACTAACAAATATTGTACTCAACTAATTTTTTTTAATCAAATAAAACTTAAACATTTATAAGGATTAATCGATTATATACTTATCTTACTCACATATATGATAAAAGAACATTAATTAAATAACCAAATAATTATTCGACTAAGTGGTACATTACATTGGTTGAGTAACTATAACATTTAATTTAAGTACCAAGTAATAAATATGATTTAAAACAATAACTCTATATTTATAATTTTATATTATTGAATTTCAAAAAATTACTTCTTAGTAAGTCTATATCTTATTCGAGTAATACTTAGTTTATTTTATTAAAATCTAATATTATATTAAATTTTAAAAAATTCATAATTACAAATAATATTAAATGCACATTCTAACTATTTTATTTACAAATAAAATGTATAAACTCACATCACATTAATAGAGTGATTAAATTTTTATATTTTATATATTATAAATTATAAAAATACACCCAATATAAATACTTATTTTCCTAAAAAACCCTAACTGTGCTCCCATTCCCAAATGCCTGTATTGACTTTGACGAGCTGAAGAACTGAAGAAGGAAGAACGGCTGCCCTCACAGCCGCTCGCTGCCTCTAGCCGCCGGCTTCAGAGAAGAAAGCCGAAGCCTTTCGCCCTCGCCCTCGCCCTCGCCCTCGCCCTCGCCGCCGTCTCTCACCGCGGCCCTCTTCATCGCACAGCCCCATCTCAGTGGTATGCTCCCTGTTTCCCCCAGTTTTCCATCCCCATTCTAGTCCGTAATATGAGATGATATTGCGGCTGGAAGTTTATCTGAACTTCAAATAGTGCAGCCAATCCAATTAACGAGCCGAGCCCGTTAATCCAATTAACGAACCGAGCCCGAGCCGAGCTCGAGCTCGAGCCAGTGCTAAATTTTATCGAGCCGAGCCGAGCCGAGCTTGGAGAAGCTCGGTTCGGCTCGACTCGTTTGCAACCCTACCTAGAGCGAATTGACTGCGGCTCGTGCCCAATTCGCCCATCGGTCTCGGCTTTATAAGCCCCAAGTTTCACGACCTCTCTTCTCCCGCGACCGTACTCTCTTTTTCCCTCTTCAACCATAACATCCTATCTCTAAATTGGCACAATCTCTCTCTCTCCTCCAAATCTAGGGTTTTTCGCCCCCTAAACTCTACCCCAATTTTCGTACTCTATTTCTATCTGCTCCGTAGCACCGAAACAGGCAATTCGCGACTTCCGTCTGATTGAAGCAGTCGATTTCTATCTGCTTCTATAGCTGGCGGATTTTTATTGCGGCGATATGGAAGCAGTCAACGGCGGGACCACCGCGGCGAACGGCGGGGCTGCTATGCATCCTCAAAATCCGATGCCGATTTCTAGCGCGAATGCGCCGCCGCCGTTCCTCGTGAAGACGTATGACATGGTCGACGATCCGTCCACTGATAAAACCGTGTCCTGGAGTCGTACCAACGATAGCTTCGTCATTTGGGATCCGTGTCGGTTCACTTGGGACTTGTTGCCGAAGTACTTCAATCACAGCAACTTCTCCAGATTCGTTGGGCAATTGAACACTTGCGTATGGATTTCTTCTCGATGTCTCTTAGTTGATTGATTGAAGTTCTTTACTGGTTACTTTCTGTTGATACTAAAAAGGCCTATTTAAGTTGAGTTGAGTTGGGGCTTTTCTGTATTCTCGAGTAATCTCGGAGGAGTGTCTCCCGGGGATTGTTCGTCTCTCAGGCTTCCCTCTTTGGGCTTCCTCCACTTGGGCCTATCTTGGGCTTGGGCCCACTTTCTTAGATACAACCAGTAGGATAAAAATTTGAGCATTCTATATAACCAAATATATTATTGGTAGCATCTCCAATGTCTATAGGAGTAGTTGATGTGGCGTTTTTCCTATGTGTTCTAGATTGAGATTTCGGGTAAATTGAGTAATAGCTACTGTTACCTTTTTTTAGGTAATACAAACATGATTCAGTGGAATGTTTCTGTTTCTTTGGAGCATTTTGAAAGCAAGTTTTGTTTTTACTTGGCCCAAAAAAAAAAAAAAGACCAAGTTTTGACTTCTTGGAGTAGAATGGCCTCTAACTTCCTCATGGTTTGGGTTTATGTTAATTTGGTTTGCTCAAGAGCTGCCTGCTCGGAAATAAAGAAAGGTTTTATTGTATTTGAGGTCATTTCATAGAATGGGTTAGGGCGGGGAGGGAATTTGTGGTTGGACTGGAAGGGAGGGACGCCTGAATCCCTATTGTTGATCTTAAGAAGCATGAGCATGAGTATGGATATGGAAAACATGTGCCCGCACGAATTAAACATGTGAGTTATCTTGACAGCCTGCCTTATATTATAGTGTAATAGAACATGGTAACCAAATAGGAAAATAATATAATTCTAAACGTTTAAAATTCTAATCAAATAAAAAATTAAAAATCTAAAATACTAAATAAATTGTAATCCTAAATTCTTGTATTCTTTTCTTTCTCCTTGAGTAATACTGTAGAATTTTCCTTTCCCCATTTTTAATCCATGCAGAGAGGAACTGTCCTCTTCAAATGGAGAATACTGAGAAAGTAGTGCTCCAAAAATATTGGGTTGGAATAGAAAATATCAAGATGGCAAAAGGAAGCATTTGAAACTCGGAGGTCTTGACAACCTTTTTAATTTTATCAACATGCAATGGAAAAGGTTGTAGCAGATTAGAAGCATTGACTAAAATTGTTATGAAGTTTCCTAAAGGTCCAGTTGCAGGCATGAAGTTTCCTATAGGAATCTATAGCATAACACTCGCACGGGTCTTATAACATATTATCCATCTATAAGCAAAAGTAGTAGACAGATTCTCCAGTACCCTTGCACATGAAGCACCTTCAACTTGTTTCTGCTCTCTCCGTATTGAGATGTCAGAAGAATTGAAACCATAAGAGGTTATCCTAACAAAGAATGTGACTTTTGTGAGAGCTTAATGTCCATATCATCTAGGAAAAAAATGTCCCTAAGGACCCGGTACATTGAACAGCCAAACAGAGGATGTACTGCTCTCCAGTTAGCCTGGCACCCAAGATTTCATTTAGGGGAATACGTCTTGTTAGTTTCCAAAATTTCTACAGTACTCTGATTATGTATGCCATTGGCACTTGCTCACAGATACTCTTCATATGGTAAGGAGAATAAACTGTTGAACAATTTGCCATACATTTTAAGAGTTTGGAGGTTACAGAGATGTAACAACTGGCTAAAACATGAATCAGGAACCTGACCAGAGATGACAGCCTGCAAGAGAATTTTTTTTTTTTTTTTTATTACACCCCCACTCCCCACGGGGAAAAAAAATGTGGATGGAATGGAAGAAGTTTGTGGTGGAAGAGGTAGATGGGAACTAAAGAAAACTTGGTGGAAAATGTATACGCATATATAGAATATAATGATCTTACAAAAGATATGATTAGGGATTGAGATGATTTGTGTGCTTATGGCTTGATTTTTCGTTGTTCTTTTTTATCTTTTTCCTGGGAGCCAACAACAGCTCCAAAAACAACATACCAAGCCTTTATCCCACTACATGGGGTTTGCTACCTGAGTTCTAACTTTCCATTTCATTTCTCCTGTGGTCCAATGCTACTGTAAAATTTGATCTTCAAAAATTTTGCATCATGAAACATGAAATGTCGGGTTGCAAACTGAAAATGATGATAGCATATTAAGAGATGATATTGAAGGCTATGATAGGTGCCACAAGTACACAATGAATTCTTTTGTTTGTGCATTTTCAGGCAACTTTTGAGGGAGAATCTTGAAAGTGATTATTCTGAACTTATATTCTTCAGTGCCAAGGTTAATGTTGGAGATTCCTTGTCTTTTAAAATAGGAAGCCTTTGTTTTTTGGGACAGTCTAAAATTGTATAATGAACATGAAGAATTTGACTGGTATATATATTTTTGATATGTGATTATATAAGGATATGAATTAAAAATAAAAGGAAATAGTAGTTGTCTTTTTATCACTTTGGAACTTATGAAATATCACCTCGCCAATGTAGTATAGTTTTCATCACAGAAAAGTTTGTAACTTACATGGTTGGCTTGCTGATATTGGCAATTAGGGCTTACATGACTGTTGTAGTTCCTTATTTATTTTCTTTCTTTTTGGACAACTAGGGTTTCAGGAAGGTTGATCCAGACCGCTGGGAATTTGCAAATGGTGGATTTCTCAGAGGACAAAAACACCTCCTCATAAGTATTAATTGCCAGGAACCTTCCCATGGACATACTAACCAACAGCAGCAGCAACCACATGGACAGAGTTCATCTGTTGGGGCTTGTGTCGAAGTTGGAAAATTTGGGCTCGAGGAAGAGGTTGAGAGGTTAAATAGGGATAAGAACGTGCTTATGCAGGAGCTTGTGAGGCTGAGGCAGCAGCAACAGACCACTGATCACCAGTTGCCAGCGATGGTGCAGCGGCTTCAGGGGATGGAGCAGCGGCAACAACAGATGATGTCCTTCCTGGCAAAGGCTATGCAAAGTCCAGGCTTTCTTGCGCAGTTTGTGCAGCTGCAGAATGACAGTAGCGGGTTAATAACTGAAGGAAGCAAAAAACGGAGGCTTAAGCAGGATGGTATTTTAGATAATCCTTCTGTCAGCCCTGCTGATGAACAGATTGTAAAGTGTCAGCCTATGATGAATGAAGCAGGCAAAGCAATGCTCAGACAAATCATTAAACTGGGTGATTCGACTCACCTTGAAAATTTCAGCAACAATTCTGATGCTTTATTGATTAGTGATGTTTCATCACCCAGCACACTAGACCATGGGAATAGTTCAACTTGTACTTCTGGAGTGACTCTTCAGGAGGTCCCGCCATCTTCTGGGCAGTCTTTTATGCTGGCAACTTCTGGTTTTCCTGGCCAAAGGCCATCGGCTGCCATATCTGAGATTCTGTCCTCCCCTCTTGGAGCCAACTCTGACATGTTTACAGCTACTCCCCTTTCAACTTTGAGCCCACTGGGTGAAGCACAAGAGATGCCCCCTGTCAGTCTCCCACAGACAGATTTAGTTATACTGGAGCTCTCTTCATTACAACAAATGGTGCCAGAAGGCAACATTGTCACGAGTGGAGAAAGTTTCATAGGGCCTGAGACAGGGAGTGGTGTATTTATAAATTCAAACTCTTTGGGCAATAATGGGGAAATGCCCTTGGAAATTGACAATTTCTCCATAGATCTTGAATTTGAATGGGACAATTCCTTGCTCGAAGATGATGCACAAAAACTTCCTGGCATTGGCTATCCCTGTTGGGAACAGATTCTTGCTTTGAGCCCACAATCTCTGGAGACTGAAGCCCACAATCTCTGGAGCCCACAGTCTCTGGACTCAGCTTCATTGGAACCTCCTACCAACAGTAGTGAAGGAAAGCCACTGGAAAATGGATGGAACAAAACTCAACATATGGAACAGCTTACAGAACAGATGGGGCTTCTTACTTCAGATGCCAAAAAGGTTTGACCTTACATGGAACAGGCAGAGCTTCTTACTTTCGATGTTAAAAAGGTTGATCTTGTCATGCCAGTTCTTACTTCATATGCCGAAAAAGTTTGACCTTGTCACACCAAATGTACATTTGTGTCTTGCATCACCCAAGGTAAATCTCAGAATACCCATAATTATCTGTTCTGATATCGTGATCCTCTTTATCTTGCAATGGGAAAAAGCAGCTACATGATCCCTCTTGTATCCTCTTTATTTGCATTTGGAATGGTCCCTTGCCGGACTATTTGCTAAAGGTTCTAATAATCAAATCCCGTGGTGAGGGTTTATTTTGTTCTCAGAGGGACTCAGAACGCGGCTTTATGATATTCTCATGTAAGGCCATATATGGTGTATACCAATTCTTTTACCCTTGGAATTGTCGTCTGTAAATTTTGTTTTCTCAATCAACGGCATTGAATTTAGAAGACAGAGCCTTGGTAGTATGCCAATGATTTCACCTTTGTGACTAAAAAGTGTAAAGCATGGTTTAAGTTTGTGCAAAAATGATTTTCTGTCGCCCTCATATACCAATATTATCTGAGCTTTTGGGATGCGAATCTGATTGAGAAGAATGGTGAATCATTCTATTGGGCAACATTACTTCTAACGTGACTCGGTTCTATTTGGATGATTCTCTATTTTTTTTGTCATGCATGATGTTTAGAATAGAATACAATAAATGAGAATTTGTTAAACTATAGGTAGCCCTTTAATTGCATTCTTTTGAGTTAAATTGATTCAGTTCCAAATTAAAGATTAGAGATCAGTCAATCCGACTCCTCTTGGCGTTGTTAGCAACTCATTGTGCTCGTCTAAAGCTGTCAGCCAAGGCTAAGGCATATATTTTTTGGAGCTTTCTACTGGCCAAGGCATTAGCCAATTTCAAACGAGAAAGAAGACCACATAATAGCTCCCCAGCCAATGGAAGATAAACACATAATTTCTACTGATCTGAGGTGACCACATAATTTCTATCGGTCAGAGGTGACCGGCGGCGACTGCAACCGCAACGGGTAGCAGGCGCATGCGAGAATGAGGAGAGAGGGGGACGGAGGAAAGGTTTTATGGGGGTTTGGGTTGTCACACGTGAAAGGTTTTGATTGATAGTTATTGTACAATTAACCTTTATCACATCAATGACAGGGTAGCACCACTTCATTCACTCTGGCAAGGGGTTCGTTTAAAAATTATAAATGTTATCACGTTATAAAATATTTCAAATTGTTATGATCACAAAATAAAAAATTAAAGTTTAGTGATCAAAATAAAAAAAGATTACAAAATTGAGTATCATTGGTGTGATTTATCCATAAATGCACCACGCACAAAGAAAAGCATTTCCTACAAGCTTCACAAAATTAAGCAGGTGGTTCGGGCACATTGGTTCTTGAATGAAATAGCAGGCTCTCCAATTGGCAAGAATGGAGATTGAATGGTCAATGTTGTTAGAACAGTAGATTCTATAGTACACACCAAGAAGAGGGGGTGAATTGGTTATTTTAAAAAAACTTAATTGATAGAACTTTGAAATCCTTTTAATTGAAAATAAAAAACTCAATGCACGTGAGGATAATGAAATGGTAGCAGTGATAAACAAATAAAAAGAAACATAAGCAAGAGAGAACACAAAGATTTATAGTAGTTTGGCTTAACCCAAGCCTAATCCACTATCTTAGCTCATCACTAAGGATTTTTCAAACCATCCACTATCAACCCCCTACTCAACCCGAGTAGGTCCTTTAGTCCGAGACTAGGAATTACAACTTCCCACTCAAATGAGCCCTCTAGCTACACAAGCTAGGAAAATAACAACGATACAAATGAAAGAGATAAGTTAAGAGTTAACACTCTTAGTTACAAGTTCTTTCACAATGAAAACTAGGCTTAAGAATAGATTTATAATGATAGAACAAAACCTTGCATAGAAAAATATAACAATGAAAGCACAGAGAACACTGTAAGCACGAATAAAATGATTTGTAATATTTAGATCATCTCGTTTCCGTCCATTAGCCTTCTCTTGATCATCCATGACATGTATATATAAGTGTCCCACAAAGTTAAAGAGAAATATAGCCGTTTGGAGCCGTTGGGATTTGTAAAAATAGCCGTTGGAAGCTTTCTGCGAAACACATAGTCGACAGAGAAAATAGGTTAGTCGACTATTTCTTCAAGTAAAAACCAAACATAGTCGACAGACAGAAAGTGATAGTCGACTATTTCTAACACAAAAATTCCATAGTCGACAGATACATATGCACAGTCGACTATTGCAAAATTGTGAAGAAAATTTTGAATTTTATGAACAAAAATAGTCGACAGATGAAAAGGCATAGTCGACTATCCTTATATGATAGTCGACAGATGCCATAAATAGTCGACAGATCAAAAACAGCATAGTCGACTATCCTTTTGCATAATCGACTATCCTTAACAGCATAGTTGACTATCCTTAGGCATAGTCAACAGATTGAAGCCCACAGTCGACAGATGAGAAAGATTTTCAACAGAATGAAACTTGAAAACATTACAACATATTTACATTTCTTTAAGTAAATGTCCTCATTTTGTTTAATTTATATTTTACCATCCATTTACTTTAATACATAAATGTAAATAAGAAAGTACCCCCTATTTGGATTCAATAAAAATATCAAAAAAATCAAAATCCATAAGAATAAAAAAGTAGAATTTGAATTTTAGTAGGAACTTAGGATTTTGCGATTTTATCACCTCTAAGATATACACTTTCTATTTCTTGAAAAAATCGTTAAAAATTATTTTATCACTAATGAATGTTAACTATTGAATTACCGAGAGTTAGTTTTCTAAAACTAAAACATTTTCATATATGTCTCCTTATAAGGTGCTAGTCTTCCAGACTTAGAAAAATATTGAAGCGTTATCAAAACGAGTTTCAAGACATGATGCATGAACTAAAGGATTTTTCATACGATTAAGTTTCAAACCAAAACCTTTCATGCATGCTTCAAAATATGAAAATTTATTCTGAAGAATGAGATTAACATAAATGATTTTTCATACTTAAGATTGGATTTTCATCAAACACATTTATGTTCAAGTTGGTTTTTTGCCTTAGAACAATTTTAGCTCTATGTTGACCAATGACTTCAAAGCTAATTTGAAAATCATTTTAAGAGATTCTTTTAAGACTAAATACTTGACTTTGCAAATCTCTAACTAATATAGAAAATCATAAATCTTTTTGGTTTTCATTTTAACAAAACACTTGAAATTAATTTTTGTTGAAACCACCACCTTGATTCATGACTTAGGGATTTAATAAAATATGTTTTTCATCATCAAAACTAAGTATACCAAAGTAAAACAACATTCTCCCCCTTTTTAAGGATGACAAAACTTAAAATCAATTTCAACAAATCTCTCCCCCTTTTTGTCATAAATCAAAAAGGTAATACTAAAAAAAATAATAGAATCCTCCTTAAACCAAAAGATAATATCTCTCTCCCTTTTTAACTCTCCCCCAACGATAGTTTGAAAAAATTCATTTTTAAATAAAAACATTTCACATGATTTTACAAATTACAAGACTTTTTCAATGTTTCTTTTAAAACATTAGAGATAACTCCCGCTTAAGATGGCATAATTAGCATCATAGAAGATTTTTTAGCACATGCCATATACAGAAGCCTTATTCATGAGATGCCAAAAATTGAAAGAAAAAAAATCATACCATATTGCATACTCATGACCATATTAGAGACAATCTATATCTTTCAAAGTAATCACTCATATTTAAACAGTCAAAGCGCAAGATCAATTGCATAGCCATACATCATATTATAGGCATATACATCAAATGATCAATATAGGAGTGAAATAAATCATTTCAAGCAAATAGAAAGACTCTCTTTGAAAAAGACTCCCCCTTAAACTTATACGAGAGGTTTTAAAGTATAGAGACATTTTTTGATATAAAAATAGAATAGCAATTTGTCTCAATTCGAATGATTTTTGCAAGAATAAAATATGACAATGATCATAAATTTGAGGAATGAACCACATGCACTCATATATATATGTTCAAAGAATAAGTGGTCATCCAAATACATAAATCTAAACAAGTTATGGCAGATTTAATGCAAGATATATTAAGGATAGGCTTTAAGAACATGCATTTGTCTTTTGATAATCTTAGCCATGCTTGTAATCACATAGGATCATTACATATAGATAACTTCAAGAAGCAAGATGATCCTTTAGCAAATAAAGCATGATTTCATACTCAAGTATTCATTTGTCATAAAAAGATAATCAAGTTATCTCATACAAGAAAAATACTATATGCCATCAAGAATATATCATTTATCAATTTTTTGAGATCTAAGAGATTGACGGCGAAGCCCTTTGATTTAACCAATGATAGATTTGAGAGACATGAAGGATCGAAACTTCGTCAGATAAAATCACTTGAACTCAAGGATTGATAGGGATTTATCTAGAGTTTGATTTCCAATAGGTTTGGACACGATACCATTTGATATTTTCTTTTTGAGCAAGATTCCTTGAATTTTTGCTAGGGCTATAGCATTTGTATTGGCACATTTGATTTGGAATATTGTGAAGATTTATGCCATAGTCTTTTTGTTCCATCCATAGGATTTGAGAAACTACATATTCACCTTTAGTGAAAGAGAATGCAATGGAATTTTACTTCCTTCTAAACAATGACATTAGGAAATTTCTTATAAATTTGCATGAGTCACTAATGTTATTTCTAGCTATTTTGCCTCCTAGATGAGATTTCTTAGGATTGGATTGAAATCTAGCATATAGGCAAACACTAAATATAATGTTCATCCTATTAGCTATCAAATGTAGCAAAAGTCCAATCATATTTCTATATAGCTCATTTTCCACCATTTGGCATTTCTCATAATTGACTAGGCTTGATGCACTACTCTTTTGAGTGGCTACTAATTTGCTTTTGAAGAAAATTTTATTTCTTAAGAAGATGTAATTTTTGCTTAGACATAAGGATCCCTTCATCTTCTTTATATTATACTTATCTCAAGTTCCCTTTGCATTAGATTGGCAAATTTGATTCCATAGGGATTTATAGATGCTACATAAATCACTTGTAGATTCATAAGATATCCTTGTTATGAGGCTTAGAAGCAATGTTATTTCTATTTGAGCTCTTTTAAGTTTTTCTTCTATAAGACATTTGCTAAGTCTCTCATACATGCCCTAGGGGCTTGCTTTGAATCATGTAGTGCTTTAGAGAGTTTGAACATATGATCCTTATATTGAGGATATCTCATAACTAGGAGATTTATCCATATATATTTCCTCATTTAACCATTCAAAAATGCACTTTTAATATTCATTTGAAATAGCTTAAACTTCTTGTAACAAGCAAATGCTAATAACATCCTTATAGTTTCTAATCTAGCAACAGGGGCATAAGTTTCATCATAGACTATTCATTTTCCTTGATTATACCCTTAAGCTACTAATTTACTTTCAATTCTAATTTTGTTTATAAGTACCCATTTGATTACTATGGTTGGGTGATTCTTAAGTCTTGGAACCAATTGCCACATTTCATTTATTTCAAATTGATTTAGCTCTTCATGGCAATGATCCAATTTTCATCATTCAAGGCTTTCTTAAGATTTTTAGGTTCTATTTGAGAAATAATGCAGCACATTGACATTTATTTCTAGGAGATGATCATGTTCTAATTTTTCTAAAAAGATTTTCTATGATCTCATTATCTTGCCCATATTCTCTCTTAGAAATGATGATTTTCTCTCTTCATGAGCTACATTTTCTTCATTAAGCATTTAAACATATTATCATTTGATAGATTTGATTCTTTTGATCTAATGAGAATTTTTCAAATCTTTATCCTAATTCTTTATCACCACTTTTCTTGGGTTTTGGAACTTCAACCCTCACATAATTAACTATAACTAGAATAGATTATTCTATTGTTAGAATCATAAATTAAATACTCTATATGCTTTACTTTGAGTATAATATTTTAAGAAAATTATGTCCTGACTCTTAGTATTAAATTTTTCTTAAAGAGTTTTTACCACTGATAAGGATAAAACATGTACTACAAAAAATATGAAAATATGGAATATTTGGTTTATAACTCACAAGGGTTTTCTTTAAGATAGGCTTATAGAAATCCTATTCAACATATAGCATGAGGTGTTAATAGCTTAGACTAAAAAGGAATTTTGTCACATAGCACAATTCTAGCCATTTATTTTAAAGATCTATTTTTCTTTTCAACTACCTCATTTTGTTCTAGCACTAGAAAATTATGATCAATACATTTTCCTCACAATAGTGTTTGAATTGCTCATTTTAAAATTCTCCCCATGATCCCTTGAAATTTTTGAAATATATATATTCATTTATTAGAAGATTTCAAATTTGTCTAAATATTTGACTCTTAGAAGCAAGAAATATTATCAAGTGAACCTAGAGTAATCATTCATAATAACTAGCACATATTATTTTTCACCTAAGTTTAGTGTTCTCGTAGGACCAAAAATATCTAAATAAAGTGAAGTTAGAGACCTAGAGATTGTGACTCTATTGTTAGGCTTAAATAATATATTTATTTATTTATCTTTCATTCATACACCACAACTGTGGTCTTTTCATTATTTAAGCTTAGGCAATCTTTCAACAAGATCACATTGGATAGATAGTTAGCAACATTTATGCTCACATGACCTAGTCTTTTATATCATAGCCAAGTTTTGAGAAATGGTTGATACTGAGCATTTTTCTATACTAGATAAGTCTAAGTACAATTTCTATCATATTTCCTATAATCTCTATTTCCTTTATTTTGAGACAAAATACTTCACATAAATTGACATTAAAGCATACTCTATGTCTCATTTGTTTTTAGACATGTAACCTTACAAGAATCAGCATTAATCCATACTTTATGATTCATATCACATAAATTGGTAACACTAATCAAGTTATGTTTTAAGGCTCTTTACCACACATTTTCCAGAACATATCAACAAATGTTATTCTCCCCCTTAATTAATGCATATATCAAAACACTATAATTCTCCCTTATTAGTTAAGATTTCCAACAAAATCATAAAGGCAAACTTATAACTCAAAATCATCAAAACTTATAAACACAGAGAGTTTAGGGAAAGGAATATACCACCAAGGATGAAATTTAAATATCTCTTACTCTTGGGTGGTAAAATGAGAATCTAATGGAGTTGATTTTCTCCTTCATCCCCCTTTTCTCTTCATGCTTGACTCATCCACAAAAAATTTCTCTTTAAAGTTCATTTGGATGTCAAGCAACCTGCACAAATAATTATCCACAAGCCTTTGGTGCCCAAACCACTTTGGGTTCACCATTTTTAGCATAGAGCTCATCCTTAGGAACCCAAATTTGTTTAAGCTTATATGGTTATTTCTTTCAAAACCTTTGTTTCTAAAATGATACCAATAGGTAGGATGTGAAGCAAAGGACTTACGTTTCCTCTTTATGAAAATTGTTTGCTTCTTATCCTTATCCATATTTCTATTAACATGAGGATTTTTTGGTATCAAAACTTGCTTGGATTCTTGAGGATTAGAATGAGAAACAGTTGATACTTTAGTTTCCTTAGGAATCCATTTTAAATTAGGACCACTAGTTGATTTTCTTTTAAAAGGACAACAAAATGCCATGTGGCCTATTTTGCAACAATAAAAGCATTTAATTTCACAATAGGTGTGTAAATGTGAGCTTTTAACTTTTGCCCTTGAACTATGAAAGATTTCAACACCTTTGTCATGATCATATGAATTAGTAATCTCCTCTTTTAAACTGGATTTTTCATTTAATGCACTATTTGAGGATTTCAATTCAAATTCTTCCAGAACACTTTCCTTTGAAAATTCTTTATTGGAAGTAATAAAATATTCATTCTTAGATTTTAAAACTTCCAATTCTTTTGACAATAAATCTAATTTCTTTTGAGCAGATTTATTTTTCAAACATAGCTTTTCAAAATTTTCATATAAATCATTCAAAGCATTCAATAACTCTTCATTTGAAAAATCATTCTCACTGTTATCATTATAAGCATACGAAGAACTAGACTCATGATCAATATCATTAACAAGAGTAGAAGTAGAGGTTACCTCCTCTTCTTCATTTACCATGAAACACATGTTTGAGCTTTCTTCACTAGAGGCACGGGAACTTCCTTTCTCCTCTATTTGTTGATGATTCAATAAATTTTCAACCTGTAAATTTTCATCAACATGCTCACAAGATTTGTCATAGAGATACAATGAATCAAGAGTACTCAATATCTCTTTAGCACTAGAGCACTTGGAAATTTTAACATAAATATCATCACTTAGGGCATGCTGTAAAATATGCATAGTTCTAATATTTAAAGAAAAATTTATTTTATCACGATCATCCCATTCCATCTTTGGTTTTAAAACAAAACCCTTTTCCACAATATACCACAGATAACAATCAATGGATGTCATGAATACACAAATTCTTTTTCTCCAAAAATCATAATAAGAGCCATCAAAATACGGTGCCACATTTATAGGATAACCTTCCTTTAGAACCATGGATCTCTCCTCAGGTTGTTAGACCTTGAATTAAGGAGTTAGGCTCTGATACCAAATGTTAGAACAGTAGGTTCTATGGCACACACCAAGAAGGGGGGGTGAATTGGTTATTTTAAAAAAACTTAATTGATAGAACTTTGAAATCCTTTTGATTGAAAATAAAAAACTCAATGCACGTGAGGATAATGAAATGGTAGCAGTGATAAACAAATAAAAAGAAACATAAACAAGAGAGAACACAAAGATTTATAATGGTTCGGCTTAACCCAAGCCTAATCCACTACCTTAGCTCTTCACTAAGGATTTTTCAAATCATCAACTATCAACCCCCTACTCAACCCGAGTAAGTCCTCTAGTCCGAGACTAGGAATTACAACCTCCCACTCAAATGAGTCATCTAGCTACACAACTTAGGAAAATAACAACGATACAAATGAAAGAGAGAAGCTAAGAGTTAACACTCTTAGTTACAAGTTCTCTCACAATGAAAACTAGGCTTAAGAATAGATTTACAATGATAGAACAAAACCTTACATAGAAAAATATAACAATGAAAGCACAGAGAACACTGTAAGCACGAATAAAATGATTTGTAATATTTAGATCATCTCGTTTCCGTCCATTAGCCTTCTCTTGATCATTCATGACATGTATATATAAGTGTCCCACAAAGTTAAAGAGAAATATAGCCGTTTGGAGCCGTTGGGATTTGTAAAAATAGCCGTTGGAAGCTTTCTGCGAAACACATAGTCGATAGAGAAAATAGGTTAGTCGACTATTTCTTCAAGTAAAAACCAAACATAGTCGACAGACAGAAAGTGATAGTCGACTATTTCTAACACAAAAATCCCATAGTCGACAAATATATATGCACAGTCAACTATTGCAAAATTGTGAAGAAAATTTTAAATTTTATGAACAAAAATAGTCGACAGATGAAAAGCCATAGTCGACTATCCTTATATGATAGTCGACAGATTCAAAAATAGGCGACAGATGCCATAAATAGTCGACAGATCAAAAACAGTATAGTCGACTATTCTTTTGCATAGTCGACTATCCTTAACAGCATAGTCGACTATCCTTAGGCATAGTCGACTATCCTTAGGCATAGTCAACAGATTGAAGCCCACAGTCGACAGATGAGAAAGATTTTCAACAGAATGAAGCTTGAAAACATTACAACATATTTACATTTCTTTAAGTAAATGTCCTCATTTTGTTTAATTTATATTTTACCATCCATTTACTTTAATACATAAATGTAAATAAGAAAGTACCCACATTTGGATTCAATAAAAATATCAAAAAAAATCAAAATCCATAAGAATAAAAAAGTAGAATTTGGATTTTAGTAAGAACTTAGGATTTTGCGATTTTACCACCTCTAAGATATACACTTTCTATTTCTTGAAAAAATCGTTAAAAATCATTTTATCACTAATGAATGTTAACTATTGAATTACCGAGAGTTAGTTTTCTAAAACTAAAACATTTTCATATATGTCTCCTTATAAGGTGCTAGTCTTCCAAACTTAGAAAAATATTGAAGTGTTATCAAAACAAGTTTCAAGACATGATGCATGAACTAAAGGATTTTTCATACGATTAAGTTTCAAACCAAAACCTTTCATGCATGCTTCAAAATATGAAAGTTTATTCTGAAGAATGAGATTAACATAAATGATTTTTCATACTTAAGATTGGATTTTCATCAAACACATTTATGTTCAAGTTGGTCTTTTGTCTTAGAACAATTTTAGCCCTATGTTAACCAATGACTTCAAAGCTAATTTGAAAATCATTTTAGGAGATTCTTTTAAGACTAAATACTTGACTTTGCAAATCTCTAACTAATATAGAAAATCATAAATCTTTTTTGTTTTCATTTTAACAAAGCACTTGAAATTGATTTTTGTTGAAACCACCACCTTGATTCATGACTTAGGGATTTAATAAAATATGTTTTTCATCATCAAAACTAAGTATACCAAAGTAAAACAACAAATGTAACAAAACCCCCAAGGTTTAGTTTGGCTAAATGTTTTTTTTAGAACTTTTAAATTGGGTAGTGTTTAAGTTATTTAAAAGTATTTTAATTTAGGTAGCATTTAAACTGATAATATATTTGTCTAAATGTATTTTTAAACTATTAGTTAATAGTTATATATTTGGTTTGAAATAATTGATAAGTTATCAGAATATGATAAAAAGACGAAAATAGATATATTATTGAATAATATAAAAAATATATGAAATAGTTATTTTTAATAAAATTAATAATAAATTATTTTTATATAAATATATATATGTTAAAATTAATTAAAAGTATATTAATACAATATATATGTATATATATATATGTTTAAATTATTGTTGTATATATACATTATTATATATATATACAAGGATAGTAACGAAGAAATGAACAAATGGACGGCGATGGCGAATGGTGGGGGTGACGAAGGAGACAAAAGCGATGGGGGCAATGGCTGGAAAAGCTGGGGGAATGGCGGATAGTAGGGGCAACGATGACGGTTGGAAAAGGTGAGGGCAATGGCGGATAGCGGGGGCAATGGTGATGGCCTAAAAAACTAGTGGCAACAATGGCAAGCAAGAGGTAGAGGGTTAAAAAAGAAGGGGCAATGACTGTAAATTGCTTAAAAGATTGAAGGTAAAATGGTCATTTACTCGATTAACACAACTTATTTAATAGCATTTTTTTGCAAAAGCTGGCGAGGGAAAGTTTTTGCAGAACTTTGCAAAAAGTTGATGTATGAGCGTTTAAACGCTCTTTATTCAAACTAAACACTTATGGTGCGTTTGATAAGAGTGGAAAATGAGGGTGAAATTCATTTTTCATCCAAATTTCAGAAAATTCCATCAAACAATTTTTTTTTTTCATTGAATTCGAATTCCATCTTAGTTCAAAAAGTGGAGATTTTTCTTGAAATCAAGGAATTGAAATTCCTAGGGGGTGGGGTGAGGATTGGAATTCCATGAAATTGAAATTTCACCTCACTTTTCACCCTCCAATCAAACGCACCTTATAATAAATAAGTTGAATAGCTTAAAGCTACTACACCAACTTATAAGTGGTCAAACCACATAGCCAAACAAAACCTAAATAGCTCCCTGGCTATGTATGCTACTCATTTGAACAGCTCTGAATCACTTTGGTGGGGAAAAATTATGGCACCTTGCCATATCTTTATGCTTCTCAACAAGCCCCCCTGAAAATTAGAATCCACAAGAACTAATTTGATAAGAACCTCCATAGCATAGCAATAAGTAAACAGAGATGGCTGCATGAATATGACGCTTGACAATACAAAATTCCAATAAAAGTAAATGGCAGTGATCATGAATCTGCTTGTTTTGGGCAATTCGGTACCTAGACATGCTGGATAGATGAAATTATGTTCCCATTCCAGCATGACCTACTTGTGTAATATTTTTGCACGGAAGATGCGCGCATCCATCCAGCAAGTTATGCTCAATATATGAGTTTTTTTTTTTTCCCAAGTTTGAGTAAAGTAATTCCAGAAAGCAAAGTTGAATTGGATCCAAAAAAAGCTGAACTTGAAATTTCAAGTAATTCAAGGAAGCAAGAATAAACCTGGAGTTAAAACTTCGTGTGCAATGTTCATGGCGTACCTGCCAGAAATTTTGGCAGCAGCCATTTTAGGTGCTTCCAGAGTATTGAGTATTCTGAATTAATAGCTCACATTGAACTCCTATGGCATTTGTGGGCCTACATCTATTCCTCAAGGCTTCACCTTAAGATGTTTTCAACTATTCCTTCAGTGAAATAGCATTTGTGAACAAGTGAACCTTGAAAACAATTGTTTATCCCAAGAGCAAAACCCTGTTTTTGGTTACAAAATGATTAACCAAGTTCTCACAAAAGATCAACTATATCTCTCACGAAGTTAATCGGTCCTCTTTCACACCCCAATATGAAGATAATAATAATAATAATAATAAAACATATTCTCTTCATTTGATGCGACAACTCTCTAGAACTTGGCATAATACAATCAGAAGTTTCAAGAACAGAATGAAGAAAGCTTCAGGGCTAGAATTAATGAATGCTTGTATGGCCTCTGTCTTTATTACTTTTATAGTTTGGCAAGTTAACATAAGATTGTTATAAGGCATACAGCACTAACACTACTCGGCAAAGGATTTATCAAATCGAGCATGTTCCCATGGGAATCAACCATATTATTCATGAAGAAAAAGGGTGGAAGTCTAAAAATGCGTATTGATTACTGACAAGTCAACCTAGCAACCATTTAAAACAAATATCCACTTTCAAGGATTGAGGAATCACTTGATCAACTATAAGGGGCTAAAATCTTCTAAAAAATCGATTTAAGGAGCAAATACTACCAGTTAAAGTAAAGACTGAGGATGCCCCAAAAAATTGCATTTTGATCATAATACGGGCACTATGAATTCCTCGTGATGCCATTTGGGTTTACCAATGTACCAGCGACTTTCATAGATCTCATGAATCGAATCTTTAGACTATACTTGAAAAGTTTGTTATCATCTTCATAAACGACATCTTGAGCTAATTGGCCAATGAGATAAAACATAAACAACATCTAGGAATTATAATACAGACCCTTCAAGAGCAAAAGGTATATGCCAAATTCTCCAATTGTGAATTTTAGCTTGAAAAATTAGCATTTTTAGGCACGTAGTATCTACAAAAGGAATTGTTATAGATCTTGCCAAAATAGAAGCTGTAAAAGATTGGGAGCAACCAAAAACTATTGCCGAAATACGAAGTTTCCTTACCCTTAGTAAGATACTACCATAGGTTCGTGGAGGGATTCTCCAAGATTGCTTTTCCTATGACCTGACTTATGCAAAAAGGTGTAAACTTCGAATTATAGGACAAATGTGAACAAAACTTTTAGGAACATAAGTGGCACTCGACTATAGCTCAGTACTCACTTCAATTTGATACTCGCCATGCCTTCAAGTATAAAAGGTTATGTAATCTACAATGATGCATCAAAAGTAGGCATTGGGTGCGTCTTAATGCAATAATAGGAAAGTGATTGCCTATGGATCCCAAAAACTAAAAAAACATGAATAGAACTACTCAACCTATGATTTGAAACTAGCAACGATTATTTTTTCCTTTAAATTATGGAGACACTATTTGTATGGTGAAATATTTGAGATCTTCATGAACCACAAGGGTTTGAAAATATGTGTTCTCTCAATGAGAACTAAATATGCAGACAATGGATAGAGTTTTTAAAGAATTATGACTGCAACACTTAATATCATCCAAGATATGCTAACCTAGTAGCTAATGCCTTAAGCAAGGAGAACTCCTTCTACTTAATTGAAATGATGATTCAAGAATGGGAGCTGGTAAGAATATTTAGTCTCATAAACCTCAAGGTGACTCCTAAAGATACATTTGCATACATCATTAGCCTAACAATCTAGTTAGAACTAACAACCAAATTAAACAAGCTTTGAAGAAAGATCTAAGGCTACCAACTTGGGTGAATGAACACATGCAAGTAAGAAAACTAGACTTCGAATATAAAGACAAAATGATTTGAGTTCAAGGAAGAATATACATATCGAAAAACCTAAGGTAGACAATAATGGATGAAGCTCATCGAACTTGATACACGATCCACTCTAGGGCCACAAAAATGTAAAAGATATCAAGAAATTATATTAATGGCCTAGTATGAAAAAAAACATTACTAGGTACATAGCTCAGTGTAACAATTGTCAAAAGATAATAAATTATCAAAGACTTGCCAAAAAATTATAATCGTTGGAAATTCTCGAACATAAGTAGAAACATGTCACCATGGATTTTCTGAAAAACCTACCTAAAAGCTAAAGAGGTTTGGAGAATTGTGCTAAAATGATGATCGTCTATTAATCCTATAGGTCTTTATACATGAGTTACAAAGGGATAAAACCTATAAAATAGGAACAAATATACACAACTTTGTCTAAAATAAAAAATAAATATACAAAATCCTATCTAAAATAGAAGTAAAGATAACTTTGGTATTTCAATAGAGGTTGAGGAAGTTCAGGAGAGTGAGGACGTTGGAGACGTTGAGACATTCATGCTATTACGCCTCCTCAAGAGTGGTGTACCATCACAGACGCCAATCTTGAATAGTTGTAAGAGAAAAAGATTGACGTGGAAAAGGGCTTTATGAGGCAGTCAACAAGTTGGTCCGCAGCATGGACATGTGAGACACACAATCGTCCTTGTGTAACTTGATCTCGAACAAAATGGAAGTCAATAGCAATGTGATTCATACGTGAACGGAAAATTAGGTTTTCACAAAGGTAAGTCATGCCTATGTTGTCACAAAAGATGGTAAAGACGCCAGCGGGAAAGTGTAGCTCATAAAAGAGGTTATGCAACCAATTAACCTCAGTTGTACATGCAACTATAGCTCGATACTCAGCTTATGTTGATGAGCGAGCTACAATATGTTGTTTCTTGGAACTCCAGCTAATAGGTGTGCCACTAAGAAACACCATTTACGTAGAAGTGGAGGTTCGATCATTATGGTCCCCTACCCAGTCCAAGTTGGAAAACACATGCAATAAAAGTGTTGTTGTCTGGAGAAAGAGAATGCCATGGTGAGCAGTACCCTAAAGGTAACGGAGCACTCTCTTTACCGCAGCCTAGTGAGTCATCGTTGGTCTGTGCATAAACTGGAGAGTTTGTTGACAGCAAAAGAGATATCGAGGCGATTCAGAGATAGGTATTGCATAGCTCCAAGTGTTTGACTATAAACAGTGGCATCAATAGTTGCACTACCATCATGAAGTTGCATACGAGCAAAGGAACTCAATGGCGTGGAAATAGGCTTGGAATCAAGCATGGTAGTACATTGAAGAAGATCATGAACATATTTTTGTTGAGAGAGAAAGAGACCATCTGCAGTGGGGTGTGCTTCAACATCGAGGAAATAGTGAAGATTGCTAAGATCTTTAAGTGAGAAACGTGTAACTAGGAGGTTGATAAACTACATGATATGAGACTTCAAATTTCTTGTGAGCAGTATGTCGTTAACATACACAAGCAAGAACACTAAGACAAAGTCCTTAGAGTAAATGAAAACTGAAGTGTTAGACCGTGAGTTGAGGAACCCTTGAGACACCAAGAATGTTTTTTAATTCAGTAAACCAAGCACAGGAGGCCTGACAAAGATCATAGAGAGCCTTGTTTAACTTACAAACCTGAGTGAAGTGTGCCTTATCAATGAACCCAGGAGGTTGTTTGATGTAAACAGCTTTTGTAAGGGATCCTTGTAAGAATGCTTTGTTGACATCAAGATGTCGTATGCACCAAACCATGATGGACAGCAAGAGTAAGGATGGTTTGAATAGTTATGGGCTTGACTAAGAGACTAAAGGTGTCCTGGAAATCAACACCAAGACGTTGCTAAATTCCCTTAGCAACGAGGCAAGCTTTGTAGCATGCAATGGAACCATCAGGATCCCGTTTAATCTCATAGACCCACCTATATTGAACAACATTTTGAGCAGTATCTGAAGGCACAAGGATCCATGTATTATTTTGTAAAAGGGCATCATACTCCTCTTGCATTACTTGATGCCAAATAGTGGACTTTTATGCTTGGGTGAATGAGGTTGGTCCAACCTTGTCAAGTTGAAGTGGCAGTGAGGCAATATTTCTTGTTTGGTTTGAAATGTGACTCTTAGACCTAATGCACATGGGATGGCTAGAGACAGAAACTTTTGAAAGGGAAGAGGATCAGGGCGTACCTGAGGATCTTGTGGTGCAACTTGAGACGGTGTTGTGTTGGACTAAGAGAGAGCATCACGTGGCATGGAGTCCAATAGTGGTGCAGGAGCGAGATGGGGTAGAAGGTAGTGGGGTTCTGGGTCTAGGAGTACCCATTGATTAATAGTGATGGCAGTAACAAGTGGAGAAGAAGGGGTGAGATTTTTAAAGGAAAAAGAGTCCTCAATGAAACGAACATGGTGGGAAACAAATACCTTATTGGTAGATGAATCAAAACAGTGATAGGCATTATGTTCAGTTGAATAGCCAATGAAGACACGAGGTTGAGATCATGGTTCAAGTTTATGTGCGGTGTAGGGATGCAACCAAGGGTAGTAGAGACACCCATAAACGTGAAGGTTTTGATAATTACACATGTAACTAAAGAGTTTGTGGAATAGGGACTCATTATGAAGAGAATAGGGGGGAACACGATTCATGAGATATGTGGAAGTTAGAAAAGCTAAGGACTAGTGATGAAGAGACATGTTGGCATGATGGAGCAAAGCCAAGCTAGTATTAACAATGTAACAATAATAGTGCTCAACAATGCCTACTAGCTTAGGGGTGTATGGGGGATTTAAGATGCTATATGCCATATTGATTAAGTATAGGAGTGAGGCTTTAACATTCACCACCACCATCAGAGTAGAAGGTTTTTGGGTGATGGGGATGGTGGTTTCAATTGGGGTGGTGTTTGTAGTGGAAGAGAGACTCTTGGCCATGGTTTAGGAAGGAAAAAAGAAGATGAGAATGGTCTTGTTTTGTACTAGATGGATTTAATACCATAAAGAGGTTTGCAAAAGTATGCTAGAACGATGATTGTCTATTAATCCCATAGGTATTTATACATGAGTTACAGAGGGATAAGACCTATAAAATAGGAACGGATATACACAACTTTATCTAAAACAGAAAACAAATATACAAAATCCTATCTAAAATAGAAGTAAAGATAACTCTAGTATTTGAATAAAGGTTGAGGAAGTTCACAAGAGTGAGGATGTTGGAGACGTTGAGATTTTCATGCTATTAAAAGCCTCTCCGAGAACAATGTGATTTGGGTTATCGTTGATCAATTAACAAAATCAACTCATTTCTTATTCACCTGAGTCAGGCAACCTATCCACAAATTGGGTCAACAATATGTCAAAGAAATCTCAAACTTCATAGAATTCTAGTAAATATTGTCTACGATAGAGACCCAAGGTTTACCTCAAGATTTTGAAAAAGCTTACAAGATTGCCTAGGAATTCAATTCCAACTCAAAATAACATATCACCCACAAATCAATGGATAATTCAAAAGGACTATACAAACCCTTAAAGATCTATTAAGAGCTTGAGTGACAAATTTCAAAGGTGGGAGAAACATTTACCTCTCATAGAATTTGCTATAACAACAACCACAATGACAATATTGGAATGGCCCCATACGAGGCATTATATGGATGAAAGCATTGAAAGCACCTATAACACTTACTATTTTGGGTATCCATTATGCACAAACATTAAAAATACATAATACATGATATATGCATAAATGAACACACACACACACGTGTGTGTGTGATAATATATATGTTCATCCATATATGCATATATACATATATGTGAATTTATATAAACAGACTCACACACACACACACATATATATGTATAAATGAACACACACATATATGTGGTCATATATATGTTGATCCAAATATGTATATATATATCATCATATTTATGTTCAACCCAATATGCATATGTACATATTTATATATTTATACATTCCTATTTCTATACATACATGTAAATTAACATATATAGTCATGTATTATATCATCATATTTATGTTCAACCCAATATGTATATATACATATTTATATATTTATACATTTCTATTTGGCTAAAGTCATATGCAGCCCCTTCACCTTTTCTCATTTAACCACTTGGCCCCCTCATCTTTTAATTTAGAGCCCGTTAAACACTCTAGAACGGGAATCTATAGACGTGCAACACACGCTCATTTTTGTCAGACAAACCCTAAGCAAAAACTTCTTTGTTGAAAAGAACTATAACCTTGGGTGTTACACTTGCTCACACCGTTGACATCGCGCTTGTTGTGGTTCTCGCACACGTCGTTGATCTCGCCGCCGAGCACGCTGTTTCCATTTAGATCTTGTTGTCGTCATCGATCTCAGTATCGATCCTGGTCTATGCGTCGATATCTTGCCATCGAGATCTTGTTGTCATCGTGGGTCTCGATCTCGGTCTTTCCGTTGATACCTTTGTGTCATCGTCGATGTCAGTCTCTCCTTTAATATCTCGCATTGGATCTCGGTCTCGGTCTCGCTCTCAATGTCGCCATCAATATCTCACCATCATCGATCTCGCTGTCGCTCTGTAGGTGGTGGTTGTTGGGTCTCTCCAATGAGGTGCCTTTTTAGCTCTCGCTTTCACCGTCGCTAGTTATCTCTACTGAGGTGCCTTTGTGTTTCAATTTGCTGCAAAATGGGCTAACATTTATTGCTTGTCCACATGAATTTTAGGGGTTCATTATGTTGATGTTCACTGTGGTGTATGTGAATTTGTTCGTTGTGATGTTCACTGTGGGTTCATTCTATTGATGAATTTTAGGGGTTTATTTTGGATATGAAAATATTTTTGGAATTGAAATGAATTTCTTATTTTGTTGTCATGGTTCACAATTTTGAGTAATAATTGAATGGATTTTGTTGAATTTGATATTGGTCCGTGATTGAATTTATTTTTGTTTATTATATTGTTTAGGGAATTTGATTTTCACATGGCTGAAAAGGTTGTGATGTTAAGGCGGAATCATTGGGGGAAATTTTGTAATTGATAATGGGGTAAGGAGGTATAGTGGGGGCATTCAAACTGAAGACATTGTTGACCCAAATTTGTTATCATTTATTGAATTAAAAACACGTGTCAAGAAGTTGGCTTACACTAATCACGTGGTCTTTTACTATAGATGGGTAAAAGGTGTTAATGTCCCGCATTACATTTTAATTGAAAAAGATCACGATGTGCTTAATTTCTGTGTGGTAATTGGGAATGGTGATATTGTGGATGTTTTTGTTCAGCATATAGATAGTGAGGTTAACCCTTTAAGAAATGAGGGAAGTGGGGTGGGAGATTTCGAATTGCAGGGTTTGGAGGAAAGCACTGATGATAGTAGTACTAACACTAGCGAGGGCAATAGTGAAAAAAGTATTGACCCACCAAAAGAAGATGTTGGTGGACAATTTATATTTGATGATATTGATGATGAGGTTAGGATAACAAGAGAAAGGTTGAGGAATTACAGAAATAGTGTTCATTCTACAGAAGAAGGAAAACTATCATTAGGGGAAGTGGGTAATTATGTGGGGTTCCATGGGGAACTTGTTATGTCTGGTACATCTCAAGGTGTAGTTGGGGGTGGTGAGCCTTTTGAGAATAACTCTGATCCTAATAGCAAGGGGGTACTGACGAAGAATATGAGGATGGGGCTAAGGCTAGTCGAGGAAGAGAACACAAACATAGAAATTTTCGCTATGATCCGAACTCAGAATTTCCATAATAGGAGTTGGGTATGATATTTAAAAGCGTAAATGAGTTCAAAAAGGTTGTGTCCAAGTATGTTATGGCAAGGGGAGTAAAGCTAACCATTAGACCTAATGAAAGGAAAATGGTTAGGGTGAAGTGTAAGGAAGGATGCCCATGGTTGTTACTTGGTAGTTTAGATAAAAAATCAAACAACTTCATTATCAAGACTTATAACCCTTCCTCTACACAAGTGCTGTAAAAGCAATAGGAGTAGTTATGCAATTCAAAGTTTATTGCTAGGCATTTCAGGGAGAGGATTTTGTCTCAACTTGAGATAAAGATCAGAGAAATACAACAACTATATACTCTATAGAGAGTCTTTGAATATATTTGTGGGAAAAACAATGTGTAAGAGAGCAAAGAATAAGGTGATTGTAAGTATGATAGGTGACTATAGAGTTGAATATGGTAGGCTACATGACTATGCAGATGAAATTAGGAGATCCAATCCTGGTACGACATGTTTTGCTAAAGTAAAAAGGGATGAAGATGGCGTGCAACAGTTCAAGAGATTTTATGTTTGTTTGATGCTATTAAGAAGGGGTATAAGGCTGGGAGTAGACCGATTTTGGGATTCGATGGATGCTTTCTCAAGGGTCCATGTAAGGGTCAACTTTTATGTTGTGTATCAAATGATGGTAATAATCAAATGTATCTAGTAGCATGGGGGGTTGTGGATATAGAAAATAAGAAAAACTGGAAGTGGTTTATCTCTACAGTCAAGATGGACCTTGGTATGGAAACAGGTGTTGGTTGGATAGTGGTCACAGATATGCAAAAGGGTTTGGATTCTGTTATTGTTGACGAGTTGCCTAATGTAGAGCATAGAATGTGTGCTAGACACACATGGTCAAACTGGGCTAAGAAATGGAGAGGTGAGGGTAAGAAGAAGAAATTTTGGGAGGTTGCACGGGCACTGTTTGAGCAATTGGCAAAGGAAAAATTAAATGAAATGAATAAGATCAAACAAGGGATAGTTGATGACCTATTGTATTACAATCATAATACATGGTGTAGGGCATTCTTTAGAACAGATTGTCAGTGTGATACATTGGAAAATAACATGACCGAGGCTTTCAATGGTTGGATTCTTAATATTAGAATGAAGTCAATTCATACAATATTAAAAGAAATCAGGGTACAGGTGTTGGAAAGGATTGCAACCATGAGACAATTCGCAGAATCATGGATATCAGACATTTCACCTCATGCAATGCAAAAGTTGGAGGCGAACAAGATCTTAGCAATGAAGTGTCACATTCGGTGGAATGGAGACAATGGGTTTGAGGTGTTGGAAGAGGAGTATGGACATAATGTAGACCCTAAGAATATGACATGTACTTGCAGGAGCTAGATGCTGAAAGGGATACCTTGCCAACATGTTGTATGTGCTTTGTTTCATAGACAGTTGAATCCTGAAGACTACATTGCAAAGTGGTATAGAAATGAGACTTACCTGAAGGCATACAGCTTTTTTTTGGAACCAGTGAGAGGAATTAAATTGTGGCCAAATTCACATAATCCAACTATTCAACCACCTCAAGTTAGGAAACAACCAAGTAGACCAAGGCTTAAGAGAAAGAAAGACAAAGAAGAAGCCCAACATAAAATTGGTAAATAGTCCAAAACGGGTTTAACAATAAGGTGCTCCAACTACAAGCAATTTGGCCATAATAAGAAGGGTGCAGGGTAAGTTCAAGTAATCATGAGGTAAAGTTTTGATTAACAAATTTAATTAAAATCTAATTACATTTTTCTACCATTTATTGTTTTTATTTTACATATATGTGTACATCAGTCAAGAAACTTGAGTACTGTTAATCAATACAATACAAGTTCAACTAGGGTGGGACATGGAATTGATGTTGCTAAAAGGTCGTACACAACACCAACAGTACCTTCGCAAGCCAAGCGACAAAATGTGATGAGCGGAATGGGAGTCTTATACAACAAAGCTATTGAAGTCATGACATATTAGGTATATTGTTTATGTATATCAAATATGTTATTATTTACAAATTTTTGTAATTCCTCTATTTATTGAATTTTGTACTTGTTTGTTACAGGCATTAAATACCACCCCCAAACTCATACATGACCCAAGGAAGATAAGGAGCTAAGCAATTGTCACCAAGGATCTTGGCTTTAAACCACCAGGGCTAAAATAGAAAGGAAAGAATGCAATAACAACCAATCAACTTCAACAACAAAAGGTTAACAAATTGTGAAGATGACAGCAAAATTAATTTTGTTTTTAATGCAAACATTTGTTTAATTACATAATGCAAGCATTTGTTTAATTTGCTTTAATTTTACTTCCAATCCTGGTACTGAAGCAACAAACTGGAGCTCAGCAGCAAAATTAATTTTGTTTTAATGCAAACATTTGTTTAATGCAACAGGGGATTAATTTTTTATTATGAATGGATTAATTTGCTTTAATTTTACTTCCAATCTTGGTTTTATCGCAAGATGAATGGATATTTGATTATGAAATAATGTAACAGGGGATTGATTTTTTTATTATATAATCTAATTTGAATAAATTGATCTTTAGGTTTATAATATAAAATTAAATTAAAGTTTCTTAACATATAATTTTACACTTGACTAGATAGGATATAACACTTACATTTTTTAAATATTGGCATTCTAAAAAATTAAAATTACAATAAATAGCAAGAAAATAATAAGCAAAAAATAATAAGAATAAAATTACAATAAGCAGCAAAAAAGAAAATTACAGTAAACGGCAAGAATTTAAACTATTAGCTCCCATTTCTCCCACTCACGTGCTCCTCAATGGTGTTTACTTCACGCGCGTGTTGATTGGACTGTGAGGGGGTTGATAGGTCTTAAATTATAAGTTAAAATGTTTAATATGTTTAAATTAAAAGTTGAGAGAGATAATAGGTCCCTCTTCAAGTTAAGAGGGCTAAATGGTTAAATGAGAAAAAAAATAATCCAAATGATTAAATGAGAAAAGATGAAAGGATTGCATATGACTTTAGCCTTTCTATTTCTATACATACATGTAAATTAACATATTGCTATCTTAGTTTACTTGTTTAGGTTCCATATGTTGTACACATATTGGTTATAGATATATATATATATATATGCATATGTTGTACACATTATGTATATATATGGTCGTTTGTGAATATATATGCATATTCACAAACGACCATATATATACATAATGTGTACAACATATGAAATCCTAAACAAGTAAAGTAAGATAGCAATGGACCCAAAAAATGTGATATACCTTAGAACTGTTGAATCTTCTAATGAAAGAGCTAGGGTTGGTGAAGAGAGACTATAGAAAGTGTATACTTATTGTTTGTCGCCTTCAATCACCAATTGTCGGGAGTCGTCATCTTTTACCTCTACATGTTTCTAGGGTTTGTAAAGTGAGGAATAAAAAGATTATGTTTTAACTTAAAAGATGATTCATATGAACAACATCATTTAGGCCCAAGCAAGAAACTCTTGTATGATAAATCTCTAGGTAAGTGGAGGCAACTAAAAATGTTCTTATAAAGAATGTCTCTCTATAGAATTAAAAACACTTTTAATAAAATCATTTTTATGCCTATTACCAACACACACTTTACCACTATATAAATACTCTTACAAAGAGTATTTATTTCAAAAAAAAAAAAAAAAAACTCCCCCTGAAGGTGTTTTTATCCCTAGTTTACGTGGACCATCATGCCCTTGTGACATGCTAGATCAAAGACATGTTACATTTTATTTTTAAATTTTAGTTTAAAATAAATTTAATATTATTAAGTTTAATTAACTTAAATTATTTAATTAAATTTGAACTAACTATATTTATAACAAAAATGTACTTTAAGTAAGAAAATAAATCATAAAAATTTATAAAAATATTTTTAAATCACAAAAAAAAATTCATTTGAGTGACCCAAATTACATAGAAGTGAATGCAATTCGGTCTAAAATAATTACTCCGTTACGTGCTCACCGTATAAGAGCGACTGGTCTCTGACTGCGGCTCGTGGCCAATTTCCCCCATCGGTCTCGGCCTATATAAGCCCCAACTTTCACGACCCGTCTTCTCCCGTGACCGTACACACTTTTTCCCTATTCAACGATAACATTCTATCCCTAAATAGGCACAATCTTTCTCTCTCCTCCAAATCTAGGGTTTTTCGCCCCCTAAACCCTACCCCAATTTTCGTACTCGATTTCTATCCGCTCCATAACACCGAAACAGGCAATTCGCGGCTTCCGTCTGATTGATGCTTATAGCCGGCTGATTTTGTTGCGGCGATATGGAAGCAGACAACGGTGGGACCACAGCGGCGAACGGCGGGGCTGCTAAGCGTCCTCAAAGTCCTCCGGCGCCGATGCCGATGCCGATTTCTAGCGCGAATGCGCCGCCGCCGTTCCTTGTGAAGACGTATGACATGGTTGACGATCCGTCCACTGATAAAATCGTGTCCTGGAGTCCTACCAACAACAGCTTCGTCGTTTGGGATCCGCCGGAGTTCGCTAGGGACTTGTTGCCGAAGTACTTCAAGCACAACAACTTCTCCAGCTTTGTCCGGCAATTGAACACTTACGTATGGATTTCTTCTCGATGTCTTTTAGTTGATTGATTGAAGTTCTTTACTGGTTACTTTCTGTTGATACTAAAAAGGCCTATTTGAGTTGAGTTGAATTGAGTTGGGGCTTTTCTGTATTCTCACGTTGGTAATTGTGAATCTGAAGTTGCTTAAGCATGTAGTTTCAATTGGCGTGTAGATACTAAAGTTAGGCTAGATTCTCGAGAATGTCGAGAATGAAGTTTGGTATTTAAAAAGTAATAACTTTGCAATTCTGGAGGTTCACAATCATGTAATTTTAATGGAGTTAGGGCTAGAATGCCACTGATCCTGTGGAAACCACCAAACATTTGGCTAATAGAAACAAGGTGAGGAAAATGAAAGAAAAGCCAAGTCTTTGAACCATTATGCTTTTGGAGCCTTTCTTCACTCACTTTTACATCTGTCTTTGCTATTTTAAAATGGGATTCTCATTGCTAGTGGATCTTCTCACTTAATGCTCTAGCAGAGCTCATCATAGCGCATTTTGGTTTTTGGATTTTGCAATTTGTTCTTTGATGTTTGTTTTGATGATAGCATCTATGGAGACTGGATCAAAACACAATATTTTCTTTTTAATAAGTATTGCATATTGGCCATTATGCACCAAGTGATGGAGTTGGAAGGTCTTTAGAAGTTTATTTTATGTTTGGCTGCTGCATTTCATTTCCAGTATTTTGATTATATAATTGTATGGCATTTTCTATTTTGAGAATTCCTATGTAGAATACACAAGAATAATGAGAACAATGTAAGGAATTTTTCCAGATTTTAGTGCTGGGTACTATGCAGAATTTTACCAATCCCTGGTCATTCTGTGTTTGGTCCTTTAGCATTCTATATTTTTCCCTTTGTTTTTGAACAGTTATATTTTTATAGTTGCATGTGGACCTCCTTTTTGAGAATATCTATATAGAATTCATAAGGATAATGCATGCAATATATGGATTCTTTAATCAGATTTTGCTGCTGGATATTGCATATAGATTTTAGAGATGGCACTCGTAGGTGGAGGGAGATTCTTATAATTCTTTATACTTCTTTGGCCTTAGTCTGTCCTTTCCGTTTGATACTTGGTTACTTCTGTCCCAGATCATGTTAGATTTTGTTGTTTTCTCAACTTTGAACTTTTATGTATTGCCTTTATTTTTGGGGGTTTGTGAGTTAGGAATTTTTTTTTGTATTTTATGAATGTAGTTATGCTGGTGGCATTGAGATTGAAGGTTGTTATTTTTTTAATTTGCATTCATAGCGTAGAGATTCTTATAGCTCCTATTACTTCACTGTTCATTTTTCCAACTTTAAATCCTTTCTCTTTGACAATAATAATTAGATCAAAGCTACTATTGGGTGCCCTTTTTTGGTCTAGAAGAGAGGGAATTTAGGTGGCAATGGAAGTTTTTGGGTATTTAAATTTTAGTAGTGTTGTCACCAAGATACAACAATAAATTTATAGTTGCAGGTGAGTGTTCGTCTCGAGTTTCTAGTCTCTAGGAGACCTGCAAAGCATAAAACAGTTGAGGATGCGGGGTGCCTCTTGCACAGGCCTTCTAATGCTTAAGTCAATCTCCGAGAGAGTATGTAGAAGTAATAGAAATATAGTCTTAAGTGGAGTTTTAGTCATACCTCAATCGGAGAAATCAATTCCTATTTATAGAGATTGAGACTGTTAGGTGGAGGGGCTTCCGAGTCTTTCGGGATTATCTATTACGGATCTCCAAGCAAAGATCTCGAAGGCTAGTTGACTTATTCTTGGACCCAGTAAAGGCTCTTGGGAGGGTTTCAAGGCTACCCAGGAGTGTCTCCCGAGGATTGTTATTCTTTCAAACTTCCCTCTTTAGGCTTCCTCCACTTGGACCTATATTGGGCTTGGGCCCACTTACTTGGACACAAGAAGTAAGATAAAAATTTGAGCATTCTATATAACCAAATATATTATTGGTAGCATCTCCAATGTTTATAGGAGTAGTTGATTGTCGTGTTCCTAGGGTTTGAATTGGAAATTGGAAGAATCCAAGAGAGTTAAGACCAAGAACAGAGGGATTGGAGGGAGAATTGGACAGAAATGGGGAAAGATAATAGACAGAAATGAGGGAGAGTTGTAGATCAGAACAGAGAAAGGAAGAGATTAGAGAGAAAGTAGAGGGAAGCGGGAGGGAATTTGAGAGAGAATTGATGAGAGGGAAAGTTGAATTCAATTATCATTCAAAACATACCTTCTCTAACTACCTTAGCCTACTTATAGGTTGTTCCAACCTATCTAATTGAGAAGTAAAATTATTCTTAGCAACCTAGAGTACAATATAGTAATGCATGTAAACTAACTACTATTATAATGACAATTATAGCCTTGGGGATCCTCGGGGTTGTGAAATTGATGTAGCATTTTCCTGTGTTCTAGATTGAGATTTTGGGTAAATTGAGTAATAGCTACTATTACCTTTTTTTGGGTTATACAAACATGATTCAGTGGACTGTTGCTGTTTCTTTGGAGCATTTTGAAAGCAAGTTTTGGGAGCATTTTGAAATCAAGTTTTGTTCCAAAAAAAAAAAAAAAAGGAGCAAGTTTTGGCTTCTTGGAGTAGAATGGCCTCTTAACTTCTTCATCGTTTGGGTTTATGTTAATTTGGTTTGCTCAAGGGCAGCATGCTCAGAAATAAAGAAAGGTTTTATTGTATTTGAGGTCATTTCATAGAATGGATTAGGGCAAGGAGGGAATTTGTGGTTGGACTGGAAGGGAGGGATGCCTGAATCCCTATTGTTACCAACTTTTGAGAACTTGTTGATCTTAAGAAGCATGAGTATGATTATGGATATGGAAAACACGTGCGCACGCAAATCAAACATGTGAGTTATCTTGACAGCCTGCCTTATATTATAGTGCAATAGAACATGGTAACCAAATAGGAAAATAATATAATTCTAAATGTTTAAAATTCTAATCAAATAAAAAATTAAAAATCTAAAATACTAAATAAATTCTAATCCTAAATTCTTGTATTCTTTTCTTTCTCCTTGTGTAATACTGTAGAATTTTCCTTTCCCCATTTTTTATCCATGCAGAGAGGTCCTCTTGAAATGGAGAATAATGAGAAAAGTAGTGCTCCAAAAATATTGGATTGAAATAGAAAATATCAAGATGGCAAAAGGAAGCATTTGACACTCGGAGGTCTTGACAACCTTTTTAATTTTATTGACATGCAATGGAAAAGGTTGTAGCAGATTAGAAGCATTGACTAAAATTGTTATGAAGTTTCCTAAAGGTCCAGTTGCAGGCATGAAGTTTCCTATAGGAATCTATAGCGTAACACTTGCATGAGTCTTATAACATATTATCCATCTATACGCAAAAGTAGTGGACAGATTCTCCAGTACCCTTGCACATGAAGCACCTTCAACTTGTTTCTGCTCTCTCCATATTGAGATGTCAGAAGAATTGAAACCATAAGAGATTATCCTAACAAAGAATGTGACTTTTGCGAGAGCGTAATGTCCATATCATCTAGGAAAAAAATGTCCCTGAAGTAAGGACCCGGTACATAGAACAGCCAAACAGAGGATGTACTGCTCTCCAGTTGGCCTGGCACCCCTGTTTTTTGAGGCTCCAAGATTTCATTTAGGGGAATACGTCTCTTTAGTTTCCAAAATTTCTACAGTACTCTGATTATGTATGTCATTGGCACTCGCTCACAGATACTCTTCATACGGTAAGGAGAATAAACTGTTGAACAATTTGCCATACATTTTAAGAGTTTGGAGGTTACAGAGATGTGACAACTGCCTCAAACATGAATCAGGAACCTGACCAGAGACAACAGCTTGTGAGAGAAAAAATTATCTTTTTTTATAACACCCCCACTCCCCACGGAAAAAAAAAAAGTGGATGGAATGGGAGAAGTTTGTGGTAGAAGAGGTAGATGGGAACTAAAGAAAACTTGGTGGAAACTGTATACGCATGATATAGAATATAATGACCTTACAAAAGATATGATTAGGGATTGAGATGATTTGTGTGCTTAAGGCTTGATTTTTTGTTGTTTTTTTTCCCTTTTTCCTGGGAGCCAACAACGGCAGCAAAACCAACATACCAAATCTTCATCCCACTACATGGGGTTTGCTACCTGAGTTCTAACTTTCTATTTCATTTCTCCTGTGGGCCAACGCTACTGTAAAATTTGATTTTTAAAAATGTTCCATCATGAAACGTGAAATGTTGGGTTGCGAACTGAAAATGATGATAGCATACTAAGAGATGATATTGAAGGCTATGATAGGTGCCACAAGTACACAATGAATTCATTTGTTTGTGCACTTTCAGACAACTTTTGAGGGAGAATCTTGAAAGTGATTATTCTGAACTTATATTCTTCAGTGCCAAGGTTAATGTTGGAGATTCCTTGACTTTTAAAATAGGAAGCCTTCGTTTTCTGGGACAGTCTAAAATTTTATACTGAACATGAAGAATTTGACTGGTATATATATTTTTGATATGTGATTATATAAGGATATGAATTAAAAATAAAAGGAAATAATAGTTGTCTTTTTATCTCTTTGGAACTTATGAAATATCACCTCGCCAATGTAGTATAGTTTCCATTACAGAAAAGTTTGTAACTTACGTGGTTGGCTTGCTGATATTGGCATTTAGGGCTTACATGACTGTTGTAGTTCCTTATTTATTTTCTTTCTTTTTGGACAACTAGGGTTTCAGGAAGGTTGATCCAGACCACTGGGAATTTGCAAATGAGGGATTTCTCAGAGGACAAAAACACCTCCTTAGAAGTATTAATCGCCGGAAACCTGCCCATGGACATACTAACCAACAGCAGCAGCAACCACATGGACAGAGTTCATCTGTTGGGGCTTGTGTCGAAGTTGGGAAATTTGGGCTCGAGGAAGAGGTTGAGAGGTTAAAGAGGGATAAGAACGTGCTTATGCAGGAGCTTGTGAGGCTGAGGCAGCAGCAACAGGCCACTGATAACCAGTTGCAAGCGATGGTGCAGCGGCTTCAGGGGATGGAGCAGCGGCAACAACAGATGATGTCCTTCCTGGCAAAGGCTGTGCATAGTCCAGGCTTTTTTGCGCAGTTTGTGCAGCAGCAGAATGACAGTAGCAGGTTAATAACTGAAGGCAGCAAAAAACGGAGGCTTAAGCAGGATGGTATTTTAGATAATCCTTCTGTCAGCCCTGCTGATGGACAGATTATAAAGTATCAGCCTATGATGAATGAAGCAGCCGAAGCAATGCTCAGACAGATCATTAAACTGGATGCTTCGACTCGCCTTGAAAATTTCAGCAACAATTCTGATACTTTACTGATTAGTGATATTTCATCACCCAGTACACTAGACCATGGGAATGGTTCAGCTCGTACTTCTGGAGTGACTCTTCAGGAGGTCCCGCCATCTTCTGGGCAGTCTTTTATGCAGGCAACTTCTGGTTTTCCTGGCCAAAGGCCATCGGCTGCCATATCTGAGCTTCAGTCCTCCCCTCTTGGAGCCAACTCTGACATGGTTACAGCTACTCCCCTTTCAACTTTGAGCCCACTGGGTGAAGCACAAGAGATGCCCTCTGTCAGTCTCCCACAGACAGATTTAGTTATACCGGAGCTTTCTTCATTACAACAAATGGTGCCAGAAAGCAACATTGACGTGAGTGGAGAAAGTTTCATAGGGCCTGAGGCAGGGAGTGGTGTTTTTATAAATTCAAACTCCTTAGGGAATAATGGGCAAATGCCCTTGGAAATTGACAATTTCTCCATTGATGCTGAATTTGAATGGGGCAATTCCTTGCTTGAAGATGATACACAAAACCTTCCTGGCATTGGTGATCCCTTTTGGGAACAGTTTCTTGCTTCGAGCCCACAATCTCTGGAGACTGAAGAGATGGACTCAGCTTCATTGGAACCTCCTACCAACAGTAGTGAAGCAAAGCCACGGGAAAATGGATGGAACAAAACTCAACATATGGAACAGCTTACAGAACAGATGGAGCTTCTTACTTCAGATGCCAAAAAGGTTTGACCTTACATGGAACAGACAGAGCTTCTTACTTTCGATGTTGAAAAGGTTGATCTTGTCATTTCAGTTCTTACTTCAGATGCCCAAAAAGTTTGACCTTGTCACACCAAATGTACATTTGTGTCTTGCATCACCCAAGGTAAATCTCAGAATACCCATAATTATCTGTTCCTGATATCATGATCCTCTTTGTCTTGCAATGGGAAAAAGCAGCTACATGATCCCTCTTGTACCCTATTCATCTGGTTCTGGCCCGTCTTTCCTTTTTAATCGGGGGAGAAACCTGACTTCAGGTTATAGTTCACTCTTTGTTTCTCTGCCTCTTGGCTTCGTACTTCTCTGCCGTAACATTTATCTCCACTTCCATATTTGTTTTAAAAGCAAAATGGACCCAAGTGGCAAGGTGTGCTGTTTGGGGGCTTCACTTTGTGGGTACCTGATGAAGTCTTGCTGTTCGTCATTCTGCACTGATTTTTAGCAGGCTATGTACGACCTTATCTACATTAGATGCTTAGGAAATTCTTTGGTTTGTGGTTTTCCTTTTAACTCTTTCGTTACATTTCTAATATGTAAATACTTTTTTGTTATTGTTGGCATGATTATGCATGCATATGTAAATTGTGTGCATTTGGAATGGTCCCTTGCCGGACTATTTGCTAAAGGTTCTAATAATCTAATGCCCTGTTGAGGGTTTATTTTGTTCTCAAGACGGACTGAGAAGATATTCTCATCTAAGGCCATATATGATGTATACCAATTCTTTTACACTTGGAATTGTCGTCTGTAAATTTTGTTTTCTCAATCAACGGCATTGAACTTAGAAGACAGAACCTTGGTAGTATGCCAATGATTGCACCTTTGTGACTATAAAGTGTAAAGCATGGTTTAAGTTTTTTGTGCAAAAATGATTTTCTTTCGCCCTCATATACCAATATTATCAGAGTTTTTGGGATGCGAATGCGATTGAGAAGAATGGTGAATCATTCTATTGGGCAACATTACTTCTAATGTGACTTGGTTCTATTTGGATGATTCTCTATTTTTTTTATCATGCATGATGTTTAGAATAGAATACAATAAATGAGAATTTGTTAAACTATAGGTGCCCCTTTAATTGTATTCTTTTGGATTAAATTGATTCAGTTCCAAATTACAGATTAGAGATCAGTCAATCCGACACCTCTTGGCATTGTTAGCAGCTCATTGTGCTCGTCTAAAACTGTCAGCCAAGGCTGAGGCATATATTTTTTCGAGCTTTCTGCTGGCCAAGGCAATAGCCAATTTCAAACGAGAAGACCACATATCTCCCCAACCAGTGGAAGATAAACAGTCGCCTTTGGGGGGGTGGGGGGGGTGTTGTCTCGTGTTTCAACTCCACTCAATGAAGCATATTTAAGAAAAATCTTCTACGCCTGAACAAAGAGCTTCCCTTAGGGTGGCAACTAAACGGGAGTTGAGCTTGAATTTAGAGACTCAAAATCTGGAGTTTGAATGAGAATTAAGTGACGGCTTTGGCATGCACAGGGTAAGCTGTGAAGGGGGGCTTGGAGAGTAGAAGTTGAAAGTTTCATGTTGGAATATTATGGTTTGCACGAGAATTAAGTGGCTGATTGACATGCACAAGTCTGGTTGTGAATGGATTGATAATACGAATATAAATAGCTCTAGCAGGGCGGGGGCGGGGGGACAGGGGTATGGGTATTACATTGATCCCATTAAACCTAGCATCAAGGGGAAGGCAATGGATGAGCAAAGCCCCTATAACACCAGTAGGCCCTTTGTCACTGAGCTAACCTTTTTGGACTAGAAAAAATAAAATAAAATAAATTGCTATGCAAGCATTTATATAGTCCTCATGGCTATACCTCCGATCCTGCTTGGAAGCGTTGCCAAGCTTGTGGTACTGGTAATGCCGCAGAGTCAGTTTTGAATTAGCCCTATAAATATATATATATATATATATATAAATCCAGTTATGATTACTTTTTAACATTTTGAATCTGAAAATAAACTATATTTGGCTTAATAGGATTCTCAATTTACCTAAATGTTTTTGTTTTTTTTTCTTTAAGATATTCTAATCAATAACTTTATACATACATAAATGCACCACACACAAAAAAGAGCATTTCCTACAAGCTTAACAAAATTAAGCAGGTGGTTCGGGCACATTGGTCCTTGAATGAAACAGCAGGCTCTCCAATTGGCAAGAATGGAGATTCGAATGGTCAATGTAACAAAACCTCTAAATAGCTCCCTGGCTATGTATGCTACTCATTTGAACAACTCCGAATCACTTTGGTGGGGCAAAATTATGGCACCTTGCCATATCTTTATGCTTCTCAACAAGCCCCCCTGAAAATTAGAATCCACAAGAACTAACTTGATAAGAACCTCCATAGCATAGCAATAAGTAAACAGAGATGGCTGCATGAATATGACGCTTGACAATACAAAATTCCAATAAAAGTAAATGGCAGTGATCATGAATCTGCTTGTTTTGGGCAATTCGGTACCTAGACATGCTGGATAGATGAAATTATGTTCCCATTCCAGCATGACCTACTTGTGTAATATTTTTGTATGGAAGGTGCGCACATCCATCCAGCAAGTTATGCTCAATATATGAGTTTTTTTTTTCCCAAGTTTGAGTAAAGTAATTCCAGAAAGCAAAGTTGAATTGGATCCAAAAAAAGCTGAACTTGAAATTTCAAGTAATTCAAGGAAGCAAGAATAAACCTGGAGTTAAAACTTCGTGTGCAATGTTCATGGCGTACCTGCCAGAAATTTTGGCAGCAGCCATTTTAGGTGCTTCCAGAGTATTGAGTATTCTGAATTAATAGCTCACATTGAACTCCTATGGCATTTGTGGGCCTACATCTATTCCTCAAGGCTTCACCTTAAGATGTTTTCAACTATTCCTTCAGTGAAATAGCATCTGTGAACAAGTGAACCTTGAAAACAATTGTTTATCCCAAGAGCAAAACCCTGTTTTTGGTTACAAAATGAATAACCAAGTTCTCACAAAAGATCAACTATCTCTCACAAAGTTAACTGGTCCTCTTTCACACCCCAATATGAAGATTGAAAGAATAATGATAATAGTAATAAAACATATTCTCTTCATTAGATGCAACATCTCTCTAGAACTAGGCATAATATAATCAGAAGTTTCAAGAACAGAATGAAGAAAGCTTTAGGGCTAGAATTAATGAATGCTTGTATGGCCTCTGTCTTTATTACTTTTACAGTTTGGCAAGTTAATATAAGATTGTTATAGGTCATAGGGGCCATTTAACTGTTGGCTCCAAGAAATTTCTTGAAGAAATTTGACGACTTAACACATTCCTTAATGGCTTCTCACACCGTCAATAGGAGTGTTGTCACTTTCTTGACATAGGATTGGCACTTTCCTCTCTACTTGAAATTAACTGCATGACAGGATCCTGGACCTAACAAAGGTTTCTTTGTAGATAGAATTGGAAGAGCGAGAGAAAGAAAGGGAAATGAGGGAGAAACAGAGAGAGGGAGAGAATTGAAGAGAAAGAGAGAACTTGAACTCTGTTATTACTCAACAGTGTTCAAAAGATCATCTCGAGTAGCTTATATAGCCATTCTTAAAGTTAATTCTTTCAGTTTTAATACTGAAAGTATTACAGCTGTCAATTATAAAACAGAAAAATTAACAGCTTCTCCAGAGAAATAATCTGCTGTAATCAAGACCTTGGACATCTGTCTACATCCGGATCTTGACACTACAAAAGTAGAAATGTTAACACTTTCTTAAATAAGTATCAATTTTTATTTTCTCCTCTTAAAACTTTTGCCAATGCCAAAATAAGGCTTGATATATTGTAGAACTTTTGAATTGACTCGATTCTTTATGGTGTCTACTCAATCACCTAGGAGAATAGCTTTGAACCCTGAAACACTTAATACCATATCAATCCAATTTCAAAAATAAAAAAATATATATATATATATGAAGATTTTTGAGTGAAAATAACTTTCACAATGGGTAAACAATTCCCCACCTAGTGGGATCAAGGCTTGTAATCGTTGTTGATTATTATTGTTGTATTGGTAAATAATTACATAAATAAACTACCTTAAGGAGGGACACCTTGCAGAAAGAATGTGTAAAAAAACCTATGGTCAGTGTTCTAAAACGCCCTAGGCACTAGTCGGGAGCCAACCTAGGGCCTAGCGCCTAGGCGAGGCCTAGGAAATAATGCCTGGGGTAATTGTAGAGAATGGTTTAGAACACATAGGAGTATGCTACTTGTAGAGAATGGCTTAGAGAAGGGTTTACCGAAAATTTTATTTTATTTTATTTTTTTCGTTCTTTTATGAATACCATTTTTTCTCTCTCTATCTCACTCTCTCCCCCCCGTACTCGAACGCCCCCATTTTCATCTCTCTCTCTCTCTCTCTCTCTCAAACCCACCTCCATCAATCAAACCGTTGTTGCCCCCACCTGGCCGGCTACAGAAAGTTGTTGTCATGAGAGAGAGAAATAGAAGAGACCATTGGCTACGGCGGTGACGAGAGAGAGAAATCGGGGCTAAGGGAAAATACCAAACACAAATCCAAACACACAAATCGAGGCCAAGGGAAGTTTTTAAGTTTTTGAAAATTAGGCAACTCAGGCTACTAGGTGCCGCCTAGGCGTCGATTAGGCCCGATTGATCTAGCCCAGCGCCTAGGGTGTCGATTTGCCTATATTCGTGGCGGCCAGGGGCCACCCAACGCCTCAACGATTAGAACACTACCTATGGTTCTTGCTACCAATTAAAAAGCAAAATGAGGGTCACCCAGAAATTGCATAACAAATAACAAGTTAAAAAAAAAGGTGTGTATTGTCCATCCTCATCCAAGAAAAGTACTCCAAATAATGATACCTCTCCATGCAAATCAAAATCTCCAAATCCTCAAAAGCTCTTTCATTTCTCTCTCCAAATTTACTTTTTTAAATGTACTTAAAGGTGCTATCATCAATATTAATGTTTCAAATAACCATTCAAACCTTGCCCACTCTCCCACTCTTCATTTCATACACTTGGGGGTTTAAAACAAGTCGAACCAAGTCAAGCTTGGCTTCGTTCAAGCTCAATTCGTTTTATTTTTTAATATGTTTGAGCTTGGCCTGTTTATGAATCAAGCTCTATAAATGGTATTCAAGTTATGTTCTTAACATTCTTTCTTGTTCGGGCTCAATTTGAGCTTGGCTCATTTAACTTAAAAAACCCTAGTTGAGCTTCTTTATGAATAAAAATCGAGTCTATTATTGAGTTTGTTTGTGAACAATAAACAAGCCTATTATTGAGTTTGTTCATGAACAACGAACAAACACTGGGATACTTTGTGCCTTTTTGCGAAACCTTAGGGGTGCCACATGCAATTTTCCCAACATAATATAAATTTAATATCCCTCTTAACCAAACACTAAACAAAATGTAAACAAGATAGTTCATAAACATGGATGAGCTGAGCCAACCTATGTTTAAGCTCGACTCATTTATTAAATAAGCTTCAAAATCTTGTTCCTTTTTGTACAATTAATTAACAAATGAACCAAAACGAAGCACATTTTCACAAGATGTTCATCTAGCATTTTGGTTCATTTACACCCCTTGATACACTCCAATCGCAATCAATGACTTTTAGTTGATTTATTTGCAATAATGAGATAGCATTTCACTTATTTATTTGTTGTTCGAGGTCTCTTGCATTTGACACATAATCATTATGATGAAGAGAGGAGTGAATGGAGGAATGTTAACACTCAACCTAACCTTGGCAAGCCTATGCTCTAACATTAAATTATTTCCATGAGATACAACCCACGTGTTTTCTCAATATTGACCAAATTGGCTCAAACACCTCACCTAAACTCAAATCCTCCAAATCCAAGCTCAAATCCAACAACAACAACAATAAAATCCTTTCAGGCTTTTCCTTGGCTCAAAATCCATCTTGATGAAGCAAGTTAAGGATTCATTGAAGCTTGAGAAGCTCTACCAAGGAGTGAGGCAGCGAAATTGGGTCAAGTAAGTGGTTGAGATCAAACCCCCCAAGAACTGGACTCAGCTTTGGCTCAACACTCAACATAGCCAAACAAGTTGCCTTGGCCTAAAATGAGGTTAGGTACAATGTCAGGGGAAACTTTGTGGGCACAATGCCCCTATCTCTAGCACCAATTTGCCAATTACATGCCTTCACACTCCTCCATGGACACCAAATTCATCAAATGATTAATTGGGTTTGGCTAGATTGGACTATAATTTCAAGGTGGAGAGATCTCTGGCACCGGCATCAGCCAAGGAGGTGACGAATTCTCAAGGTCTTCATTGAAGGAATCAGAGAACTTGATGCTGGGGAAGTATTCTTCTATGGAGATTGATTGGGTTTCCCTCATTCTTCATCTTCACCACCTAATAAATTTGAGTCGGGAAATGGTATATATATGATAAGTTTAATGTAATTTTCTTTTTTTAGTGTGTAATGTTTTAGGAAGTCAAAGTAGCTTCTGCTATGGGGTTTTTGACATTTGCAGGAGTGAATCAAGTAACAGCAATCCTTTGCGCAGTAGTTTTGTTAATATAATGGAAGATCTCACTCTATTCTACGGTCCACTGATGTTTTTACATGCTTGACCACGGGGAGGGTCTTCCTAGCTTAGTTCCTATGTTTGTTGTGTTATCTTCTGTATGTGTTTTGGAGACCACAAGGATCACTGGCAACATAAAAGCAAGCAATAATAACATACCCATGTGTTAAACGATTTCAAATAATTATGGGAATTAATTAAAATAGTTATTGGCATTAAATACATTAAATAATCTAAACACACCACATTTCAAATAATGTTCACTCGTGTGGGTTAGGCACTATAACTACTACTTTGATACAATAATACTAAAACTGAAAATGGATATTACTTACAAGATCAGAAAAAGCAATGAGAGGGAGAGACTAAAGAAAAGATCAAGATCAGATAGTGCATACACAGGGCAGCAATTGAGGGTTAAAGAGCTAACCAGGTCTTGATATAAGCTGAATGCGGGAACGAGGACCATCAAACATCCAGCTATCTTCATCCAAGGATTTGACCTCCTTATTAAGTGTAGCCATCAAATCTGATTTCAGGACTGCAATGCATAGACCAATAAGGCTACTGGCTTATTGAGTGTTCTTGCTTTTAGCTTCCCCCATGAATGCAAACAAATGACTCAAAATTATAAGATTCCACTGTCATAAACTAATGGAGTGCAAAGGAAACAAGTGAATAAACCACAATCCAACCTAAAAAACCGCATAATGTCTACAAAAAGAAAAAAGAACTCACACATTTTATAATTCCTGAAATCTTCCACCAAAGAGAAGTGAGAATCCACGAGGAGATCTTCACATCACCATACAAAACCTTAATGCTATGTTTTGGTTTGATTATCCATACAAATATATACGATTGATTAAATTCCATCTTTCTTTCATCTTCATTTTCCTTTAAACCCTAGTAAACATATACTTTTATCTTTTTTTTTAACAAACATTTATTTATTATCTTTCCTCCCAACCAAAAAGATAAATAAATAAATAAATTTAACTTGAATTCCTTGATTTCCCTTTCCTGTCTTTCATTTTTCATCTTTCATTCTCGTCTCTCCACAAATTCAAATTCTAAACATCAATATCATCTAGCTATTAGAGGGCCGTCCCGCAAGCTGAAAGAGAATCGTTAGTCATCAAATATCTCAGTACCAGACCAGTACTACGAAACGAACAAATCAATGAAAACCCACAAAGACCCAGATGGTAGAATTCGCTCAAATTCTTAAGAAAAACGGAAATCGACATTGTTGGCCGACAAAGAGACTAACCGGCAAGAGCCTCGTCCTTGGAATCTTGGAAGGAGGTGAGATCGGCCTGTAAGAGGAAATCATCGACTGTGATGGAAGATGGAGCATTTGCACCTGCGACTGCTGTAGTCGAGATCGAGGAGCGAGCCGGCGACGACGACAACGAGCTGTTACTCATCTCTCCTCTTTCTCTCCCTTTCTCGAAAAATTTCACGGCTTCCCGAAAGGTCGAAATTTGAAAGTGAAATCACACTGGGACTTGGAAACGAGTCGTAATTAAAATAGAAATTAAATATTTTAGGAGAAATTGGTGAAAAATCAAAAATTATAATAACATTTTAAAAAAATTATTTATGGGTTAATGAGAAGCATATTCTTATTAGCTTTAGTGACATCTATATTAAATAATAATAATAATAATAATAATAATAATAAAGATTTAAAAAAAACACACAAAATTTCTTGATGTTTAAAAAATAGCAAAAACTACTTCGTCATTTCAATAATCTTGGGATAATCATCCTTACGTAATTCTCGATACTTGTGCCCTCAATTATGTTTGGAGAGTAAATCGTAGTATGAGATTTCGTTTTACTACATAACGCGATAATTGAACTCACGACCCGCCTGATTGACACTGACATATCAATTACTCGACCACTCAAACTATGTCCTAGGGTCGCCATTCCATTAATTTATTGTTATGTCAAACCTCCAATAAATAAATTTACTCTTTTAATTTAAAAATTATGTTATGAGATTTGCTAGCTAAACGTTATATCCATATATTATAATATATTGTAATAGGTACTTTTGTAATTTCAATAAACAAGTATAAAGTAACTATATAATTTTAAAAATAATAATAATACTATAAATCATAATTGATAACAGTATCATTAATTATGTAACGTCTTCTCATTAGAGGAGGTTAAAGAGAACATGTACTATTATTTTTTCTATTTAACATTTTTTTTTAATGAGAATGCAATACATGAATATAATTATCAATTTTGACTTTTAATATTATTATATTAAAAATTTCTTTAATATGATAGAAGGGGACTCCACACAACTAGCTGATTTTTTAGTTTTTTTTATATTTCTCTTATTATTATGTTTTTGCCAATGTTCTTACAAACACAACAAAATAATAATTTTATTAGATTTCTTACCATTTCATCCTTCATTTTCAATGAAAATTGCTTGACCCACCCACAACTCCTTCCATTACTTCTCGTCCTAAGAAAGATCACTTACTCGAATCGATTGGTGGCATCTTCCAACACTTTCCTAGGTGGCCAAATTCCCTGCACAAGAAGACATAACGTAGAGAACAATTTTCAAAAAGTTTAAAGTAGATCTACTTTTGGACATTTGCAACTTTAAAGAATACCTTTTGTCATTTAGTATAAGGGTAAATTGAACATTTGCAATGCAAAAGTGTCGTGCTATGTCTTAGTAAAATGAAAACCCAAAAATCATCAAAATATTCTAAGTAATTTGAAAATCTAGATGATCTCGAAGAGTCTTTTGGAGCATAAGTCTCCCGAAACCTTTGGAGAGTCTCTAGGACAATTCAACTTTTGTGTCTTTAAGGCTCAAGACTTAGCCTGAGTCTCCAGAACTTAAGTCATTCAGTGACTTCAAAGAGTCTCGGGATCCACGTAGAGGATACTCATCTGGAGACTTGGACCCCAAAGATAACTTCAGGCCCTCCGACCTCATTTGATGCACTTTCCCAAAGAATTTGAAAACTCTCGTCTGCATGGCCATGTATAATGTGGGTCCTACCACCAAACCTTTATAAATACCCATCTATTCCAAGGCAATAACACTTTTTTTGGATCCTTTGACACCCATTGTCCCATGGCTCAAACTCTTGGACATTTACACACTAAGACTTAGGACCCGAAAACTCACACTTTAGACCCCATATAACTCTTTGAGAGATTGTTACGTTTACAAGTGTTCTTTGAGTGAACACATACTCTTTTAGATAGGGAATGGTGAGAAAATTCAAGAGATAATTTCATTACTCACCAACTAAAGTCCTACAGCCTTTAAATACAAGAACAGAGTTCAAATAGAAAATGAAACAAACGAGACTATGAAAACAGAAATAAAGTACGTGGTTTAATCCTCTTAAATATCTGCAGTTCCATCGTGCCCCTCAATCACACCACAAACCCATCCAGTCAAGTGGGTGCTCGACAGGTCCTTCAGGATTGCTCCCAGTATTTCGATAACTCAGCTTCAAGGCCATTATCTCCAATAGATTGATCATGGGTTGACTTGTCCTGCATGGTTGTTTTAGCATGATGTCCCTGGCCCTGCGTGCATCCTGGCTGGGCAACCATGTCTGATAATGGCACGTACGTAACAGAGATCATGATACAGAGCATACAGTATACACGTTTACATACATTTTCTACTTCAAGACATATTTATCTGACTTAGGCATTGAGGGCTTGTATGAGAAAGATTCTCGCGCGCCTTCTAATAGTTTCATTGCCAGATCCAATTCCTCGAAGACTTTCTTGTCCCATCTGAAGATTAGCCTCCCGAAGACAAGAGAACAAGTCTCCCGAAAACCCCTGAAGACTCACTCGAAGGCCCTTGGCATCCTAACTTTTTTGAATAGTGGATTGAGCCCGGCACATGTTATTCCTCCTATGGTGCACCGAACGTTGAAGCTTTGTCACAAATTGTGCCTGAATTGTTCTGTAAGATAAATAAATTTAATTGTTTAATTGGACAACAACAAAAAGGGAATTTAGGAAATTTAAAATTTTTATGTTGACATGAGCAATAAATGTTTAGAGTTTAGAATGACAAAACAACATCGTTTTGCTAATGTGTCTAACACAACCTTAACTGCACATATGTTGGGGTACACGCTTGACCAATTGAAGATAAAATTGAAATCAAAGGTAAAGTTCAATGAACAAATTAAAACAAATGTAAAAAATAGATAAAATTGTAAAATGACTGTAAATTCAAGATAAAACAGTCAATTAAGCCTATAGAAAAAAATATATTTAATACTTGTTACCATATATATGGATTACAAAAATTAATTAATCAATTAAAAGAATTAAGTCAATCAAATTATATATTATAATTTACTATTTATATGTATGTTTTTTATTTTAACTAATTTTTTTTCTTGAACACCTTAATATAATATTATAATCATTGTTCTTTGTTATTGTTATTTTTTAAAAAAATAAATTATAGAATAGAAAATACTTAAAAAGTAAAATAGGTAGGGTATATGTAAAAAATAATTTATAATTTATGTGCTATAAATAGTATTGTAAGTTCTAAACCTTAGATTCAACCATTTCAATTGGAATTGCAAATTTGCAAAGCAGTTCAGCTTGCTAAAGGTTTGGAACAGCTAGAGAGAGACCCATCGCTGCTGTCGACGCCGCCTCGCCGGAGGGTTCGCTGCTCTAACCGGTGACCGCTGCCCGCCATTGCATCCTCTACTTTGTCGTCCCCGTCGTCGCCTCCATCACAATCGACGCGTCGCCTTGCCTCTCTCGCCGCTGCCTCGCCTCTCGTGGCCGACTCGTCTAGTCTCTCGCCCTCGACCGTCGTTGCATCCTTCATCTCTATCGCCACCTCGCATCTCTCACCACCGACAGCCGCCGCATCCTCCGCTCTGATTGTGCTATTTTTGGGATTTTTTGCTTATCTATGATATCTGCTATTTTGGAACTCGAGCCTGAGCATGGCTTGTGAACTAAATTGACGAGTTGAGCCCGAGCCGAACTTCCAGGCTCGACTTGAGCTAGAGCTGGAGCTCAAGCCTGCACTCATATTTGTCAAGCCAAAGGTTTTGTTTAGGGTTTTTATTGAATTATCATGATTCTAGTATGAATAACTGATGTTTGAATCCATTCATTGGGTCTTAACAAGAGAGTTCCTATTAATAGTAAATAAAAAACTAGTAAAGCCACATTACACTCAAAGCAAAGAAAAAGAAATAAGAAAAAAAGAGCATTCAAGAGGCCTATAAGGAGAAAGATAAAGACAATCGAGTCAACTTGATATTTTGGCATTATCGCCACAAAAAGGAGCTTTCAAATTTTTCTTAGTTCATATCTTCATAGAAGATTGAATCAAAGATTAAGAAGTTTCAAACTTTCTATTATAAATCCATTGCAACTAGTTTTTGGGTAATTTTTTGCTTGAGTTGAATGAGATGAAATTCTCATATACAGTTTTCAGATAAGGAGTCTTACCTATCTCATATACGATTTTTAGAAAAATCTTGTAATAGGTCTTTTTACCTTATTTGTTTGTTCTTTCACTTGACTATTTTTTTGAGTTAGGAGGGATCCTTTGGGTGTTGAAAGGGAAAATAGTGATAGGGCAAGAATAAATTAGGGAGAAAAGGAATTGAAATGGAGTTTTTTTTATCATAATATATTGGCCTTTTTTTTCCAAATCATTTTGCTTATAGGGTGAAAAAAAATCACCAACGTAAATAGTCAAAAAGACGAGACTTCTATATTCATAGAAAAAGTTCTCTTGATATCCAATGAGAATCGCTTTGGGCAGAACCCTACCCTACTATACTTCTATAATTGTTACAATTGTCCTAATGAAAAAATGAAAATAATAAATTTGGAAATAGAATCAAGCCATAACACTATAGTATTTATTGTCAGCCTTATCTTTGGTAGGCAATCAGTGGGCTCATTGACCTCTCCCCAAGAATGAGATTATACCCATTTCAAAGTTCATTCTAATCAAATGATCCATGGCTGCCAATATATCTTATGGTAACAAAAATGTATTGTTTTGAGGTATATCAAGGTTTAGTCTTTGGTTCATACTTCATTGACCAATCCTTCATAATTCACATCTTTATTGAAAGAATTTCTTTTGTAATTTCTTACACCAGGATTTCGAAAATACCAGATCCTTACCTATGAAAGCAAATTGTTGATAAAACTCCAAAATAACATTTTTTGTTGATCTAATTTTTCTCTCTCCTTATCATTTAAAAGAGACAAAAAATGTCAAGATAGCAAATTTTCTCTAGAGTTTCTCTTATATTCAAACCCATAACTGATGATAGAACTAGAACAGATATTTTTTGTTTCCTACTCATATGAGCCCATATCCTTATTTTTTTGTCAATCTCTAATTTTGATTGGCCTTTCCAATCTAATATTATTGTGCTGGTATAGATTGAAATTCCATTAAGGTCTAATTTTGACTAATAATAAATACTAGGGCTTTATAATATTTGATTGATTATAATTTTGTATATTCCATTTACCATAGAAGTTCGCAGAGAATTTGTTAAAGGAATGTTTCCAATATAAATTGTTTGTTCTTGCATGTCTCTACTCATTTTCCAAATTAATCTTGCAAACTTATTTAGTAGTGTGGGTATGGAGGTCCTATTCCTCACATTTACCTTTGTCCCCAAACTTCACTTTTTTAACACTTGTATACTTTCCAAATAATTAGGCATGCCCTTGTCTCTGTCTCCAAATGTGTGATCCACTAATTCACCAAGTGACTCTTTCTATTGGAGTCTCTACCTCTTAAAGTCGTATCAAACTTCTAATCCATCCTTTTTTGCCAATTGAAGAAAGTCAACTACGATCTCAAACAAGCGGGAAAACCCTTTTCTATCTTTTAGTAAAGTGTGTTTGAGTAGGATTTGCATTGTTATTAAGAACTAAAGTTTCGCGCTTCATTACTTTGTGCTTTCAAGTCAAAGGTAATGAAGTGGTCAATGAAGGTTAAATCACACTTGTGTTAAGCAAGTGGAGTAGTCAAGGTAGAAAGGAGAAAAAAAAGAAGCAAGATTGGGTCAATTAACGTAATTAATAGTACTTTCACTATTATGGACTGGCTTTCATAAAGCACTTTTGGTAGCAGCTACTATTGGGACCCATTTTTGAGATCAATTCAACAATGAAACTCTTTAAGCAATTCTCTTATCTATGTCATTTTCCTTGACGCGATACAAAAGATGACTTTCGAGAGTCACTTAGCCCTTTGACATTTGCTCTCAAAAAAGATGTTGTGCAAGTAAGTCAATCAAAGTCAAAGCTGGGAGAGAATATTTACAATTGTTGTAGTATGACTTCATTTCTTGTTTGGTTTTTCAATAAGTAGTCAATTGTGGGCTAATAAGCCTCGTAGTCAAATTTAACATTGATTGAAGTAGCTATAGGAGAGAAGGCACTAGTCAGACCTGCAAAGATAGGGTAGTATGCAATGGTAGTTTTCAATCATATAATGTGTACTCGTAGTTTGACTTTTAGCTAGGGTTGCAATCAAGTCGAGCTGAACTTCGGTAAACTCAGCTTGGGCTTAGCATACCTGAACTCTTGAGCTCGAGCTCGGTTAACATGAACTGAGCTCGGGCTCGACTCCACTAAAAGAAGAGATCAGGCAGACTTGATTTGTGACGACACTGACGTGTGTCGGGTGACACAAATAGGCATTGAGATTGTCCTTAGACTTGTAATGGCTATAAAGCATGTGGGTGAAGGAGAACATCGATGAGCGATTCTGATGGAAGGGGTCGACGGACAAGTGAAGGATGGGGTCGAGAGTAGAGAGGCCGGCAACCATCGAGTCGATCTTGGATGGGTCAATTTTGGGTTTGACCTTAAAAAGAACAATGTGTTTGACGATTTGGGCCAACATTTTGACGTAAAGGGGTAAATAAGAGGAACAAAGGCTTAAGAAAGAGGAGAGAGAGAATGTGTGAAGAAGATGGAGACTCTTGGAGAAGTGAAAGAGATGAAGGGAAAAAATGGGTTTGCTGGGTAAGGGAAAGAGAGGAGAGAGAGAGGGGAATGGATTTATTTGTCAGATAAAATAAATGATATATATATAATGATATATATACATATATCATCATTATTTATATGTTAAATAATATATTTATAAAATATATATTTAATATATAATTTAATAAATGATATAATGATAATATGTATATGTATGTATGTATGTTAAATAATATATTTATAAAATATATATCTAATATATTATACATACATATATTACTTACTATAAAATAATATATGTTTTCACGAGTTAATTGCGAGCCTCTAATTGAGCCAGCTCTCAAGGTAACCAACTGAGTTTTATTAAGCTCAAATTTAGCTCGTTTATAAATCGAGTTTCAAAGTTAGGCTCAAATTCAACTCATTTATTTTAACAAATGAACTCGAACAAGTTTTTATTGAGTTGAAGACCGAGTCGAGCCCGAACAGCTTGGCTCATTTGTAACCCTACTTTTAATAGTAATCAATTATTCTCGTTCTCTTCTTTAAATTGCTCACTAAATTTGAAAATTAATTTTTAGACTTTCACCTATTGCACACCCTATGATTCTGATGACCAGGACCAATCATGGGCTTCTCCTCACCACAGTTACCAACATGCCCAAAAATAGGTTAAATCCGATGATTATATCTTTGTAAATCTAATTTTTAATTTTCGGACCATACACATAAATTCATGAATCTATATATTTATTGCATTTGAAATTTGACCACTTTCTTATCTTTTTGAACTCCATCAAACCTTGAAGTATGTCCTCAAGATTTTTATCTTTTTTTTTAATTATATATCTATAGATTATTGATATTTTATTAATAAAAAGAGGTGGTCCCTATTGGACATATCACATGGGGCTGTAATTGAAGAAGATTTGTAAAGACACATTATATCGAAATTTAAATTCTCCAAAGACAAAAAAGTGTGTTGTTGAGGTCAGAGCATTGAAGGAAATCTTCACATTCTTTATTTTTATTGTATTCAAAACTCTATAATGATTTTCTATTAGTGTAGTAATAATTCAATTAAGCTAGAGGATTCTCACCTTGGTATGACGGATCTGTTCTTGCATATAAGAAGATTTTTTTGGTCTGGGAAGAGGTTTTTATTGGTTTATAGCTCCATTAAGAGCTATGAAATCTACTTAATAGAACCTTTTGAAGATTTTCATTGAAGAGAGAAAATGTAGACTTTAAAGAGTTGAATCTCTATAAATTTATCATATTCATGGTTGTGTATGTATTTTGGGGTAAATCACACCAAAAATTACTAAATTTTAGTGTGTTTTTCATTTTAATCACTAAACTTTAATTCTTTGTAATGTAATTATAGAAGTTTAAAAAATTTTACAATGTAGTCACATATAAGATTTTTCGGCTGATGTGGTAAATAATAAAAATTATTATGCAATGATAACTAATCAGAATGTGCCATGTGTCAATACATAATAATATTATATTAAAATATTATTAAAAAATATTTTTATTATTTGCCACATCACCCTCTGGCTATAGAGCGGCGGGAAAATTTTACATGTAACCACATTGCAAAACTTTTTAAACTTTTGTGATCATATTAAAAAGAATTAAAGTTTAGTGAGTAAAATAAAAAATATACTAAAATTTAGTAATATTTGGTGTGATTTACCCATGTATTTTGTTTTTATATTTTACAAGTGTCTCAAATCATCATAAAACTAATTTAAATTAAATTTATAAACTATGTTAGATTTTCTTAAAATGAAAAAGGGTCAATTCACCTCTCTTGGCTTAATAAGCAACAAAATTTTATTTTCTTATAACTACAAATTTAAATATGTTCTTTAAAAAAAAATTGGCTGATTCCTTGAATAATTGCAAAGCCTCAGAATAATTCTTTCAATTAGCAGAAATATATTCCATAATTACCATTAATAAATTAAGAACAATATATTGTTTCATCCTATTCTTGAGCAATCCACCTGACAATTGAGTAATGCTAATCCATAAATAAAAATATATTTAATATATATTATGTTTAGTTATAAAATAGTTTTATTAATAAATTATAAATATATTATATTTTATAATATTTCATAGATTAATAATAATATTTTATAAATATGTGTTATTTGAAAATAAAATATATTTGCTTTAGCGTTACCAAAATGAAAATACACAAAATACAAAAAACAAAGCCTTTGAACAGTAAAGGGGAGATCCAAAGCTCTCTCACATCTCTCTCCAGCGCCAAGCCTTTGAACAGTAATCTCCCGTTGCTTCTGCGAATCCACGCTAATTCGTTAATAAGGTCTACTGCTCCCTCTGCATGTCTCTTTCTTCTTATGTAACTGCTCTTCCTGCTGATTTTTTGAGGTTATCTTTGCTGGTTTATGGATTTAAGCTCCTTCGATTAACTAGGGTTCTAGGGATTCTTTTCCAGTGATGATTTGAGTGTTTTCTGTAGAGGGGTGTGGGTTTTCGTGATTCCCGTGCGGTTTTGAATTTTGTATTGGGAGGGTTAAATCCATGTGCAGGTAGTTTGTCTCATGGTTAAAGCTATTAATGATGAGTTAGGTTTCGCTATTTCGTTGTGGCTTATTCCAATTTGCAATTCTTTGCTCATGGTATATGGTTGGATTCACTGCTAAAAATAGTCAAAGATAGCTTGTGTGGGATTGATCTAGCGTAACTGAACTGCTTGTTTAACCGATTGTCTCTCAGTTTGTAACATGGCTCTTTTCTCTTTTGGAGATAATGTTGCTATATAGAATTAGATATTTTACAATAAAAATGCTTTGGCACCTTCTCCATTTTTTTTCCTTTTTGTCTCTATTCGTCAGATGTTCAAATCTTTTGCATAACATTTGCTTTGGCACTGCAAATGATTTTTTTTTTTTAAATTTCCATATGCATTTTTTTGGATTTGATTATGAAAATTGCTGGTGGCTTGAATAAGAAGTAGCCCCTTTGACGAGCATAATAGAGGAAGAGAAATTGAAAAGCTGGTCTGATGAACTAAAATGCAGAAATAAGTAGAATGTCATATGATGCAGTGGATACATCAATAGGAGAGCTTCTTTGTTCTGTTGTTGTGAACTAACTGGCATCAACCGAGATGATCAACATTCAAATCTCCTAGTTTATACTGGATAAACTGCGGCAAGTAAGTAGAAGTGAAAGATTTACATCCCTGCTTCTATGCTGTAGAACTTGTAGTGTAAGCATGGGTGATTCACTTGTACACGCTGATTATCTTACTAGTAGACTGAAGGAAAATAGGGCTTGCAGAAGTGATAAATCATTAACTCCTGTATAATGATTGAACTTTGGATATTGAAACTTTGAATGACGAGACTTAACCAAGATTGATTCATCAGAAGCATAGAAATATTGATGGTAGAAGGTGCTTTATTAATAAGTAGTTTCAATTATAAAAGGAAGAAGAAAGGAGGTTGGAGGGAGATTATGCTCTGACTGGGCTTCAAAATATTAAGATTCTCATACACATTCTATCTCCCAGGAGAGATGCCAAGTTTTTGGCTTCTGTATTGTATTCATATTTATTATTTTCCTGTTTCCATAGGAAGTTCAGTAGTTTGTGACCAAACATTTTTGGAAATAATTATTTTTCACAATTCCACGGAGTTCAGTGGTTTCACTGCAATATCACTAAGCAATTGAGATAGTTAAATTTTTAACAAATAGTTACATCCATTACCAAGTTATTACAAGATGAGGTCATGATATGATTTAAGTAGTATAGAAAACAGTTAGGGCAATAGACAGTTTCACACACAGCCTACAAGTAGCTACCAAAGGATGTATATTTAGCACTTCATTTGGTTTTTTCTTGTTTCAGGCAACATATGGAAGTTCAGAAACTTGTTTTCATGCAAATTCTCCTCCTACTAGGAATTGAACTGACACTTCTTGCCAGATCTGGCTCTTGCATGCACACTTTGCTATTATCAAGTGAGGTTTGTGAACTAGAATGCCTTTGTTGTATTCTGAAATGGATTTATTTTCTTCTTTGATGAAGTTTATAGTGAAGCCTTTTGTTTTTGGCTACTCGCCAAGGCTATTTTTCCTTGTATATTTGCAGCTTCCTGATTGTGATGCCGACTGAAAGGGGAAGTGCTTTGGCATCAACCCAATCAGACGTAAAGCAAATCTTCACTTCTCAACAGAACACACATTATTCCACCCTCAGCAGCCTATTCAAAGATTCATACAGTCTTCTTAAACAATAAAAGCTTGACATTTACCCATTTCACTTCCAATTTTATTCAAAATGATGCAAGTTCAAAGATAAGTTAGATAAGAGCATCTTGAGCACAATATGACTTATTTTTTAGGATTTTTTAGCTTAAAACATTAGAATAAGTAGAAATTATAAAATACGAATGCTCTTTCATCTCTAAGAGCTTTCATTTAATTATTAAATAGAATGTGACTTAATTCTAGAAGTGGTGTTTTTAGAAATAATTTATTATTGATCATTAGATAATGGGTTGGTGACTTAACGATTATAAGGAAATAAAATAAGATTGACAACTCTTCAACCTGGGGATTTGACTTTGTTGTAATTAGTGGGGAAGGGCACTTGGTGTAATTTCTCGTTTATAGAGTGCCATTACCATCATATATCGGAGTTGATTTTTAATTTAGTAATCTGCTTATTGACCACGGTTGATGTGACTCATACGGTAGGACGAAAGCATAATATGTTGTTATTGTTTCATGTTTGGCTTGTAAATATGTTAATTTCACAATAGGTTGGACTGCAGAGACTAGGGATCTCACTTTTACATCTGGATTCCAAGCAGCTTGGACCATCTAAAGTTGGAAAAAGATTGGACTTCCTATATAAGCCTTGAATGCCTTTTATTGGTTTTGTTTATTTGCGTCTTTAGAGTGAGATTAAAAGGTTCCCCAACCTTACCCCTAGGTAGCTAGTGTTAGCTAAAACTAAAAATCCAGATTTGTGTGCTTCTAATGGGAATTGAAGATTATAATGTCAAATATCAAGATTCAATTTGAACTTTCTGTGATGATCTCTTCTTCAGGTGTAGCAAAGATATTGATTCTTCCTTGTTTTTGACTTCTAGATACAATGATGAAGTTGTGAAAATTATCTTCTTCTTTTTTTTTAATTCTTTCCCATGGTTCTAAGAAACCAGGAGATTGGTTCAAAGGCAAGGGAAGTGTAAAGAGTAACCATTTCACTTAGCTAAAGGAACTCTGACTTTGTTTGCCTTATGCAGTTATAGTACTTTTACTAATTGTGATTTAACTTTTCATATACGCACAGATTCATTCTCAGAAATATAAATTGGTTCTCTGTTGCAATTTTTGGGTGTTTATTGCTATTCCTTTAATGTTTGTCTGCTGTCTCTTGCTCAACTTTCAGGAGGGCAAGTGTAACTCAAATTCTGATGTCAAAACCCAAACTACAAGTGGTTTTCCTGGTTTAGAGAAATATATTGCAGAAACCTATTTTAGGAAGCATGATAGCTTGGTTGAGTCTGATTTTCAAAATTTCATTGCAAATGAGCTTCCTCTTGGCTTGTGTCAAGTGCTGCAAAATAAACTCAACCCTGTGCAAAGACTTTCAGTTCATCAGCGCCATCTGATTGGTGAGGGTTCTCATCGCCGCCTTTCTTCATCTATCAGATTGCCCATCCAGTCACTGTCCATACCGGAGCTACCCAGACATTTCTGTAAGATCATAATAGTAGAAAGACTACCTTCTGGTGTTTTTGCAGATCCATTTGAGCTCCAGCATCTTCTTCTGCATGGCGGTAAACTGCTTTTGTTTTCTCTTGAAGTGAGGTTATAATAATGGCTGTCATTCCATGGTCCATCAGTTTGTTCTATTTCATGCAGTTTTTACAGAAGCAGCTGTGTTTGGAGACACCAATTTGGAGTTGCCTTCAGTAGTTTCAAATCGGTCTGTTGTTGAGGTTCACATGGATATAGGTGATAACATATTGACAGGACTTAACAATGGACTGGAAATCAGCATTGAGCTTCCATTGCATGCACGCTATGCAGTATGTAAAAGAAATTCTCTGAATCTTTTCAGTTTTTAGTTTGAAATCATTGTTGGAAGTAATCTTACCTTTTTTTCCCTTATTTTTCTAAAATCTCCACTTATCCGTTTAGTGCATCAACATTAACAAAATTTTTATTTCTTTTTTGTATCAATTAGTTTTAATTCTACTCTTCCATCTATGTTCAAAACCACACCACCAACAATTAGGACGACAACTAGAAGGGGAAATATTAAGTTGGATAGTACAGTAGAAAGTAAGCATACATAGCTCAATATTCCACAAATGACTGATAGCAATAGACCATGTGCTAATTGTTACTATGTTTTGAAATGGCTGAATATTTGTAGAATTTTGTTTTTCTTTCTATTGCTCTCCACATTCTCTTTGAATGGGTAGGCTGTTTATCTTGAGCAAATTTGGGGTCATCATAAATCGTGACTCTAATGTCAAACTTCGTACCTGAGTTCTGATATAGAATTCAAGAAAGCATACTATTCTTAATGTATCACCCTATCAAGAAATATAACACTAATTGTCTGTTGTTTTGTTATACTAGAGCTTTGCACACAATAAAATCATAAAGAGTAATGTCTTGTTCCTTTTTTCTGTTTTTCCCCCTTCGTATACTTCTTGGCTTGCTTTGATTGGCTCACTGCTCTTTCATTCATTCCCACTACTGCAGGCATTATGCATATGTACAAAGCTCTTAGCTATCTAGTTTATTATTTCCATAGGAATATAGTCTCACACTATATCAGCTGTTTTATATCCCATGCCCGAAGGTTGGTAAGTTGTATAGGTTGAGCTGGTACTCTATACTCAGAATCATCGACATGAGTCATAATGTTTGACTATGGATTATCAAGAAGTTAGTTTAATTTACAACACACCTTGGTGTTTTAGAGACTTGGGTGTGATTACTGGGAGTGGGTATTTGACATTGGAAATTTGGATCCTTCTATACCCTTAAGCTTAGGATATTGAAAAACGTAGTCTTAAGTTGAATGTGTACATGGATAATTCTTGAGTATTTAAGATCTTAAATATCACATGGTATCCATTCGAATGTGGATAATTCTTGAGTATTTAAGATCTTAAATATCACATGGTATCCTGCATTCGAATGTCAAATGTGAGTTCTTTGAATATTGTTACAATTAAAGAACTCAGGCATCTGCTTTGAGTATGGTGGTTGGCATATGTTCTATACCCTTACTCTGTTATGTTGCAGGGACAACGAATGCAATGTCGCAACAGGAAGAGTCTTTGTAAGACTAGACTGTGCATTTATACACAGAATCATGAATGGCAATGATGATGTTGAATCATGTCACTCTATATATTTAAGCTTATATGATAATGATGTTGAATCATGTCAGTCTATATAATTAAGCCTGTGTTGTTTCATAATATTTTAGCATTTACTTTGGAGGGTGCCTGAATGATCAAACAAAAATACTGACTATATTTATGTCTCATATATAATTTCTTTTTCTTTTCTTTCCTTTTTTTTTCTTTGACTTGCATAAATAAATCTGAGTTGTTAAGAACTAGATTGTTTCTACACCATGGTGCTTCTATGTGGAATTTCTGTGAGATGAGGTTGCATATTTGGCAATTTGAATTTGTAAGGACTCTCATTTTAAGATTCTGTAGTAGATGCTGCTTATCACTCAGCTGAAGTATTTTGTTAATGTGCTTCGCAAATACTTTGCATTAGGAAATTATCACAACAGTTTCTGAGACGTTGCCTATTAAAACTATTTGTCATCTTGTACCACATATCCAAGCTATTACTTCCACTCTTCCCTACACACCACCATTTAGAATTCCTTCCATCGTCTTTAACTCTGCCTTTCCTTTAAACCCTCTTAAGTAAGATTGACATTGGATTTGAAAATTTGTTTCCTTTAAAGATTGCAAAAACAATGTATCAGCATGCAAAATGTATAACATTCACGTATTCCTAGTTGAAGATCAGTAGCACTAAAAAAAAAAATTTTGAAAAAAAAAGAAGATCAGCAACACTAAACCTAGGGCCCTAGTCTGCAGAATCCTTTGTAGTTTGGTAGGGCTATACTCTGTTGTGTCTATACGTCTGATTGATCTTGCATGATCTCTTCCGACTATGTGAAGTACCTGTTTGAGTCCAAATGAGGTGATTGTGCAAATGCATTGCATCTCTTATGCCTGCAATTAAATGCAAACTGTCTTCCTACTTTTTTTTTTTTTTTTAAATTTGTTGGTTAAGCAAGTGGGGTGCATATTATCTGCACTCCATTTTACACTAGAAATAGGATGGTTATATTAATCAGTTGAAGCCTTGGCCCCTTGGTTTTGCCTTTTGCGGGTTCCTTGGATTCAACAGCTAGTACTACATGCATGCTAGGCAAACCAATGGAATTTAGTTTTTCAATCTGGCAAACTTTAGATTATAATTCTGTGAGCAATAGTTGAACACTTGTTTGTGCACCTGCTAAGATTATGCTTATGAAATATATGCTTTTGCAGCCTTTAGGAGAACGTGGCTTTTCAAGAGTTGAATTTGGTGAACCTGCAATATTCATGCACTGCTACATTGAAGGGATGTCGAATGACCAGAGTTGTTTATTTTTGGCCGCTGCTGGTGATGCTGCTGCATCTCCAACTGTAGGGTGGGAAGTTCCCTGTGGAATTAAGGGGCACTCTGGTGTTGTCTCTGCTGTTACCTTTGTTTCGGCTGCTGTATCAGCTTTCTTAATTGTCTTGACATCTATCTTTTATCCAGATATTCAGAAATCTGCAGCATTTTGAAAGTATTTTTATCTGTTCCTCATTTGTCCAGCTTTATCACTTGCTGATTCCCAAACTACCTCTGTTGTGCTGTTAGCTTGAGCCTGCTCCTTTCGTCTGGAATTAAGCGATACAAGTAAAACCACACCTACTTGTTTGTCCAAGTGGTGCTTCAACGCGTTTAATTGAAATAACCAGCAACCATGGGATAAAAGCCTGCTATGCTCTGATAAGAGTGCTTCAACCCTTTCAGGATCGATCATTTATTATTAATACATCCTGATATAAGGTGATAATTTGGTGGGCAGTGCCAGGTGAATGAACCCTTGCTGCCACCATTAAATATCTACTTTACCCTTGCAATAAAAAGTACCCGCTTTTAACCTTATTCCCCACCGAGGGATTTGTGAAGAGCAAGGTGGATATTTAATATTTTACACACTTTATCTGCCCAACCCAATCGGACAATTGGGTCAGGCAAAAATTAATTATCCATTTTCATTAGCTATATTTTCCCAGGAATGGTTGATGTGGGTTTTCATCCTTGAAACAGAAGTAGGGTTTTTTTTTTTTTTTTACCTCCTGTAGATGATGTTACAAACTTAAAATCCCCTTCGTGCAGGTTGCTTGCTATTCTAAAGCTCACATATTAAAGAAGAAAGCAATCCTTTAAGGCCCTGCCTTTAAGCCTCAAACAAACTGTAGCCCATGCAAGCAGCTAATTTCCTTTGCATATCTCCCACTGCTAGCAATATCAATCAAGAAAGAATCAAGAAGTGGCCCTTTTTCACAAAGGATGTTCCAAATGTGGATGAACAAGGTATCAATTCAAATAAAGAATTCAAGTTCAAAAACAAACCCCCCAAAAATTATAATTTTCATCGACACGAGATAAAACAAGCAGTGCCACACCCTCAAAACCCTGAGACCAATTTATGGAAGAGACAAATCCCTCACCAGCCTGAGTGAAAACAACTCCATGCTACAAATATACCATAAAGCTCTAACTGAATTGACTCAAAAGATCCACACTCGAGTCTGCAACGATGCCTCGCTAGAATAGCATGAACCAGAGTATATACCAACCAAGAGATATCATCCAGTTCCTTGGTAGATTCTGAGGTCACTCTTATCGTTCGATTGAGTAACCGATCAAGCCGCAAGTACTATGATCACAATCAGAAGCACAATGCCAAATATCACCAAAAGCAAGCAAGTCTGCATTGAAGACAAAGGTCAATGTCGAGGCATGGAATTGAAAGATAAGATTATTAAATAAATACATGTCTGATATATCCCAAAAAATAAACAAATACATGTCTGTGGACAGCTGTAATTAAAGCTAAAGGATGTTTGCTTCGAGTTTATTATCAAACACGGCTGAAAACAAAAATTTCACTACAGCTGCTCAAAGATTTAAGTCAATTCAGAACTTGCAGATAACAAACACCGCACTATGGTACTGCTAAAAAAAATAGAAATAAAAATCAACTCCCATTTGGTTGACTACTGAAATGGAAACCAGACTACAAGTCTATTATATTAACTGGTGAAGGTGGCCCACTATAGCAATACTCATATTGAATGTTGCCTTACAGCCCATTGTAAATTCTTATGAAGTCAAAATATGAAAATATGGAACACCAAACAAGAATGGGTACAATTCAAGTCCACCTAAAAGGAACCGTGCATCAGCACAGGTGAACCACACCCTAGTAGCTTCCAAGTTCAACATTCCTATCAAATACCAAATAATAATATAGGTTAATTTTGACAATGTTAAGGTGGACCCCGATGATAAAGGATAATGGCACACATGTAAGCATAGTGTTTCCCACATGACCAATTTTCTATCAAATGAAAGACAGTACTCAGTGAATTACCAGAGATGAGTTTGATCTTTGGGTCTTTGCTGCTTTGACAAGTTGAGATTTTCCCTGTGCAGTTGCAGCATGAGCACCCTCAACGTTGGAGCCAATATCATCTGAAATACAAAATTCAATCAAAAACTTTTACCATGGCCTATATATGCCAGAAGGCATACAAAACAGTAGCAAGCCTCATTTACCAATCATAGCTCCTTGTTCATGGACCAGCACTGCAAGGTCTTTAAAAATCTCATTCACCTCCCCGATATGTTGCTGGATTTCCTGTATCCCTTGCTCTCTTTCATCAATGATAGCCTCGTTAAAGGTAATCTCATTGTCTAACAGCAAAACCTCCTGTCTGTAGCACAAATTATTTAGCTGCTATGGGGATGAGATTCACCAGGATAACAAACCAAGTTTTTCAAAAGATTTTTTTATGAAAAAAGAAATTTTTTACTCAAAACATAGAAATTCATGTATATTATTCCTCTCAAATATATTAATTAGAACAGTAAGTTAAAAGACAAAAGTTAATGTTATCACCTTCTAGATTCAACAAGAAGAGCACGTTGTTCTAGAGTCTTGTCAGAACTTACATCAATCTCACTGGCTGTATAGCTGTGGATAGAATAAAATCAAATTCATTATATAAGCAACATGGACAGAACAATCACTGCCAAAGTAATAGTAACATAGTGGCCCATCCCCGTAGCAGATCAAATGTTCACATTTGATGGTTAGGTAAAAGAACATCCAAACCTACTTTAGGCATGCAATCAATAAGCAATGTCTCAAACCCAATCATGAAAAAAGGCGATAATACTAGAATAACTACCTTGAAGGCAGAACTGCTTGGGGAACAAAAGGGGTATAAGCTGTCTCCCTTTCAGCTGCAAGACGCTGAGCCTTCTGGAACTCTTTCAAAACTGCTTGGAAATCTTTAGCAAGTTTAGCATCTGTGATCTTCTTGTTAGCCTGCAGTCAAAGGATGCCATTCAACAACCACACACACTCCAATACAGAGATGACAGAAATATAACAAAGCAAGATTCATTGGTGAGCAAGAGTGAGAGCTCCAATCCAATAAAAACGGTGTTAACAGATGAACTTACACTAACTTCAACATGATGGTCTGTTTCACTAGCTTGCTTGAGTTTAGCAGAGGTGTCCTTCACCAACTGTCCAATATGCAACCTTGTCTTGTGCCTAACAGTTGAAGAATAAATCACAAATACCACCCAAATGGAAAAGTACAAATGTGACAAGCATCACATAGCCAGCAGTATGTGCACATAATAACTAGAAAGAGGAAAGTGGGAGCACAGGTAAAATAATAAAGTGTCAAAGCCAGTGTAATGAAGTCTACGTATAATTATCTCTAGCTAATGCCTGTGTGTGCCCATGCCTGTGTCTGTGCATGCATGTTTTAATCTAAACTATAGCCTTCAAAAGTTTCACAAGTTTAGCCAAAAAAAGAAAAATAGTATTCTATAAGTAAAATGCAAACAATATGCAACAACATGTTGAAGCCACCTCAACCAAAAGCTACTGCTTTTGAACTTACAAAAACAATCTCTGTATTCTCTTGTTTAATTTTAACCATGTAAATGTTACACATATAGAATACCATACTGATAAGCAATAAATAGATGATCATATCGATAAAGAATAATCAACACCAAAAATACAGCACTTCATTATCTATTTCAGAAAAGCAAATAAACCAACTAGAGAAGACCCTAGCAAAACCTATCTCAACTTAATAGTGATGATTATCAACTCAAAAAATAAAATAAAATAAAATAAAATAGTTAAAGAATAAGAAATCAAAAGTGCTGAACTGACACAAGCCTTTATAAAATTGTTAAGCATAATTGTGTGTGATGTCCTTATAACTGAACTCAATGATCTTATCTCCTATGAGGAAGCAATTTGACTGATAACCTCTACAACTGGCTGCATTTGTAAGACCTTATATGAAGGCAACTGTGAAACACAATAGTTAAAACGGATTTCAGGAGTCAAACAAATTTCTTCATGTCCCCCCATTAGGAGGAAAGCAAATTTGATGGGCTAGTTAAAATGAGAACTAACTTTGTCATAGCAAAAAGTTGCCAAAAAGATTACTTCGTGCCTACGGCCTACCATCTGTGTGTCCTGAGTCATGAAATATAGCCTTCTACCAAATATGCAAGTTCAAACAAATAAATTCTCAAGTACTTCTCAGCTTTGAGCATCATGTGACCAATATGTCAATGATGCTCAAAACAAATTGTTGAGATTGCCTTGAATTTAAATTCAGTTGACCCAACTAAAAGTATGATAGAGGCAGGATTTCTTTGTCCAATCTAAAACTCGGTGACTTTAGAAACTTTGGCCTATCTGTTCTCCCTATAAATGGAGTTGCATATCTAATTATCAGATTGTGGTGGGGCATTAAGTTACAAGTCTCATTGAGATGGAGATATTGGGTGCATTGAAATCTAGGGTTGAGAGAAAGATAGTTTTCTGCTGTTGTAACTAATTACTCACATAATGAATTTTTGTTCCTCCTTCACCCATAGATATAGGCAATTTGTCAAACTCCATCAAATTTGTGTCTCTGATTTTGATCTTGTGTGGGTATTACATAATTTATTTACATCTGCTAAATTCTGCATCAAGTTTATCAAATTGATACCTAACAAATGAAAATGATAACGGAGTGGAACACCTAACACAAATGTTTTGTTGATCTTATTTTACCTTCTTAGCTTTGCCACTATCAAACAATTAATAGAATCCTTACTTATGAAAGCTACTCTTTGTGACAGGATCTTAAATATTCTTTGTCACAACTCCTTCCAGTTACCAAGTGCCCCCTGGAAAGTTTTAATTGTCAATCATCTTCTTCAATACTAAGAAATAAATATGAATTAATTGATGAACCATCACAAGGATGCCAATTGTGTAGAACTAAGAACCAAATCAATCTACAAGACATGAACTCCTTGAAATGTTAAATGCTGAAGGGATTTAACTAAGTCAAGTTAAAAAATTACTCCTACTCAAAGTCACAAATCCTAAAAGGCTCTCTAAGTGTGGCAAAACTTGTTAATTTACAGCCTCTCTTCCCTACCTTAAGGCTTCTTATTAAGAATGAAAGGTTTCCCTACCTTCAAAGAAGAGACAAGGATAGAGACTTCTCTTACTTAGTCATATAAAATCAATCGAGACAGACCTAATAAGAGTATCGATACAATGGAGACTCTTGCATCATTTCCTTATTGCCACTTTGAAGCATTTGGTATGTTCCTTGCAATATTTAGCCACACAGGTGCACATTAGATGTCATTTCACAAAACCTTAATGTCCATCGTGCAAATAGTTCTTGTTTCTCGTCATTTCACTTACTCTTTTATAAGTATTATAGGTGAAATCTAAGCTAAATATAATTGACTGGCTAAGAGGGTGTTTGGCTTATCGGTTTGACCACTACAGCTTATAAGCTATTAAGAAAAAGCTAGTGAGGTGCTCTCACCAGCATTTAAGCTAGGTAGCTTAAACGCTACTACCACAGCATTTTGCAAAAGCTGGTGGGGGGGGGGGGGGGGGGGGGGGAGCTTTTGCAAAACACTGCTAATTTATAAGCTGCATTGACCGATCATTTTACCATCTTATCCTCATCCTTTTTGTTAACTTCCAGCCATGCCCTTCTTCTTCAACCTCTACCTCCCACCACTTGTCGCCCCAACTCTTCTAACCGCCACCGTTGGCCATCATCGTCGCCCCCATCAGCTGGAGCCCCCATCGCTTGCTGCCCCCATTGCCCCCATTTGCTTCAACTTTTCCTCCGTTACCGACCGACAGTCATCATCCCCACCTTCATCTTCTCTATCTGTGCTTCTCTTCCTCACTGCCATTGTCTGTGTATATATATATAAAACAACAATAAACATATATATATATACATATAACATATATGATCTATATAACAATATTGTATTAATATATTTTTAATAATTATGTATAATTTATCAACATCTAATGATAAAATTTTACATCATTCAACACTATGTCTATTTTGGTTTCTTTGTCAAATTTTGATAGCTTATCAGCTCTTTCAAACCGAACACATATAACTTAAAATCACATTTATTCAAACACATTATTAGCTTAAACGCTACTCAATTTTTAAATTTTATACGACTTAAAAGCTATGTAAAAAAAGGTTAAGCCAAACACCCCCTAAATGCCACATACTTTGCATAAACCAACGGACCCAAATCAAAATGGCTATAAGTGAGTTCGTGTTATTACAGTTTTCCAGAAAAGTTATGCAAACGAACTTCATCAGAATGCCTATGATACACCGAAAACAATGCAATAAGTTTTCTTCCACTTAATCAAAAACAGCCTATATTAAATTTTCCTTTCAGTTCACCGCTGAATCGAAAATTCCAAAATAAATCCCCGTTTGCAACACATAATTCAGCACCTAAAATAAAACCAAATCAAACCCATCGCTTATGCGCACCAAAACGAAAAAAAAAAAAAAACGCATTTCCCCAAAATGAAGGCACAATTAACCACAATTCAATCGCAACACCAAACAATTCAAACCCGGAAAAGATCAACCCACAGCTTCTCGCGGAGCTCGGGGGTGTCCTTGGGGGTTCCGAGGGTATTGACGAGCCTCTGAAACGTGGCGACGGCGGTGTTGATCTGAAAAATCCCGGAGGCGATGGCCTGCGTGGCGTCTTGCTTGCCATTGATGAGGTCTCGCCTCGAATTCAAGGGACGACCCGATTCAATATCTTGAAAGCTCATATCTTCTCTGAACCACCCCGGAAACAAGCGATGCTCGAACAGAGCGTGAGAATTATGCAAACCCTAGACGCCTTCGGAAAGATTCAGAAAGTAGATTAGGGGTAGAAGCAAGAACGCGCTGTAAAGATGGCGATGATTGAGGAACCAGAACCAAAACCGAAAGCAAAATTTTAATAGTGTATATATATATATATATAGAGAGAGAGAGAGAGAGAGAGAGAGAGAGAGATTCGACAACTAGGATGACAGGGACAATACCGGGATGCCATGCCTGCGCGAGCGCCGGCAAATGGCGACACGTGGAAAGTGGACGGTGGTCGTTGCGGTTGTATTTTTTTTTATTTAATTCTTCTTCTTCTTGTTGTTTTGCTCATAATAATAATTAATTAAAAGGCCACCATTCGAAATTATTGCTTTAATTCAATAAAGATAGTTTTTGCCTCCACATTCAGATCCATTCTTTTAAGGGTTACGATTAAAATAAAATTAATTAATAAAAAATAAAATACAATAAATACACATGCATATTATATCTCATTATCTAATTTTAATGCATTTATTATAATAAAATTAATTAATAAAAATGTTTATATTTAAAAAATAAAATATAAAGAATATAGATATATTCCTAGCGTTATCTATATAATTAATTTCCAGATTATCACAAAAAAAATTAAAATATATCATCATCAAATGCATACAGATACTAGTTCTTTATTTGTATATAAAATATAAATCTACAAACAATGTATTTTATATAAATTACTTTGGACCACCTGCTAAATAAGTTTAAGTTGATGTAATTTGGTTTTAATATCAAATTCATCATTATATTTGGGATAATCGTTTTTGCGCGATTTCTGATATTCGTACTCTCAATTATATCAGGGAGGTAAATCACAGATTGAACATTTGTCTCTTGCGTAGAGTAAAAATCAAACTCGTAATCCATCAAATTAATATTGACACATTACTCATCTGATAGCTCGATGTATGCCTTGGGGTGATCCTATACTTTATTCATAGTCAAATAAATTACTATAATTTTATTTTTGAGACCAAATTAGCAAATGTAGTTTAAAATTTGACAAATTGTAACTGTATAACTTTCTTCGAATTTAAATTTGGGGTTTAATTTGAGCGTTTGTTATTATGTATGGTTCTTTTGGTTAGAAATAAAATTGATATTACTAATAGAATTAAAATATTATTAAAGAATGTTAAGATAATACGTAATCAATTATAATGGTTAATGTAACATCAAGTCTAAAAATACTGTAACTTATTTGATATTTTTTAAACAATAGTGACTAATTTGATTTCTAGGTATAAAAGTATAATAAATTATTTATTCATTCTTAAAGTATATAGACTAATTTGACTTATAGACAAAAGTATAATAGTTTATTTGGTATTTTGCCTACAATTTTTATTTTAATTTATATAAAATATTGTGTAAATTATGATATGAGTAGGTGCACGATCGATGTCTAAATTGACAAAAAATATTATGGCAGTCAGAACAAAGGGATCTTCTCACGAACCTACAAAACAAGGACTAGGGCTACTCAGGTCGTCTTCAAAACAAGTCTCTAACATTCAAGTTAGTCTTGGTGGAGAAAAAAAAAAATGGATCAGCTATGAATGGATATACAAAGGTGTCAATGAGGAATAAGAAAAAGGTAAAAAAATAGGAAAAAAAATTAAAATTAAAGAGTGAGGTTTAGGCATTTATAAGTTGGAACACTAAATAATTAGGGTTTTGAACTTTGGATCGTCTCTTAATGAGTTAAATTTAGTTTTAACTTGAGTTCTTCTAGTAAACTATATTAGAAATTGAATTGAATGTTAAATTACAATTGACTCAAAAGCGTTGACACATATTTTATCGTTTCTTGTCAGAAGAAGTGACATTTTATGAAATATTTTAGGTAAGTCTTTTTACATTTTGGCCTAATTTGTTTTAATATAAAATATTTTGCGTTAAAAATATTTTTTTGTTTAAAATATTTTATACTAAAAATCATCTTTCATCTTGATTTTTGATGATAAGATTAAGGGATTATCACTATAGTTTTGCCTCGATGTGAACACCTGTAAAAATAGGCAATGCTAATTTCCCTAGTATAGTTTTTGACTTTCAAGTTAATATAATAAATTAGAAGTGAAAAATATTAAATATTCAGAGTTATTGGGTTTCATGCCTTTATATTGATCAGAAAATCGAAATACTTGGAGTTACCTTTTTGAGATCCAATACTTAATAATTTTGAGTTATGAGAAAATTTCTTATACTAAATAAGGATTGATGATATAATTATCATGAATTTTTCGAATATGAGATGAGTCAAACAGAGATCCTACAGAAAATAAGAGCAAGATAGAGATAGTGTTAATCCCTAATCGTCCAAAGATAAGATTGTCAAATAGAGATATAACCTCCAAATTATTTAGAAATATGATGAACAAGGAGTTATTTACTAGTAATTATCCTTCAAAATTGAGTTAGGAGAAAGTCGTGTTGCTTTTCTATTTCTTGTTAATATAGACAATTGGCAATGTGAGGTTTATAGTTCTTCAAGTATAATTTGATAATTTCTATCTTCTGAATATTCTCGTCATTTTCTAATATTTGACTTGAATTTTAAAGATATAAAATATAAAGCACAAAATCTACCCCCAATACATCAAATGGTAATTCTTTTTTGTATAACATACATATATAAAATAATTTTACATATTGCTTGGGAAATGTTTTTGCTTACAAATTATTTCATGTAAAATATAATATGTAAAAAATATTTTATTTTATTTTATATAAAAATGTTTTCAAATGAAAAACCCATCAATGGAAGATTTGACAAGGTTTTGTGTGCATGTGTGTGATATTTGGTGAGTTTTCAAAATAAGAAATTTATGTTATCTAAAAATATTTTTTATCACAAAAGATCTACAGTTATTATCTTTTGAGTGGTATACAATAATCTCCAAATTATGCACATCAAGTAAGCCAATTAAAGATTAAGGGGCTCATACTCCTTATTGAAAAATATATTATTTCAAATAAATGAGCATTTTTTCCATCTAATATGAGTAATCTCAATAATTTATAGTTTTCTTTTTTACTAAATAAATAAAAAAAACAACCCCAAAACCGCGAACACCAACAGGTTGCCAAGAAATTTGGAGTAATCGATCACCTATTTAGGTTTGCCTATAATGATCTCATTCGTGGACTGTCCATGGTGATAACTCACAAAATCTTCCACGGAGACCTTATTTATGGTTCTTCAGGGAGGTTTTGTTAATTAAGATATGAGATGAAAAAATCAAGATATGAGATGTATCTCGGAATTCTATTATTTTCAATATGTTTGTTAATCTTATCTGACCATTCTTAAAAAAATCATTAATGATCTCTTATTTTGATGTTTCAAGATATACATATCTCTTCTCCCCCTCAAGATAAACATATCTTGATGCCTACAGATAAGAAAAAAAATGACGCATGTGTCATCTAATGCATTACAAATGATTTAACAAATAGTTTAATAAAAATCTTAGAATGTTTTCCAACCTTATCTTGATTATTCCATATTTTAGTCCGAAAATCATTCCGGATTTATCTTGATACTCCCTTATCTTGGTCATTTTAACAAACACTACCTAAGTAAAATCCTACCAAAAATCTTCTTTTGTAGGGTTTTAACCAATATTCTTAGAATTGCATCAAACATCAAACTATAAAAAAGCGTGGTTATAAATCCATAAAAAATGCATTAATAATAATATATTATATATTACATAGCTAAGAGGTGACTGGCGGTCATAGATGAACAAATAAGAATAAAAAAAAAAATTGATTGTAATATCATAATATTTTGAGAATAATAATAATTACATTTTTTGTATTTAAAATATTTTTGACATCCATTAGAGATTATAATTGAAAAAAACTAATGGACTTAGAGATAGTGGGTTAAGTTGAAAAAGAAAAGGCTAAGTAAATGGGTTAAGAGTTAGTGGGCTAAGTTAAAAAAAAAAAAAAAAAGCTAAGTAAATGGGCTTAGAATTAGTGGGTTAAGTAGAAAAAAAAAAAAAAAAGAAAGGCTAAGCAAATGAGTTTAAAGTTAATAGGCTGAGAAAGTGGGCTTAAAATTAATTAACTAAATAATAGAATAATATATTCAGAAGAAGATTTAGTGGAAAATAATTAAGGTGATAAAATAATTAAAGATGATGGGTGAAATAATTGAGAAATATGGGAAACAAAGTAGGGTGTGGACAAATAATCAAAAATAATGGGTGAAATAATTAAGAAATGTGGGAGACAAAGTAGGGTGTGGACAAATAATTAAAAATTATGAGTGAGATTTAGTGGAAAATAATTAAGAAATATGACAAAATAATTAAAGATAATGGGTTAAATAATTGAGAAATGTGGAAGACAAAGTAGGGTGTGAATAAATAATTAAAGATTATGAGTGAGATTTAGTGAAAAATAATTAAGAAATGTGATAAAATAATTAAAGACAGTGGATCACTACAATTATGCTAAGCTTAACTCAATCTTCTATAAATAAAGAAAATTTGAAAGGTTTGAGGATTTAGATTAGAAAGATAAAGGTCGTAAGAAAAAAAGATTTGAGAGTGAGAGAGAGATTTGAAAAAGAGAAAGAAAAAAAAAATAGAGAGAGAAAAATACTAAAAAATTTCTAGAAAAATTCTATAGGCTGAGTTTAGTAGTTTGTGTGAAAATTTGTAACAGAAGGCGTTGTTAGATACACAAATCGAGATTTTATTACAATATTGAAGAATACCAAATCGCTCTGGGGGAACGTGAGTTATCTTCAAAAAAAAATTTCAAAATTTTTAGAAATATGAGAATGATATTTTAGAATTTTTTATAATAAAATTGGAAGAGAAATGCATTATTAGTATTTATTATGGATTTTTTGAGGCAATAGATGCTTGAAAATCAAAGAAAAAATGAGAAATAAATAGAACATGGATTTTGAAAATTATAAGAAAATTTTTGGGGCTTAGGAATATTGCTTTAGGAATTATTGAGAAGATAAATTGATAAAATTTTATGAGAAAATATTTATTTCATATTCTTGAGGAAATAATAGGAGGAAATGGGAGAAATTAAGAAAATTAAAGAAAATTAGAAATCTGATTTTCTTAAATAATTATGATGCCCAGGGTACGCCAAAGTTCATAATTTAGTACGATTGAAATTCCGACGCGAATTTTGAGGCAAAATTATGCTAGGGGCAAATTATCTTTTTTCAAGGTAAGTGGTATTATTCAACTGGATTTAGTTTATGAAAATGGCTTGTAAGTGGTTCCATCAAAACCTGATTTTATGTAAATATTTTCATCATATTGTCATGTATTGATGTGAACATGTCATGTGGATTCCATTTACATGTATTGATGACAAAGTATGCATATGAGCATGATGAGATTCATGGTCATATGTTGTATGGGTTTGGGATTAGGTACTGGCGCCGTTGTTTTTGCCAAGAGTGCACCCATACACCTTGATCTGGCAGAGAAACTGTAAAAATGGCAGATAATCTTAAGGTGCAGTCGACCCAACACATGAGAGTTATGATATTATATGCATTATGATGTACTCTTACTTAGATGATTCATCATCTAATGTGGGCCTTGCCTCTAGAACATTCAAACGTTCCAGATGAAGTTTGCAGCGAAGACATAGAAACGGATGAATTGTAAAGACGCAAAGCATTATGAAGTTAATTTCTGCATTTAGTTCCTGTATAATGACCTGATCATATATCAATTATGCTATGTTATGCTTTAAGTTATGATATGTTATGTTGAAAAAAAAAAAAAAAAAACTTATGTCATGTTTCATGTTATGTTGAAGGACTTAAGTACTATTGTCTAATAATCTTGTGTTATTAATTTTGTTGAGGCGATCATGTAATATTATTAATGTTTGAGGTATGTCGAGGTTCGATTCTTACTTCCGCTATTGATGATTACCTAGCCTAGCATATACAGAGTAAGTAAGCTAATGATAGGCAGGTAGTGGTTGCACTCTCACCCTGCAATTAAAACACAATAAAAATAAATCATAATAAAACTTTTATATTTTTTTTATTTTAGTGAGAGGTTTATACTCGCCAGTGTACGAGTGCAATTGTAGTCCAAATTTAAATTTATATTTTCTGAATGAATTCAGGTCGTCCACTGAGAGATTTATTTATGGCAAAAGAAAAAGAATGTCACACACACGCACACGCATTTGGACAAATTGACAACAAGATTTTTTATGGTTTTGTTTTTAGACAACAGATACTAGAAAATAAAGTAAGGCAAAAATTGAAATAAACATTAAACGTAAAAATATGAATTTGGATAGTGCTTGAGTTAAGACAATTTCAGTACCAACCCGTTGATTCCCAAATTTTAGCATAAAAGATTAGCAACATTAATTTAATTTCAGATATGATGGTTTGTTATTAAATGCAATTAGAGATGATGATAGTTCTAGGTTAAGCAATTCCCATACATGATATGCGGGATTCTAATTTAAGCAACTACCATAAATCCAATTACAATTAAAATACAAAACAACTAAATTAATCATCCGGGTTTGGGTATGATAGTGTTTCCAGTTCTAGTAACTCTCATACATGGCATGAAAGCTCTAAGTTAGGCTTACGCTCCAATCCAAACCTAGTGATTTTTCAATAATTAATACACACTCATACTGAAATTTAAATTAAGGTTACTTATTTAAAACGCAGCTTTTTTTGGGAATCATTGGCGTTGGACACTGTCCTTGCCTTAACCCAAGATTAGATTTAGCTACTCATCTTTATTTAAAAGTTAATTGACAGGAATTTAAATGACGTAATTTAAATAACAGAATTTAAAAGACAGGAATTAAAATAGTAAAAACTAACCGGCCATTTAGGCGGTGAATAATTAAATGACAAGAATTAAAATTACAGAAATTTAAAGGCATAAACTAACCGGCCATTTAGGCGGTGAATAATTAAATGACAAGAATTAAAATTGCAGAAATTTAAAGGCATAAATTAACCGGCCATTTAGGCGGTGAATAATAAAGTAATAATAAATGACATAAGAATTTAAAAGAAGAAAGGAAGGAAGTAAGATCACAAGAGAAAATACTAAAGAAAATGAGAGAGAACAAAAGCAATTCTCAAAGAGAGAATTCTAAGGAAATAACTAAACTTTTATTCAAGAATAATAATCACACTTACAAATGCAATCAAGTGAGCTATTTATAGGCCACAAGATGCAATACAAACCACACAATTTCAATTATTCAATTAGACATAATTATATCTAATGGGCACTCACACACTTAAAGTTAAATGGATTTTAGCTATAATACACACCTAATATTAAATGGATTTTAACTAAAATACATACCTAATAAAGCACTCATAAAGTTAAATGGATTTTAGCTATAATATCCACCTAATAGTTAAATGGATTTTAGCTAAAAAACACACCTAATAAAGCTCTCACATAAAAAATAAAAATAGATTTCTATAAATTGGTTTTTAATCTTCATTAGGATTAAAAATAATCTTTGGGCCTTCTCCAAATAATATTTTCCATGGGTTGCTCAAATTGGGCCTTAATTCTTCATGGGCCTTAATTCTTCATGGGCTTGAATTCTTCATGGACTTGATTTCTTCATAGGTTTGATTTCTTCATGGCTAAAAATAAAAAAAAATTAATATTATTAATAAATTATATATTATATATATGTATTACACATAGCACACATATATATTAGATTATATTATATATATAGTACATGCATGCATATAATGATGTATATGTATTATATATAATTTTATATATTATTATTATTTACTTTAGAACTTCATTTCATTTATCTTTCAATTTAAACTTGCATATAACCATAAAATATATATTAATATCTAATTTAAACCATATTTAAGATCGAAAGAAGGGTATAATTATAACAAAATTTTTACAAAATTAACCACTAATCAGGTAGTAAGGAAATTTTGAAATTATATCATGATGAGTTATAAAAATATATATATAGTCAAAATTTCTTAAGTTATAACATGCCCGTGGAAGTGGGTTGTTATATTGACGGTCAGAGATAAATGAAGAAAAAGAAAAACAATGGAAGAGGAAGAAGAAGAAGAACACTGGAAGATTGGAGAGCAACACTTTGGGTTATTTATATTACTCAAAACAACAACGTTTTAAGCAAATTGCCAACTCTTGAAAATGAATCAGTTAAACCATGATAGTTCGACTAGTGAATCTACTACAGTCGACTAGTTTTTGAAAATTACTTATTTTTATTTGAATTGAACAGTTCCCTATTCGACTCACGGTCCGACCAATTGGACCAGTCGATTCGATCCAATTTTAAAAACACTAGTTTTTTTTTCATTTAAAAAGGAACAAATAGGAATGATAGAGGTTTGGGCTGTAAAGGGATTTGTTGCTTCTCATATGTTGCTCACATTTTACAAGAGATGCAACCAACTAAATGCGATTATATTAAAGCTCACCATGAATTACTTCACACTATTGTGATAATTGTAACTCAAAATTCAAATTCATCTAAGATTGAGACTTCTAATTTGACCGTGATCAAAACTTTGAATTTAACTATGATTAGAATGTCAAACTTGATTGTGATTGGGATTTATTTTGATTGAAGATTTATCTTCTTAACTCATCTTCTGATAAGAATATAATTTCTTGTGTACATCTACAGATGAGTGTTAGGTCTATAAATAGGTGCCAAATATCCTAGAATTAGTATAGCAATATCAATATTGTAATACCAATATCTTAGTGATATTTTATTTTTTTTGCCAATGATTTTTCCTGATTTGAGTTTTTCACGTTAAATTATGTGTTAGTTTGTATGGTTGATGGTTTGATTGTGATTTGTTTTTTTATCCAAAATCAAAACAATCATGATTATTAGAGGAACAATAGCTAATCCTAAGAATGCTATAGAATTTGGAACAATGGCTAATACTAGGGATGCTATAGAATTGTTGGAAATAAAGCAATATTAGAATGAATAATAACTTATATTCTAAGAGCGACCGATAGAAACATCAACAATTTCAAATTAAATTAATTTTTCCTCAACAAATAAATGTTTGAACCACTAAAATCCTACCTCATAGTTGGAGAGGTGACAAAAACCTCAACTTTTATGGAAGAACATCACTAGAATAAAAAAATAATCCCTAAAGTAGCTATTGAATTATGTTATTTATGATAAAATCTAAGCAAAAACTTTAATAATTTTAATATTAAGTTATTAATTGAGTAAAGCCCAGTGTTAATCAAGTAACATCAAGTAATACCTTACTTGATTAAAGTCATTTATTAATCGAGTATAAGTGTTTGGAAAAATTAGTTATAACCAACTATCAAAACAATACTCGAGTACTCAATACTGTTAATCGAGTAAGACAAGGTATGGGTTTAAGGTCAATTGAATAAGAAAAGAATTAGTTGAGTAATAAGTGTTCATACTCGACTAACTTGTCCGTGTAACTGAGTAAAAACTAAATAATCTAAGGCTAAAATTAGTATATGCTTGTTATACTCAAGTATTGCACTAAAAATCATTAATTGAGTGATCTAAACAATATTCAATTAACTATAATATTAGTTGAGTAATCGTATTTAGTAATCAAGTAAGAACTAAAGCTAAAATAACAAGTCTTTGGACTTGTGTTATTAATAGACTAAAAGAAAATAGTAATCAAGTAATCTCATCTTTTGAGTCAAATAATCAAAAATCTTACTTGAGTGATTAATCGGGTGAAAATATCAAGTCTCTATACTTGGACATTAATTGACTAAGAAGAAGGCTTAATCAATTAACTCTTACCCTTGTTGAGTAGTTAAGAAACTTAATCGAGTATAATGTACTAAATAGAGAATGAGTCTCTGTATTTGTTTTATTAATTGACTAATTAAGAGGTATCTTGCACTCTAGTAATGACATATTATAATCGAGTATCAAGAATGTTTAATCAAGTAATATGTTATTTTATTGATTCAAAATAATTAATGTTTATTCATATGGATTTTATTAGCTTATTTCATGTGTGTGACATGTGGCATGTGGTATTTTGTTTGATGATAAATTGTTCTTTATTTGTAAGCTGTTGATACCATCTTTAAAACCCTTGATCCAAGGGATGCCATCAAAAGCCCTTTTGTATATAAGGTCTCCTGTGCATTCCAATTGTCATTCTCACGAATAGAGAACCAAACGCACAAGAGAGAAAACGAAAGTGATCGGAACCCTAAATCGGCAATTAAGTATTGTTCTTTCAAAAATTTTCTATGAGATTGTGTGTGAGAGATATAGAGATGATTGTGTTTGAGAGTGCAGGAATCGCTGGTTGATTTAAGTGTTGTATTCTCTATTTGTATCTTCTTTTTGATTCGATTATTGGTTTTGTTGTTCATTGTAATCTCTGTAAATCTATCGCTATTGTTTTTAGTGAATTGACTAGGGGTGAAATTGATATTTTACTCTTGTATTTAGTTTTGATGATGAAAAACATCAAATGATTTTATACTCTAAATCAAAGTATATGATTTGGAAACAAAAATTAATTTCAAATGCTTGATCAAAATGAAAATGAAAATCAAATGAATTATAATTTTCTTTATTCTTATACATGGAAATTTGCAAAAACAAGTATTAAAATTTAAATGAATCTCCTAAATGATTTTTACAAACTGGTTTTGAACGATTGGATAAATAAAGTAAAACATTTTCAAAGGCAAAAGACCATGTATGTTCTTGATAGATTGATGTCTTTGCTTTTGATATAGTTTTGATAATAAAAATTAATTGTATTGATGTTCATTGACTTGGTACTCTAAATTATTTTTATATGATTTATTAAGTACCAAAAATAAAAATTAATTTCCTCATTCAATTAGATGTCAAAATCTTGTTATGAATTTCTTGATGACATTTGAAATGTTATTTGATCAAACTTGTTGAATGAAAATTAAATTAAATGTCAAAATATCTTGTTATAAGTTTGTTAATAGCATTTGGAATATTATGTTAAAAAATGTTAAATGAAAATAAATTTTATCTTGAAATCTATTGTTAAAAATCTTGTGATAAATTTTTTGATGGCATTTAGAATATTGTATTTTTATTTGATTAAAAATAGTGTTCAAAAATATTTTTAAGGAGCTTAAAAGAATAAAAACGAAATAAGTTTTAAGTTTTAAGTCAAGTGTATATCTCTCAAGTGTTCATCTTTCAATTTCAAACAAGGATCAATGAGAGATTAAATAAAGTGATATTGGAAATCATATCTCAAGACAAATGACAAATATCTCATGTTTTTGTATTTATATTAAAAGTTCAAAATATTTTTAAATGAGTTTGAAGTTTAAGGCAAAAAGAGTTTTAAAGATTATAAAGGTGTTAGTTAACTGATTTTGTTAACCTGTCAATTGATAGGTTGATGTGGTTTCTGTCAGTCGACTAATCCTCCTTGATTAGGCTTCTAATAGCATGCATGATGTGTGTTTCTTAACTAATCAAATGTCTATCCATTTCTATTTGGCGCCTTACAGTGTGCATGTTTTCATAGTTAAAATTATTTTGCTTTGATTTGTCGACTAACTCATTTCATTTGTCAACTAATCCTTTTAATTTGTTGATCGATTTAAGTCATCTGTCGACTGATTAATTCGCAGAAAGCAAATAATGACTAGTTTTTCAATCTGTAACGGCTATAAACGATTAGTTTTCGCTTGAAACTTGTGAGATACCTATAAATACAAATCAATAATGATCTTAAAAAGGCTAATAGATGGGAATGAAGTGAAGTGAGCTTATAAAATTTATTCATTTTCTCAATTGTGCTTGAACTTTATTTTTCTCTCAACAAGGCTTTGTGTATTTGATCTGTCGACTAACTTATTTCATCTGTCAACTAATTCTTTTAATTTGTCGACTGATTTAAGTCATCTGTTGACCGATTAATTCACAGAAAACAAATAACGACTAGTTTTTCAATCTCTAACGGGTATAAACAATTAGTTTTCTCTTGAAACTTGTGGAATACATATAAATACAAATCAATGATGATCTTAAATAGGCTAATGGATGAGAATAAAGTGAAGTGAGTTTGCAAAATTTATTCACCTTCTCAATTGTGCTTGAACTTTATTTTTCTCTCAACAAGGCTTTGTGTATCATATTGTAAAATTAGTTTCAACCCTCTGTATCTTATTTTGAGAGACATTGTAACTAAGAGTGTATACTTTTAGAAATTCTCTATTAAATATTTCTTGTATTTCCTACCTTGTGTAGCTAGAGGGCCTACTTGTCTAAGTAGGAGGTTTGTAAATTCCTATCAATTAATGCTAGAAGGCCTACCAATTTTAGTAAGAGGATTAGTGGATTGGTTTACAAAATTTTTAGTAAGAAGTTAAGATAGTGGATTCGATTTGGTTTAAGTCGAACCACGATAAATCCTTGTGTTCATCTCTTACTTGCATTTTTTATTTCGTTTATTATTTCAAATATTTCAATAATCCTCACTTGCATTATATTCTTATTTGTTTTGAAAAAGATTTTAAGATTTCAAGTTTTTTTTTTTTTAAATAACCCAAATCTCCCCTTCTTGGGTTGGTGCCATAACATTTCAAACCTATCAGAAACCTCTGTCGTGAGTAGTGTAAGACCCCGTTTCAGCATAAGGTTGCCACACAATTTCGGTGAGATTAAAATATCGAAAAATGGGTTTAATAGCAAAATAGATCGCTGAATCGACTGTAGGGAATGCCCCGGAGTATAATTGGCTATGGAAAATAATATGGTCTCGATGAGCATTCCGAGATAGGATTTATGGAAGTAAAATAAATTTGAATTGAGATGGTTTTCGGTATAGCTAAAATACAGTTTCGTTTCAGGTTGAAATACCGAATTATCGTAAAAGACTTCCGAGAAGTCAACGGAACCTTGAGGGGGCTCCGATTTTTCGTAAGATTTAACCCTTTAGTAGTTGCGGGATGAAGTAAGGGCCCGGTGAAGACCCGAGGGGTGAAATCATCCTTATTGAGTAAATTCAAAGTTATTAATAATGGATTTAAAGTATCATAATGTAAATTAATTAGACGTTGAAGGGTGTTTTTGCAATTTAAGGAATTCCCAAGTTATATAAGAATGAATTACGGGACCAAATGTGTAATATATACATATTAAATATATATAATATTCATTTGTGTGCTGGTGTGATGGCAACGAGGAACAAAAATGTATGCGTAATAGGGGCGTGGGAGGCGGCAGCATGCAACGATGGGATTGATTTTTCAATCGAGAAGATTTGAGAAAATCCTAAGAAATCTGAGATGAGATAGGATTGCAAGTGTATAATATATATATATATATATTTATATGTGTGCAGTGTGTGTGTGAAGAGGCAAAGGGCCGAGAGAAGTAAGGGAGTTGCAGAGAGTGTGTGAGAGAAGCCGAGAAGAATGGAAAGGAAAATAAATCAAGAGAGAGAGATTAAGAGAGACAGAGTGGGCTGGAGTGGTGGCCGAAACCAGCAAGAGGAAGAGGGCAGCGGCCATGGCCGCGAGCAGCAAGCTCGATCGGCCATGATAGCGGCTTGAAGCCGCGATGGAGGAAGGCCGAGCAGCAAGCTTCCAGCAACGAAGCAGCAGTAGCAGCCGGTGAGGAAGCTCGGAGGAAGCCGGAAATGCGAGGCCGAAGGCGGCCAAAACGAGCCGCATAGCCGCGACAACCATGGTCGCGAGCAGCGAAGGTCGGCGCGACAGGTGGCAGCCGGGAAAGACGGCGGCGAGGTAGGCGACGACGTTGCCGGCGAGCGGGGGCCAGCGAGGTGCCGTGGCTCGGATGGCTGGTTCGCGCAGCCAGAGAAAGCTTGAAGATGAAGGAAATAAAAGAAATAAAGAAAAGAAAAAAAAAGGAAAAGAAAAGAAAAATATAGCAAAATTCTGAAAAAAATGTTACAAAATTCTAGAAAATAAGGGATTATGTTTCGGTAATATTCTGGATACTTTTGCGAGAAAAATGATTCGGGCACGCATTTCAAGATTAGGGAGCGCATATCGAGAAAGCCCGATAGGCTAAGTTAAGGTAAGTAAAATTTTTTAAAAAATTTTAAAAATTCAAAAATGTTATTTTATGTATTTTCATAGTGAAATATTTGAGAAAATAGTTAAGAAATATTTAGTTTAGATTTATTGAGAAAAAATAAGAAGAAATAGAAAGAAAAATAAAAGAAAGGCAAGAAATTATAAAAAATAGGTTTTAATACTTATTTAAATAAATATTATGATTAGAATGCTTTGAGGCTTAAGTTGAAGTGACTTGTGCGAGTTTTAAGGTTGACATGCAAATCGAGATGATGCACGTAAAGCGAGGCAATCGCGCACTTGAGGATAAAAACACGTTTCTCGAGGCTTAAGCAGATTTCAAAGGTAAGATAGTTTTCTCAAAACTTAATTTATTTATAAAAGGTATTTTCTAAAAACGTACCCTACTATTTGAAATGGCATGCCTATAAGTTGATATGATGTATGCTTCAAAGTATGTTTTGGCATGTTGACATTTTATGTTACGATGTGTTTGCACGTAGATGCATTGACATGTTATGATGAGATGCATACATACATAAATGTTACCATCCATCATGCATTGCATATGTTTGAGAGTACGTACAAGCAACGTTAGCTTGTATGTAAGTTATTACGTTGGCTCAGGCTAATATGAAAGTTGTTAAAGGCTTGTCGGCTCAAATGGCCAAGTGGAAAGGACATTGTTGCATTTTGCACTCACGCATGCAAATTTATAAATGAATGCTTACTTAGATGATTCATCATCTAATTTGGGCTTTGCCCTTGGAATATTCAAACGTTTCAGATGGAGATTGTAACAGAAACGATAATGAGTGAGGCATGAAATGGCACTTGGCAAAGTGCATGATGAAATGAATCTAAAATGAATGTGAATGAAATGTATGATATGTAGCCTATGTATTTAAGTTCTGCTACTTTGTACTTTGAACGTTTTGAAAGTCCATGATGTAAGATATGATTGAAGTTTTAAGGAATGATAATGTATAACCCTATTTAGGGTTAATGTTAGTTGATAACTTATGTTATGTATTAAGTTATGTTGAGAACTTATGTTCCATTGATGAATAGCCTTGTATTAAGGATTTAGTTCAAGAAGCGATGATGTAAGAGTTGATTTATGATTAATGTTAAGATATAAGGTTTGATTCTAACTTCTGAATTCGATGTATATGATGATTCTCTTTTGAGATAAATGTATGAAAATTTTAGGATAGATAAAAGCAATTATATTGTTTAGTCGTAGTTTTAAATAGAAAAAAAATTTATTGTTCCAGAATTATCCCAATTTATAATGCGCTTGAAAAAGCGGGGCGTTACAAATAGAATCTATTTCGGATCCAAACACGTAAACATTGTGTTCATTGTTTCTGTGTGCATTGTGTTAGTATTTTGGTTTCTTTTGATTCTGTTTGGGTATTCCTTTAGATTTTACTATTACTGTGGTTTTGTTTGTGTGTATTGACAATAAGAGTAACAAGTGGTATTAGAGCTTGGAACGAATCTCCGAATAACGCTTCAAGAATAAGGAAAGATAGGACCGATGAAGATGGAGTTGGAATGATTTGATGGTAGACATGGCCACGGTTCATGAACCGCCGGTTCCGGTTCATGAACCGCCGGTTCCGGTTCAAGAAATCTTTGAACCTGAACCGAACCGCCCAAGGGCGGTTTGGGACGGTTCGGTTCCGGTTCCGGTTCGTGCCGGTTCGGTCAACGGTTTGGACCGGTTCGGTCAACGGTTCCGGTTCCGGTTCAAACCGAATTTTTTTAATTTTTTTTAAATATTGTTGTATTCAATTTTGGTCCTTGTTCCGTTGTTCGGTTCGGTTTGGTTTCGATTTTTAATTGTTAAATGTAATTGTAAATATAAATATTCTCAACCATATTTTTAATAAAAAAACACTACTAAAAATTGAAGAAATATAAGTAATAATTTCATTAAAAATAATTAAAACAACTAAACAAGTATGTAATATAAGTAATTAATTTTTACAAATGTGAAAAATAAAAAATAAAAAATAGAATTAGACTTAATTTCATTAAAAAATAATTACAACAAAAATGTAATACAAGTAATTAATTTTTACAAATGTGAAAAAAAATAAAATATGGACTTGGATCCTACGCATCTTCATTGGAGTCGGAAGTCGCCGTTGTTGAACCATCATTAACCCATTCGTCAGATGATGATGAATGGATAAGTTCTTCTTGACGTCGCATGTTAGCTCTTTCCCAATCATCGAGGCAAACTTGAGCTTCCAATGATTCTGGAGCCAATCTTGATCTTCTTTCGTCCAAAATGTTGCCTCCACTACTGAATGTTTGTTCAACGGCTACAGTTGAAGCTGGAACTGCAAGAAGTTGACTTGCAATAATTGCAAGAGTTGGAAATGTCTCCTTGTGCCTTTTCCACCACTCCAAAATTTCAAAATTTAAACCTGTATCATCACCAAACTCAAAAACTGTGGTTAGATAAGTTTCGAGCTCCGAATGTGAGCTCGATCTAGGTTTTTTCCTCCTTTGATCTAAAAATTTATGACCCCATTTCATTGGTTGGGAGGAAGAGGAATGCGGAGCCATGGATGGAAATGATTCTTCACTACTAGGAGCAATAACATATGCTTCATATAATTGATTGCATAAAGTTCTAACCTTAGAAATTATAATATTCACATCAATTTCTTCATTATTTTCTAATCCTAACAACGAATAATAGTTAGACAAACACTCAATTAAACCATCAAATTTACACCTAGGATCAAATACCATAGTAACAAGAAAAATTTCAGGAATAAATTGATAATAACGTAACCATTTTTCTCTCATTTCTAAAACAGCATGACAAATTTCTTCAACATTAATTCCTTCCATTAATACACCGGCCACATTCATTGCTTCTATTAAAAATTGATGTGAAGTTGGTTTATAAACACTACTAAGTGTATGAGTAGCATCATTAAAAATTCGTAAAATATTCAAAATTGAACTACAAACATTCCACATAGTTGGAAAAATAGGATATTGTGGAATATAATTTGCTGCAAAAGAACACAATAAATCTTTATATTCAAAAGATTGATTAAGTAATTTAAAAGTTGAGTTCCAACGAGTAGGGACATCTTTTGAAAAACGTTTTGGGGTTTGACCATTGGAGGTGCAAAAATGTGCCCATGCTTTTGCAGTTCGAGGGTGTACCCAAATATAAGAAATAACATTTCTAATTGGATCTAAATAAGAATTAAGTGACTTAATACCATCTTGAACACATAAATTTAAAACATGACATGCACATCTAACATGAAAAAATCTTCCACCAAAATTTGGTTGGCAAATTCTTTTCAATTCATTAATAGAAGCAGTATTAGCCGATGCATTATCAAAAGAAATTGAAAAAATTCTATTAACTAATCTATATTCTTGTAAAATTTGTTGAATTAATCTACAAATATTTTCAGCATTATGACTTTCATCAAAACATCGATACGCAAGAATTCTTTTTTGTAAAACATAATTTTCATCAACCCAATGACAAGTAATACCCATATATGAATGAGTTTGCCAATGATCACTCCAAATATCACTACAAATAGAAACATTAATATTATTGTTTTGAAAATATGTTATCAATTCAATTTTTGAGTTTTTAAACAATTTTAACAAATTCCTTTTCAAAGTATTTCTAGGAATTGATTTAAAACTAGGATTAACAAAGTTTTGACAAAATCGAGTAAAACCTAATTTTTCACCAAAACTAAAAGATAAATGATCAATTGCTACCATTTCAGCTAAACCAGACCTACAATTAGCTTCATTATAATGAAATAATTGAGGAGAGTTTGAAGAGGTAGCAAACCCGGATATTTGTGTTTGATCGCGGCTCAATCCAACCTTGAGCGGGTGCTTTGTTTGCAAATGTCGGGCGAAAGTGCCATATCCACCTCCTTGCTTGAATTTGTATACTTGATTACAATAATTACAAGATACATCAAATTTACCATCTCCTTTTGGTGTTTTTTTGAAATGAATATTAAAAATATCAGAAGTAGAAATTTTTCCACCTCCCTTTTGTTGAGTTTCACTCTCTTGTGTTTGAAAATTTTGAGCTTCAAACTCAACATTTTCAACATTTCTACCTTCACTTGCCATTTTTTTGAAAAAAGTATGATAATAAAAAAATATAATAATGATAAAATAATATAGTAACAAGTAATAAATAATTAACAATATAATTGAATAAATTGATAAATAACAAAATGAGAAGATTGAAGAAATTGAAATTAAAATATTAAATGAGAGACAAAATTGAGAGAATAATAATAGCTTGAGACTTGAGAGAGAGAGAGAGAAAGTGTGAAAAATGAGTGGGAGAGGGAGGGGTATATATAGATAGGAATTATAAAATTTAAAAAAAAAAAAAAAAGTTTGGGGGGGGGGGTCCAACGGTCCAATCCAAATTGGACCGTTGGGGGGGGGGGCTGTCCAACGGTCCAATTTGGACCGTTGGGGGGGGGGGGGGGGTGCACCGTGCGCGGCCTTACGCGCACGGGGGGGAGGGGGGGGCGCGGCCTTACGCGCGCGGGGGGGGGGGGGCACCGTGCGCGGCCTTACGCGCACGGGGGGAGGGGGGCCGGTTCCGCGGAACCGGAACCGGCGATTCCGGTTCAGCGGAACCGGCGGTTCCGGTTCCGGTTCCGGTTCCGCGGAACCGGCGGTTCCGGTTCCGCGGAACCGGCGGTTCCGGTTCTCCGGAACCTTGAACCGGAACCGGACCGAATTTCGCCGGTTCGGTCCGGTTCCGGTTCCGATTCCGGTTCGGCCGGTTCCGGGTCCGGTTCCGGCCGGTCCGGTTCCGGTTCGAACCGCCGGTCCGGTTCAATTTTGGCCATGTCTATTTGATGGCAGAGGCGACTTCCACATCTGGAAAAAATAAAATAAAAACAATGCTAGTTTAACATAGATGTGCGAAGGCCTTAGTGGAATAGAAGGAAGGTAAGGAGACATAAGTGAAAATGACAGCTCAAGATGAGTCATTTTCATAACTTTTTAAAATATGAATTTATTTTTATAACTTTTAAATATTTATAAAATTTAATACTACTCGAAAAAGGAATTATAAAAGCCTATTAACAAGAAAACTTCAAACCTTTTCATATTTTTTTGATTTTATCAAAAAAATTTAATTTTGGCAATAAGGTCTCGATTTGATCAATTGATTATAATTTTATCCATAACCCGTATCCGATTCGAGAAGTGTCCATGACCCATTGATGTGGCATGTCATTTGGCATTTTAAAACATTTTGAGTGGGCTCCACATGCACACGTGTAAAAAAATAAAAGATGAAATGATGTTAAATAAAATATTATATATATTTAACATATATATATATATATGTTATATATACATATGCACAGAGAAAAGGCAACAGATAGGCAAAGGACGATGACAAACAAGAACTGCAATGGCGACAGCTACGATGGCGAACAACAATGGTGATGACCAATCTGGAAGCTGGATGTGACAATCGATCTAGGCTTCCTCTTGCTTATGGTGACGGCAACTAATCTGGGAACTAGATCGACCACTAATCTAGGTTTCTTCCTACTCAAGACCACCTCACAGAAAATAACTAACGATCATCTACTCTTGCTAGTAGATGACGTCCTTTACCAGCTACTTCACTCTCACTGTCGATTGCTTAAGCTGACCCCATTGATGTCAACGATTGACTATCAAGCTTCCATATTCGGCCTTCTTCTAGATCGACCTCCATCACCACTTCCAGCTTCTAGATCAATCGTCGCCTTTAGCCCAACATCATCATCGTCCTCCGTCATTGTCATCCCTATCCTCCGCCTGCCTTTCTTTGTAAATATATTTATAACACACACACACACATAACATATATTTAACATTAATTTATTTTTTTACACGTATGCCAGGTGGTATGTGGGGCCTACTCAAAATATTTTAAAATATCAAATTGCATGCCACGTCAACGGATCTTGGATGCCTCTCGAATTAGATCCGGATCATGGATAAAATTGCAATCCATTAATCAAATCAGGATCTTATTGACAAAATTGAAACTTTTGGATAAAATCATAAAAATACAAAAATATTTGAATTTTTTATGCTAATAGCCCAATTATAAACTATTAAAAGTTTCAATCTTTAAACTTTTAACTTCTACATTCTAATTTTTTATTTTACAAGTGGAATTTGAATTTTAAAAAATATTTTTATATCTTAGATATTAATTCAATAAATATATTTTTTCAAATTATTTTAAAAATAAGTCAACATGACAGGCTTTTGCTAGGCTCGACCCATTAAGACTCGCAGACTTAGGCTTAGCTTAGCTCTGGAGTTTGATGGACTAACTCAGCTTAATCCACTCTAAGCAGGCTCACATGCCAAGTCAAGCCCTTTTTTTGTTTTGTTGATGGGCTAGGCCTAGCCTCAACCCATCCCATGAACGAGAGTCAGGCCAGGCTTCAGTATCTTTAGGGTCATTGGTGAGCTCAGACTAGGCCAGTTCGACTTTGCCAGTTTGACATCACTAGTTGTTATTCTTTAATTATTTTAGTTTTGTGTGCGTTATTTTCATCGACTAGGACAATTTATCTCTCGTTTGGATAGTCTTGCTCAAGCTTCCCGAGATGTGAGTCTTTCAACTTGTTTTTATAAAATATTTGTATTTGTTGTCTTCAATTTATGCTTTTTAAATTTTATTTTTCTATTTTGTTATTGGATTTCTTTAATTTGTATTTGTTATGTTTTGATAATTTATACATTAATTATTCATCCAATTGATTATAATACTCTCGGAATATACACTGTACCCAACGGGAAAAAAAAAAGATACCATCTTACTTCATAAAAGTGATGATATTTTAAAATAATAATAATAATATTAAAGACAGTGTTTAAAACACTCGTTAAGATATAATAGATGTATTTTATAATTAAATAAAATATCTCGAATACGTATTATTTTTAATTTTTAAATATTTTTTTAGTTGATAAAATATTTCAAAACTGCTGGGTCCACAACTCAATGAGGTACCAAGTGATATGGTACCATGTGATTGATTGAAATAAATGCTAAATTTTAACTCTTTTAAGTGCTAAAATTTATCAAACCTTAATGTCAACCCAGGGCAAGTGGGATTTTAAACTTTTTGTTATACTTAAAATTGTATATTTGATAGGGTGAAAAATGAGGATATAATTCATTTTTCATCTAAATTCTAAGAAATTTCGTCAAACAAATTTTATTTTTCACAGAATTCAAATTCTATTTTAGTTAAAAAAAAAAAAATTTATTTGAAATCAAGAGGGGCGAGAATTGGAATTCCATAGAATTGAAATTTCACCCCACTTTCCAACCTCCAATCAAACGCACAATTGATGTCAATCAAGGGCAATGATTTGACGCCCTCGTGACTTGGGCATGCACAGGTGGAGCTCATGCCTCCTTTTGATCTGATCCATATCAGTTAAATCTTATATTATTTGATCTGAAGAATATAATAATTCGTGATCAACTAATAAAGATATATAAGAATTAAAATAAAATATAATAAACGCATGCTTAATAAAAAAATAAATTTATTGCACATTCTCTAAATAAAAAATGAATTTTTGTCAACTAGTACCTTTAAAAGGTAAGACAAATCATTGTCAAATGGATAAATACTAATAAATACACTTAATTTTTAAATAAGATATATTTATTAAATTTTATTTTAAATATTTAAATAATTTAAGACATGATTTGATTAATAAAATTATTTAAATATTAAAAATAAAATATAATAAATATGTCTTATTTAAATTAAAATATATTTATTAATATTTAACTAAAAATAATAATTAATATTATCATATTTTATTAACTAGTAAAAATATTTATATTAAAAATAAAATACATTAAATTCCAATTCCCTCGTTGAAAGCTCCCAAATCCCATCTCTGTCCAAAATAAATTAAGCGTTTGATGATTTCGCGCTACCTTGGGACGGAAAGATTAGGGGGCCCCACCTACGGAAGCGCGTGTCGGGGCGTAAATTAGTGGAGAATCAACGGCACGACGGGACGGACCTTCAATCGCCATCCGAATTCGCAAATCGCCAGCATCTATTCAAAATCCCTTTCACTCCTCTCTCTTCCAAGCCCAAGACCTCTCTCTCACCCTCCCTCTCTCTCCTGGCATTTCTGGAGGAACAGCAGCACAGAGGACCTGCCTAACTCCGGCGGTTGTTCGGGTGTTATCCGGCCACTTCTCGTCGGTTTCTTCCTCCACCGATCTCTCTCTATTTTGCGATGTCGGTCAGTATTGATAATCCATTCGGTCTGATTGTGTTTGTATCTGGACGTGCTACTTCATGTTCATGTTTAGGTGGCGGTTTTGCGTATATATATTTATTATTGATTGTCAATTACTTCAGTGGTCAACACGATGGATTTGACCTTATATTTAGCTTGATTTTAGATTTAATCTTCTGTTAGTGTAGTGACTTCTGTAGATCCGGTCAATTTTTCTTCCGTGCGTAGCATGAGTAGAGTGCGGAGGTTTGTTTAATCCGCGAAACAAGATGTTTTTCAGATGAGATGGGATAAGATAGAAGAGGTGGCTTCTTGTTATGGTTTTGATGTCAATAGAATGTTGTTTTTCCCATTGCAAAAAGTTGACTAATAGATCCCCAAAGTTTAATGTACTCGGGTAGGCTATAAATTAAAGGTTTTGGTTAAATTTTCTTTGAAGATACTGGCAAAGACCATGAGCAACATTTCCATGCGTACGTGCCCCATCTTGTATTTCGGCTTAGACGTGTGCTTATTTTTTACTCTATTTTTGTTCGAGGTTTTTGCAATCCTGGCTCTTCTTGGTTATTAACCATAGGCACATTCTAGGCTTCTAGCTTAAACAAAGACTATTTTGCTACAACTGGTTTCAACTGCTCAACTTGTGGTTTGTGCCTCTCCAAGTTCTTTGGTCTGTGTACAAAGTGCTAAAGTTCTTTGCCATATTGTTATCCTACAGGAACTGCTTGAGCATGAAGGTTTTTCATCTGACATGTTTGTCATAGCCTGGCCATGACAAGTCGTTCTACTAATTCCGAAGTGAATGAGAAGGAGCAAGAACAGAACAGAGTAGAGAAAGAAGGAAGAGAAACGAGAGGGAGAGCAGAGAGAGATATAGAGGAAGATTAGAAGTAGAAAGAAATTCAGATTCTATTTCATGATAGTCTCTCCAGAGAACCTTGGAGAGGATATACTCTAGCCGGAGGTAGGATAGGCCAGCTACAATAGATCCTATTCCCTCTTTTGGTTGCAACCAACCTTTTTGTCCTATTCGCTCCATTACACGTGGGCCCTAAGGCCAAACTAATTCTCAACAGAAAATGACAGCAAGATGACTAAGAATTACAGCAATAAGAAATAATAGGAATTATAGCTATAAAGAAATTAAAAATTTGAGCAAGCTGGGTTCATCTCGTGACAATTCTCCCCCCTTAATAGATTTCTTGTCCTCAAGAAATCCTGAGGAGGCTGGTGGTTCTAGGAAACTGTGAGTAAATCAAGCAAGTACTCTTAGGAGCTGTTCTCTGCTGAGCCTCCCGTCCATTTTATTAACACTTGAATGAGTGGGGCTCCTTGACGGTAAATTACCCTCCTGTCCAGTATAGCCTTCGACTCTTCCACCTTATTCCCTTCCTTTGGTAGTGAAGGTAATGCTGGATTCACCGGTTCAGTACCCACTGCCTTCTTCAAGAGAGAGACATGAAAGACGAGGTGTATGTGGGATTCTTTAGGGAGTTGTAACCGATAGGTTGCCTTCCTTGCCTTAGCCAATATAGTAAAGGGCCCATAGTATTGGGGACTGAGCTTAGATACTTGCCCTCGTGTGATTGATTTCAGGTGAGAATGTTTCAGTCTCAAATACACTTTCTCCCCCACTGTAAACTCTCTATCGCTCCTCCTCCGATTAGCCACCTTCTTTATTCTGTTTTGTGTAGATGCCAATTCCTGTTTTAGCTGCCGTAATACTCCTCTCCTTTGTTGTAAATATTCCTCAACCGAGGATGCAGTGGTGTGATCCCTCATAGCTGGTAGGAGGGGTGGTTTATACCCAAAGAGAGCCTCAAATGGTGACATTTTGAGGTAAGAGTGGTGGTTAGAGTTATACCACCATTGAGCTAAAGTCAACCACCTATACCACTCCTTAGGTTGTAGGATATACATACACCTCAAATATGTTTCCAAACTTTGAGTCACCCTTTCAGTTTGCCCATTTGATTGAGGATAATAAGCTGTTGGCACGCTCAATTTAATTCCTAGTGCCTTCATGAGTTCTTGCCACAAGAGGCTTGTAAAAATTTTATCACGATATGATATTATCGTCTTAGGAACCCCATGTAGTGCCACCACCTGATCTAAGAAAACCCTGGCCACGTCTTTGGCTGTGTAAGGATGGGCAAGCCATATAAAATGAGCAAACTTGGTTAACCTATTGACGATTACTAGAATGCTGTTCCTTCCTTTTGACTTCTGCAAACCCTCAACAAAATCCATTGAGATACTAGACCAAGCTTGTTCGGGTATGGGCAGAGGTTGCAGTAGTCCCGGGTAAGCTACATTTTCATACTTGCATCTCTTGCAAGTATCACAAGCTAGTACAAAATCTTTCACTTCTATCTTTAGTTTCGGCCAATGGAAGAGTTGTTTCACTCGTAGGTGTGTGTTTTGAATCCCCGAGTGTCCCCCTATTGGAGATTCATGTAGGGCTTGCAGAATCTTTCTCTTGAGGTTGGCACTATTGCCAATTACAACCTTGCCTTCATACCTTAGTAATCCATCCACCAATGTATACCCCTCCTATTCCTCGTATCCCACTGCGAATCTTTCTAACGTCTCCTTCACCTTTTCATCCCCTTCATAGTTGTCTATTACTTCCATGCACCAATTTGGAATTACAACCATCATAGCTGCACTACTTTCCTTTTTCATGACACATCGAAAGTGCATCTGTTGCCTTATTCTCCTTACCCTTCTTATAGTGGATTGAGTAGTCTAGGCCCATTAACTTGACCATCCCTTTCTTTTGTAGCTGAGTTTGAAATTTCTGTTGCAGCAGAAATTTCAAACTTTCGTGATCGGTTTTGATCACAAACCTTCCTCCTTCTAGGTAATGCCTCTATCTGTCCACCGGCATTAATACCGCTATGAATTCCTTCTCATATATACTAAGCCCTTGATGTTTAGGGCTCAAGACCTGACGTAGGAATGCCAACGGCCTTCCCTCCTGTACCAATATTGCCCCAACTCCAGTCCTACTTACATCCGTTTCCAGCACAAAGGGTTTTGTGAAGTCTGGCAGTCCCAATATCGGCACCCTGCTCATGGCCTCCTTTAACCTTTCAAAGGCTCTTCTGCTACAGTATCCCAACTGAAACCCCCCCCCTCTTTTTAGCAAATTTGTTAAAGGTTTGCTAATGGTTCCATAGTTTTGTACAAACAGGCAATGGTATCCAGTTAAACCTAGGAATCCCCTTAGGGCCCTTATCGAGCCCGACCTTGGCCAATTTATCATAGCTTCTATCTTCCTTGGGTCGATGTTAACTCCTTCCTTTGATATAATATGCCCCAAGTACTCCACTTGTCCTTGACCAAATGCACACTTAGATTTCTTAATAAAGTGCTGATTAGATATGAGGGTATTAAGGGTAGTTCTAAGATGGTTTAAGTGTTGATCAAAGGTAAGGCTATAGATAAGTATGTCATCAAAGAATACAAGTATAAATTTTCAAAAATGTGGTTCAAAAATTCTGTTCATGAGGGATTGGAAGGTAATTGGGGCATTGGTGAGCCTAAATGGCATCACCAAGAATTCAAAGTGTCCATGGTGGGTCCTAAAAGCTGTTTTATGGATATCTTCAGGTTTCATCCTAATTTGGTGATATCTCGAACGTAAATCCAGCTTAGAAAAGTATTGGGCATGATGAAGTTCGTCCAAAAGGTCATTTACCAATGGTATGAGAAATTTATCCTTGATGGTCATGGCTTTCAGTTAGTGATAGTCCATACAAAATTGCCATGATTCATTTTTTTTTTTTAACTAATAGGACAGGAGAAGCAAAAAGACTTTGGCTAGGTCAAATGATGGCTTGTTGAAGCATATCCCTAACCATCTTTTCGATCTCATTTTTTTGACTGGGGGATATCGATAGGACCTACTGTTAATAGGTTTCATGTTGGGTTTTAAATGGATGGAAGGGTCAAACAATCTGGTTGGGGGCAGAGATTTAGGTTCAACCAAAAGATCCTCATATTCTATCAGCAGTTTATTAATGATCTCTAAGTAGTGTACCTGATCTGGACTTCCCTGGGGTGTGCTGACAGTAAGGCCGATCTCACTCTGTATCGTTTGATCTCCCAGCTCTTCCTCTATGGCCACCATTGAGAAAAATTGTGCCAACCGATTCCATCTTCCTTTGAACACTCTTTGTAGCTTTTTTCCATAGATCATTTTACAAGTTACAAGTTCCAGTCTCCTTATCCCCAGATAAAGTCATCCTCCTTCCTTCCTTTTCAAAGGATACTTCCATCTTGTTAAAATCGAAGCTGATGGGGCTTACCCCTTTCATCCAATCCACTCCAGGGAACACATCACAACTCCCCAATTGCAGCAACCTTAAATTTGCCTCAAACTTCTCTCCTTGCATTTCCCAACAAAAGCTGTTGCAAGATGACCTGTGTGAGAAGTCAGAGGTAGAACTCCAACCTGAAAAGTCAGCTTAATAGGTGGAGGGATCATCCTCCTTATATATAGTCCAAATCTCCCTTGCTGAGGCAATGTGGGATTCTCACACTCCCCCTCATGCCGAAACTTCTCCAATAACTGATACATGCCTAGGTGATCGAGCAGGGTATTGGTCCATGACCACAACCGAGGGTAGTCTGGGGGCCAAGGGTTGGCTCTGATACCATGTGAGAAGTCAGGGGTAGAACTCCAACCTGAAAAACCAGCTTAATAGGTGGAGGGATCCTCTTCCTTATATATAGTCCAGATCTCCCTTGCTAAGGCGATGTGAGATTCTCACAACCTGCTCAACACCTTCTGGCCGTTGGCCACTGTCATACTCAAGGGAGGTGTTCTTGCAAGCAGGCACTTCAACCTTCTGGCCGTGCTTTCATCAAGAAAGTTGTGGGTACTCCCACTATCAATTAGGATCATGAGGTTACCTCCTTGGACTTGTCCCTCCACCTTAATGATTTTGTTGTTAGCTACTCCCTTTAAGGCGTGAATGGAAATCTCCCCATTATCTTCCCCTTCAATGTCCTCGCAATCCCCTTCCTCTATCTCTCTTTCTTCCTTATCATCATTCCCTTCTAGCAGTAGGATCTGTCTTTTGCACTGATACCCAATGTGGTATTTATCCCCACAACGAAAGCAGAGGCTAGCTAACCTCCTCTGTTCCCTCAACTGATCCCCAAATGGTAGTGAACTTGTGCCCACTCCACTTCTACTCCCATTGTTTATCTTCACTGGCTCTATAGCGTATCCTTTTCCCCCCAAGTTAGAGGCTCCAGCAACCATTCCTCTTGTTTGCTGCCGCTGTTTTTTAAAAAAGCCTCCACCGCCAATTGTTGTAGACGAGCTCTTTCTGCTGCTTGTTCTACAGTTTGAGGCCTTAACACCTTAACCATCGACTTAAGCTCCTCATTGAGCCCACTTAAATAGCTAGACACAAAGTACGTTTCAGATAGATGGGGGTTATGTTGAATCATGAGAGACCTTAACTCCTCAAAACGTACGTGATATGATTCTACACTCCCGGTCTGTTTGAGCTTATTGAACTCTTCGATGACATCCACTATGCTCTTTTCCCCAAATCTTTCACACAGCTTCTCCGAGAACTCCACCCAAGTACAATCCCTTCTCAGCCTTATGCACCCTTGATACCAGACATCAACCACCTCATTGAAGTAAGCTGACGCTAGTGACACCCTCTATTCGTCGAGAATGTTATACCAATCAAATATCCTCTCACATTTTCTTACCCACCAGTGGGGATTCACTCCCTCGAATGTGGGAATTTCCACCTGGGGCATGGGGAATCCCGGTTGGTGGGGATTACCCGAACCATTCCTTCCCTGGTTAAGTAATCCTTCTAGGTCCTCCTCGGGGTCAACCTCAACCTCCAAGGCACCTTGTTCTCTAACTCCCCGATTTCCCCGTAGAATTGGCTCTGTTCTCTCCCTAGGAGGAAATTCAGGAGATATACTTACCCTATTCTGGCGGCCAAACATTAACATAAACTACTGCATTTGGGTGGCCAGATCCTCTCGCACTTGCATTATGGAGCCTTCAAGTCTTCACTCTAGCCCTTCCATGGAACTCTTTATCTTACGATCCATTGCCGCAATCGCTTCATGACTTTGGTTGGCTCCTAACTCCAATTGCTCTATCCGATTCTGGGTGTTGGTCATAGTCGAGCTAAATTGATGTAGCTACGACTCTAATGCCTTCATTTGAGTTCCCTCTGCCATCGTCTTTATTCTAGTGTTCGGTCGATGATGGTGGCTCTGATACCAATTTGTCATAGCCTAGCCATGACAAGTCGTTCTACTAATTCCGAAGTGAATGAGAAGGAGCAAGAACATAATAGAGTAGAGAAAGAAGGAAGAGAAACGAGAGGGAGAGTAGAGAGAGATATAGAGGAAGATTAGAAGTAGAAAGAAATTCAGATTCTATTTCATGATGGTCTCTCCAGAGAGCCTTGGAGAGGATATACACTAGTCAGAGGTAGGATAGGCTAGCTACAACATATCATATTCCCTATTTCGGTTGCAACCAACCTTTTTGTCCTATTCGCCCCATTACACGTGGGCCCTGAGGCCAAACTAATTCTCAACAAAAAATGATAGCAAGATAACTAAGAATTACAGCAGTAAGAAATAATAGGAATTACAGCTATGAAGAAATTAAAAATTTGAGCAAGCTGGGTTCATCTCGTGACATCGTTGCCTTCTCAACAAATAAGGGACTTAAACTCTTTGTCAGTAGAATCTATCCCGCAAGTGGACGGATTGTAACAAGTAATATAATGATGAGTAGAGTGTCGTACCCACGAGGATTAGCTAATGATTTCTACTTTAACCACATTTAACCTTAACAAAACACACACAATTATATGCTATTAACAGTTGGTTTTATAATAACTATAACTAAATCACTAACTATAGAATCACAAAATAAGTTTTTTGGTTTTAAAACTCAATAATCTAAGGTGCTAGGGTTCATGAATCCACCATTGCTTTTGATATGACTTAATCATCCGTTATTTGAGTTTGCTACTTTTTGTTTTGAGTTGAAAATCAATGATCTTATGACAACCAAAAGCCTCTCTCGATAGTCATTCAGTTCTACGCATATATATGAGATTAATTATCTCTAATCAACTTACGAATATATACACATGCATTCATTCTCAATGATCATCACAAATCTAATTTCAAATGGCATAATAGTATCTCTACCTATTATAGAACCTCATGTTGTTTATTACTACCATGTGCTAATTCGTATTGAATCTCTCGAAAGCAATATGAATCACAAACATGTTTTAATGGCGATCAAACATCAAACTCGAATTAGAGTGTAATAAACAATCAACCGTTAAGACAAAAGTACGGTAAAAATGAGTAACTTCAACTTAAGCCAACAAGAATCGAGGTTTCATCACTCACCCTAGTTGCAAAACACTTAGCCCAACATGGTTTTAACTAATGGAAGAACAATAAAAACAGATGTCATATAAGAAAGAACGAAAAAATACAACCAAAACTTGAGTTCTTCAAAACTCCCTTCTTCCTTCTGTTTGTTGCTTTCTTCTCCGTCTCCCCAAAAATCCTCCTTCTCCCCTAAAAAATCAGTCTTTTTATATGGTTTTTTAGGTCTTCAGAGTCGTGCATCAACCAAACATCTGTTCCTATTTGATTTGGAAGAAAACGGGCTTGAAACGCTCTTTTCGCAAAGCTTTGTGCCCTACCACGGTCCTGTTGCGGAATGCATTCTGCGACAGGACCTTGAGCTTTAGCAAAGATGTCCAACCGTGGTCCTATCGTGGAATGCATATCATGGTAGGACCGTGAGCTCCAACAACCTTCTTCCACAGCGGTCCTACTGTGATATGCATGCCGCGAGCTACTTTCACTTGACCTCTCAACTCTTCAACTTCTATATTTTCATCTCGCTGCTTTGTGACTTCCTCAACATTGATCCCAAAATGTCCATCCATGCCTTCCATGCCGGGTTCAGCTCTAATCATGCACTAAAATAATCATTCCCGTTCCACATATCTTCAAATGAGTTTTTCACCTACATGACCACACATAAAACCAAATTAAGTAGAAATCATGCCCATTAAATGAATAAATGCTAAGTTTATAGGACAAAATAAGTGTATAAAAGATGCTTACCACTCTTATCATTGTCAATTACTGTAGGTGCTTCTAGAGTACACGTGACCTCTCATTGACATAGTAAACAGGATTTTTGGGTCACATTTACCTCAAGTCCTCCTTTCCTACTTCTTTACTCATCTGCAATGCAGTTATTCTTGGTTGCTGCTGCAAAAGAGCTTACTTGTGGCGCTTGGAGTTGGTACTTTCTAATCATTCAGCTCCACAACTCTAGTTCCTAAATGCTAATTGAAGCAGAAAGTAATTAATACCGTGGATCTGGTCATGGCATAGTGATTAAATGCTAATTAAAGCAGAAAGTAATTAATACTAGCATAGTGATTAAATGCTAATTACATAAATAATTTTAAAGTGGTGAAGTGTTCCTTATTGATTGCCTTGCTATTCCAGATTTGGGTGGCAATCAATGAAGAATCCACCCCCTTTTGACTTCCCTACATAATTGGCATAAATTCCATATGGGTGCACTTCCTATTTTGTCTGTAATTGTACTGACTATGGACATACTTTTGTTTATGGTAAAGGTATTATGCTTACTATCTTTCTACCGTGGATCTGGTCATGGCATGCCAGAAGTGTGGCAGCTACTAAAACTCTTTTAATGTTCAGCTCATTGTGGGCATGGTAACCATAAATGTACGACAAGAGTATGATAGCTACTTGAATTTTTCTAACAAGGCACACACCATTCCAATGTTATACACTATGCTCTGTCTATGGTTGCTGCTAGAATCTACCAAAGCCTGTTCGGGATTTTGTATATTCACCTTGATCCTTCTTCACAAAAGCTTAAGTAAACTATTGGAGTAGTTTTATACTAGCTTGGTTAGAATTAATTTATTTTCTCATTAATTTGCTAATAACAAAATACTTAGTCATGTGGATTTTACAATAACAATGTGCAGCTCCTTTTTTTTGTTAATTATAGGCTTGTAATTTAGCGTAAGAGGGGAATGATCCTCCTCTCCCATTTGTCTCCACTGAAAGTTAATCTTGCACAGACCCAACACTAATGTTTACCCTCAGACATTGTCCCAACGTGGCTAATCTCTTGCTAAGGTGAGCTGTTAGAGCCCCTTCTTGATTTTTTGGCCTTCACTTGTCAATTTTGCTGCACTTGATTCAAAAGCTATTAGGGTGTTGGATTTGGTACAATGGAAGCAGAAGAGTTGGGTGGAGTGCGTATTGGATAGTAGTGGAATAACCACTAAAGGTTACCTTTTCTTTTTCCTTGTAGACAAAATTTTAGTGAAATACAGTTGATCTAGTTCTGGTGTTTGGGATGAGTAGGCAATTGATCTTTCTGCTCATTAACTGGAAGTGATCTTTCTGCTCATTAACTGGAAGTGATGGTGCCATGGATCACCACATGAATAGAAATAAGAGGAAGTTGATCGATGATTAGTGGATGGTCACTGGATTCCTGACAATTGCAAATCTTGTTTTTTTTTTTTGGGAGGGGGGTGTTCGAGTTTGTTACTCTGATGACAACTGTCACAGAATAGTTATTTCTGTGACATTATTATGTCATATTTTGTTTATCAACAAATCTTGGGACAGCACGTGTGTTCTGGTGCATCATTTCCTCCAAGGGGTAATAATCTCACCTAATGACTCCTTGTCCACTTTTTTATATCACTCCATATATTTCTCGTGTGTTCAAAGTGATTACAGCAAGTCATTATATGGAAAAGATGAAATGAGATGGCAGTTGCTTTCTGTTTTGGATGCAATGGTGGCAAGCTATGACAATGCATGGTAGATGAAAGAGAAGCACAGCTTTATGCATTGTTCCAATAAATTGGTTGCTATCATTGTGTAATGGCTTGCCCCAAATCTTGTGGCCTTGTTGCAGTGTCACTAAAATAAGGCAAGATATTTTCTTATCTTCTGTGGTTGCGAAGGGGTTTCACTTTGAGCTACAAGCAATTGAAGAGATATATATCATCAAATGCTTCCCCTTAAAATATGATGATTTCCATATCATATTTCTTCTATGATTTTTTCATGACATGATGTATAAGATCTGATGGAGCATTAAATTCCAAATGCTCAAAAAGGTTTCCAAGTTTTTCTTTTGAACAGTTTATGATATCATTATCTACACTTTTTGCAGTAGCTAGTGATTTCTGATTTAAATTAGTAGCACAGTTAAATGCCCTTCTTCTGAAATACTGAAATAAATACCTAACGGTAAGTTTCTCTTATGGTAGGGACCAACTTACTAGATGGTGGTCTTGGTGCTTCACCTGATCATTATTAGCGTGTTAGTTATGGAGAATAAACATATCTGCAGTTGATTTAACCAAGCTGTAGAGAAATGACATGTTACTTGTTTCTCTTCTTTTCCTTCACGGTAGTGCACAAATTAGCTATTGAGACCTTGTTTTGTTGCTGCAGATAAGAACTGTTCGAGTCAGCAATGTTTCCTTGGGGGCAACTTTGCAAGACATCAAGGAATTCTTTTCCTTTTCTGGTGATATTGAATATGCTGAAATGCAGAGGTTGAGATCTGATCAGCTTTCCTGCTTTTCTGTTTACAGTTTCTTTTTCTTTATTATATGAACTTCAGTTTGTTATATGTTTATGCAGTGGGGATGAACAATCACAAATTGCATTTGTTACCTTCAAGGATTCACAAGGAGCAGAGACTGCAGTCCTACTTACAGTGAGTTTATTTCCCAGTGCAATTAACATTATAATGTTTTTCTTTATGGCTTTATACCAACTTTATTTGCATAAACTTTGACTGGGTGTATGATGTGATATTCGTCCATATATCATGTGACAATTTTACCACTTGAATAGAACTTTCTTCTGGAAATCATACCACTCATTGTTATTGGCATTTGAAAGCATTAAGCATAACCCAGGATTGGTTACTTTTTAGTTATTTGCTGAAAGAATTGGTTTAGTGGTATAATTTTTTCTCTGGGTGTAAGAGGTCCTGGGTCTAATTCTCGGAATGCTCCATTCTTGCTGAGAATCCTTGATTGAAGTTCTTCTAATCTGGTGTATCTGGCCCTTGGTTTTTGTCGGGAAATAAGCAATCATTTTTCAGAATGATCAGATTTATGAGTTACTGTTTTTCTATATAGTTATTGGTTTGTTTTTCAGTTGTGTTATTTGGTAGTGGGCTGAGTTATGGCCCGTAAGTTGTGTTTTATTTCACATTAGTGGTTAGGTAGTGGCTCCTCATTTTAAGGAAGTGGGCAGTGCTTCTCCTAAACTGTATATATATTGAGCTGGAAATAAATGAGTTTTTTTTTTTTTTTCCTTACTAATTCATAACATGGTATCAAAGCCATAAGCATCCTATTTCCGAGAGATCAATATCTCGTTTTGTGACATTGAGCCTAGCAATCTTGTGACTTGAGAGTTCAAGTGCAATTCATCTGGGAGCTATGTCTACTTCAACCAAATCAAGTGGTGCATTTGAAGCACTACTTATAGCAACCGTTAGTGGGGAGAACAAGAGTAGTCCCTCAACTAGAGAATTGTAGAATATCCAGGCAGCCTATAGACTAAATGGTAGGAATTATTTGAAGCGGTCTCAATTGGTTTGTACATTTCTAAAAGGGAGAGGCAAGCTGAGCCATCTACTCGGTATTAGACCTAAACAAGGAGAACCTACTTTTGAAGCTTGGTTATGGAATTCAATGCTTTTTGAGATAAGTGATATTGTTATATTCTTAAGTACAACTAAAGAAATTTGGGATGCAGTCAAGCAAACTTATTCAAAAGTTCGAGATGTAGCCCAAATTTATGAGATTAAAACAAAGATATCAGCAACAAAGCAAGGAAACCATTCAATCATTGAATATTCCAATCTCCTGCAAGTGCAAACACTATGGCAGGAAATGGATCACTACCAGTGTATAAAGATGACATGCAGTGAGGATGCAACCCTGCTTAAAAGGTTTGTTGAAAAAGGCAAGATTTATGAATTTTTTGCTGGCCTAAACATTGAATTTGATGCAGTAATAGTACAAATACTTGGGAAAGAGGACTTGTCATCCCTAAATGAGACTATAGCTATTGTTTGTGCTGAGGAAGAAAGGAGAGGAGTCATGCTTGAGACACCTATGGTGGAAAATTCTGCACTAATGACAAGAAAGATGCAACATTCTAGTGCTGAACACCAAGGGAGTGAGGCTAAGAAAACTACAGCTGGGTCTCAGTCAAACAAGGATCTCTTGTGGTGTACATATTGTAAGAAGCTAAGACATACTATAGACAAGTGTTGGAAGTTACAAGGAAAATCACAAGCAAAAAGTAAAGAGGCATCAGGCAAGCAGAAGAGGTAGGAGCAGGCCTATGTGGCTAACACACAACAGGCTGAAGAAATGGATTATTCAGAGCCATTGACTATTGAGTTCAACAAGGAGGAAATTACAAAATTGAGACAACTAATTGGATCCCTAGAGAAATCTACGGGTTCAAGTACCTGTACCCTAACTTCTTCAGGTATTTTTTCCTTTTCTCATGCACTAAATGCCTCAAATACTACTCTCTCAAGTGCCGGGATTATTGATTTAGGGGCCACAGATCATATGACCTATTCATCTAAAAAATGCGTCATATATCCCCTGTCCTAGCAACCAAAAAATTATCATTTTTGATGGTACAACTACTACAGTAGCAGGTCAAGGAAATGCTTATATCAATGATTATCTTACCCTAAAAAATGCCCTACATGTACTTGAACTATTCACTAACCTTGTTTCAATTTAGAAACTTACTATAGATTCTAATTATAGGGTGATTTTTCATCCCTCATGAAATTTAGGAGCAAGACACAAGGAGGATGATTGGGCATGCTAAAGAGAAGGAAGGTCTTTATTTTCTTGAGGAACAAAGTGGATAGGAAACTAGGCCAGCCAAGATCTCTCCAATGTCTTGTATGACTAAATCCTCTCAGTCTTGTAGAGAAAGGATTTGGCTACAACATTTACGTTTTGGTCATCCCTCCTTTATTGTTCTTAAGATAATGTATCCTTTATTGTTCAAAGGATTAGGTGAAGAAGACTTTTAGTGTGGCAGATGTGAGTTTGCAAAACATAGGAGCACATACTCTCCAATGAATGTGAAAAGAAGTCCTTTTCCATTTGCTCTTATACATAGTGACATTTGGGGTCCATCTTCCATTTCTAATATCACCGGGGCTCGGTGGTTTGTGTCATTTATTGATGATTGTACTTGAACCACTTGGATCTATCTTTTAAAGAACAAATTAGTAGTAAGTTCTATACTCCCTGTTTTCTATAATCTGATAAAAACTCAATTCAATGTTAAGATCAAATGTATTCGATCAGATAATGTTAAGGACTTTTTTAATTAGTTCCTTACTTCCTATTTCCAAGCAAGATGCATAATTCATGAGTCTTTTTGTGTAAACACTTCACAGCAAAATGGGGTGGTCAAAAGAAAGAATGGACATCTCCTAAATATCACTAGAGCTCTCTTACTTCAAAAGAATGTCCCAAAACAATATCGGGGGGAAGTTATATTAACTGCTACTCATCTTATGAACCGATTGCCATGAAGGAATCTAAATTCTCAAAGTCCTCTCCAACTGCTGTCTCAATTCTTTTCACAAGTTTCAATCTCTAGTGGTCTCATACCTAGAATATTTGGGTGTGTAGCATTTGTTCATCTACACCCTCAACAAAGGGGAAAACTGGACCCTAGAGCTCTTAGATGTATTTTTGTGGGATATTCATCTACTTAAAAAGGGGTATAAGTGTTTTCATCCATCAAGCAAAAAATTCTTTGTATTAATGGATGTTACATTTGCTAAACAAAATCAGTATTTTGTTTAGAATTCTCTTCAGGGGGAGACCTCAATACCCGAGGAAGAGGATAGAAATTTGTTTCTCCCTGAGTTTCCTTCCTTATGACCTTTTCCTGTTCAACACCTACAACCTATTCTTGCATCATTGCAACCTGCATCTAATACTTAGTCCAAGCCTCAAGAACATATAGGAGAATTGTTAGTTCAAGAGGCAGAACATCGTTTGCTTCAAGTATACTCAAGGAGGAAGAGACCAACTGCTCATTTAGCATCTGTTTAAGCATCTGAATCAGCTCCTAATCCTCACATTGAGCAAGATGAGGTAACCCCTTCTACTTCCATCTCTGGTAATGAAGTTGAACATGTTTCTGATCTATCTAATTCAAGTGATACTAACCTACCTATTGCTACTCACAAAGGAACTAGAACCTGCACAAAACATCCCATGCACTTATTCATGTCCTATAAAAACTTGTCTCCTAGTCATAAAACATTTCTCACCAACATTAGCTCAATTCCCTTTCCAAAAACAGTATTCGAGGCATTGAGCAATGAGAATTGGAGGGACTAAAGGTTATACCCAAACCCATGGTGTGGATTATCTCAAAACTTTTGCCCATGTTGCAAAAATGAATGCCATAAGGATATTGCTATCCCTAACAACTAATTTTAGTTGGAAATTACAACAATTTGATGTGAAAAATGCCTTCCTACATAGAGATCTAGAGGAAGAAATTTATATGGAGGTCCAATCGGGATTGAGTTCAACAAAAGAAAAAGGTGTGGTATGTAGGTTAAACAAATCCCTATATGGGTTGAAGCAATCACCAAGAGCTTGGTTTGGAAAATTTACCAAAGCCATGCTAAAGTTTGGATACAAGCAAAGCCTAGAAGATCATACCCTATTTATAAGACATTCAGTTGCTGGAAAACTTACTATTTTATTGGTTTATGTAGATGATATTATAATAATAGGAGATGATTTGGAAGGAATGGAAAGTCTAAAGAAGTGCTTAATACATGAATTTGAAATTAAAGAGTTAAGCAAGCATAAATACTTCTTGGTATTGAAGTGGCTCACTCTCAGCAAGGTATTTTCATATCCCAACAAAAATATGTTCTTGATTTATTAACCGAGATTGGTATGCTAGGATGTAGGCCAGCTAAGGCTTCTATTGAGCCTAACCATAAATTAAGTAGCAGTCCAAAGGATGCATCAACAGATAAAGGTCTCTACCAAAGATTAGTTGGGAGGCTCATTTATCTATCACATACTCGACCTGACATAGCATATGCTGTAGGAGTGGTTAGCCAATTTATGCACAGTCCCAAGGAGGTACGCCTGAAAGCAATGCATAGAATTTTGCATTATTTAAAGGGCACACCAGGTAAGGGAATCTTGTTCAAAAGAGGACAAAAATTAACACTTGAAGCTCATATGGATGCTGATTATGCAGAAGCAATGGTTGACAGGAGATCAATGTCTGTGTATTGTACCTTTTTAGGGGGAAATATTATGACCTGGAGGAGTAAGAAGCAGAATGTGGTGTCAAGATCAAGTGCAAGGGCATAATTCAGGTCTATGGCCCTTGGTATTTGTGAGTTACTATGGATTAAAATAATTCTAGAAGATCTGAAAGTCAAATGGAAGGATCCTATGAAGCTATATTGTGATAATAAGTCAGCTATTAATATTGCACATAATCCGGTACAACATGATCACACTAAACATATTGAAGTGGACATGCATTTTATAAAATAAAAGCTTGAAAGTGGCCTAATTTGTACACCCTTTGTGCATACAAGAAGTCAGTTGGCAGATTTACTTACTAAAGGCCTTCCAGGAACAACCTTTCAAAGGTTAACTAGCAAGTTAGGAATGGAGGATATACATTTTCTAGCTTGAGGGGGAGTGTTGGGAAATAAACAATCATTTTTCAGAATTATCAGATTTATGAGTTATTGTTTTTCTATATAGTTATTGGTTTGTTTTTCAGTTGTGTTATTTGGTAGTGGGCTGAGTTATGGTCCATAAGTTGTGTTTTGTTTCAGATTAGTGGTTAGGTAGTGTCTCCTTATTTAAAAGGAGTGGGCAGTGCTTCTCCTAAACTGTATATATATTTAGCTATAGTGCTGGAAATAAATGAGTTTTTTTTTTTTCCTTGCTAATTCATAACAGTTTTCGTAAAGGAAATGATCGTAGAGCAAGGAAGAAGGTGCATGAGGTGCACAATCACTGAGCTTGTGTTGGTAGGTGGAGAGCATGCTGTGGCTCCCTCTCTGAGGTAGTAGGATCACCACTCTCCTATGGCCCAAAGTGCACGAGTTGCATAGATGTGATTGAGCCTCACTATCACTGTTGTTTATGAATGCTGGTTGGGGTTTCTTGGGGTTGGTAAGGTTGAATTGGCTTGAGGTTTGTTTGGGATACACTTCTTGTTATAAGGATGCACTATCATCCTCCTTCAGGCCTGCTTGTGCAAGTCATTTGGAACATCAGATTGGTCTTCTTGAGGCCTAACTTGTTCATCCATGTCTGCTTTTCATCTCCTTGCAGCTCAATTTTGGTTCATAGATCCTCCAACTCTTATTTAGGGATTTTGTCTTTGTTGGGCCTATGTTTTTTGGAAGCTGTTAGTTTGTATGGGGCTGATTTTGGGTCTTCTTGCAGTCAAGTTTTATCTGTCTTCTCAAATGGCCCTGGGAGCAGTCATAATACAGAGGAAGGTAGTCTGGAGGTGGCTTTCTCTTTAATGGTCTACAAAGGTCTACACTTTCTTGGTCATTGTTGAAGTTTACTGATGGTGAGGATTCATCAGTTGAAGTTCCTCAAAGCAATGTTGCAATTCCACTTGTCTCTGTTGCTGTCTGGTTTGTAAGTGTTTTTCTTCAAGTATATACCATTTCACCCTTAGTTGATTGGAGACAAAGCTGTCTTGATGGGATTTCTTTTCTGTCCCATGTCATTGATCACTATGAGAATTTTAACCTTTTTGGTCCTGATAACTTCTTTTAATGTGAGGGTAATCAGCTTGATGTAATAGGGAGGTCTGAGAATTCTGTCTAAGAGTAGTGATTGGTCCTTGGTGCTATGTGGTTAATCAGGAGAAAGAAAAGCCTTTGACTTTACTGGTCTACCAAGTACCAAGGAACCATAAAGTGGATTGTTTTTTTGGAGAGGGGGTTGTCATGTTAACTCTGCTTGCTGTTATAGATTTTGCTACCCTGGATTTTGAGTCTATGTGTGATCCTTCTAGTTCTATGAGCCCGGAGCTTGGTTGATATGAAGTCTTGAGTTGTCTGACTAGGTTTTGAGGACAATAAAATTAGTCATTTTATGGGTACTATTATTAAAGGATTTGAATCAGGGGCTGTGAACCTTGAGAAATTAAAGATAGGTGGAGAATTAGAAAAGAATTTATTTCTCTAAGGGGGCTGCTATGCCAGGTGCTGGATGTATAGAGAACTTGAACACTTGTGATGTTAATCATGAGAAAAATAGGAAAAGGAGGTGTTGGGACCTGGTTGAGAGGTACTCCATTAAGCTTTTGTCATTCTGAATTTATGCATTATGCCTAGGGGTCTTAATGACCAAAGTAAAAGATCTTCTGTTGGCTTTCTTGTTAGGAGATGAAAGGGGAATATGGTCTCCAAGGGACCCCAGCTTCATTCTAATTCATTGGTTATTAATAGAAGTATACGCGATAGTTGTTTGGTTGACATGGTGTTTTTAGTTCTATTGAGTTTGGCAGGTGGTGTCTTGATTTTTTGACATTTGAGGGGATTGAAAAAATTGAGTCTTATTTGGATCCTCTTCCTATTGCATGTATGTAGCAATGTGAATGATGATGGGTTTCCTCAATAATTTCTGACCCTAGTAAGTGATATAAAAGTATTGTGGATGATTTGTCCGGTGTTGGGTCTTGTTGGATCGATCTTGCAGCAAGAGGATGGATTATGTTCATATTACTTAAGCTATGAGGGGTTTCTGGAAGTTTATTGAGTCCCAGAATTTGGTTGATTTTCTTTTAATTGCTGGCCCTTTTATTTGGTTGATACGTCCTTATCTCTTCTGGTTGAGAATGTCAGTTTCTGAATGTGATTCAGTCTTGCCTGCCTAGAATTGCATTTGATTGCTTTCCTATCCTTTTGAATGGTTGGGGAATTGACCTAGGCTATAAGCATTTTGTTTTGAGTATATGTGGCCAAGGATAAATTGTTTTTGGTGAGATCTTGGTGGGTTGGTTATGAAGTTAGTGGCTCACCAAGAATTTCTTTGGCTAGAAAGCTTAAATTTTTAAAATTGATTTTAGCCAATGGAATAGGGAGCTGTTTGAGGGTTGGTTATGAAGATTAGTCTGAGGATTGACAGATCCTTCAGGACATTAAAAATTTTGATGAGAGCTAGTAGAACTACTTTGTCTTTAGAAGAGAGGCACACTAGAATTTCCCTTAGGAGAGTGGTCAAAAGATTAATTTAGCTAAGAATCAGCTAATTCTGTGGTTATAGAGTTTGCTGTCTCTCCCTTGACTTATTTGCGCATTTGAGCATCCCTTACATTCTAACTTTAGATCCAAATTGCAATTGCATTGGGAGGCCTCCTGGATGAGGTAGTATCTGTCAAATGGTTGGCAGATTTATGTTTGCTAAGGGTACTTTTGTCTGCTGTCCCTTTGTACATGATGTTCCTTTCTTTTACTCTAATTTGATTGTTAATAGATTATAGACACTCCAGAAGGGTTTTCTGGCAGGGTGGAAAGATGAATTTTAAGTATCACCCTGGCAGCTGGAAGGAAGAATGCATTGTCTGTATATTGCAACATTGGAGTGCGATAACCTAATAATTTTCCCCATTTAACCTTAATCTCACTATATTAAGTTAGCTATATGAATTTTAGATTTCCAACCATCTCTATGCATGGCCACATCCTCACTATGAGCACTATATCCTATTCCATGTTTAAAGGTTTCTCACTAAGTTTTCTTTAGTATTCCTCTATTTCTTTGGGTACAAACTTCCTCCATTTCATTTGCTCACCCCACGGGGCTGTTTATAGGTCTTTTTCTCACATGTTCAAATTATCATAATGTCTCCTCACCTCTTATTTTATATAGGCACCACCATCACCAAACCTATTACATATAGCTTTGTTTCTTGTTTTATATTTTGTTGTATGGCTGCATATCCACCAAAACATCCCATCTTTATTACGCTCATATTTTGCACATATTGGTACCTAAACATTTATCAATTTTGAATTGTACCACAATTATCTCAGAATGTTAAACCCTTATTTATAAGGGTATCTTAGTGCAAATATATGCAAACCTTATAATATATGAGGAATATTTATTTGATCCTGGATCTGAACTCAGGGAGCAACAATAGCTGGTCTACCCGTTACCATAGGTTTGGATTCAGATTATCAGCTTCCACCTGCTGCTTCAGCACCACCCCATGTAAGTTGTCACCTGTGAAGATTTAATTTCCACTAGTACCAAAGTGAGTGAACTTTTATGTCTTAACTTGTGCATAAACTCTGCAGAAAACAGAAAATAAAGATGCAGGTGGTCCTGAATCTGCTTTGCGGAAGGCAGAGGATGTAGTCAGTGGCATGTTGGCAAAAGGCTTTGTATTAGGTAAGGATGCTGTCAGCAAAGCCAAGTCATTTGATGAGAAGCACCAGTTGACTTCCACTGCCACAGCTAAGGTTGCTTCTTTTGACAAAAAAATTGGGCTCACTGAGAAGATCAGTGTTGGGACTTCTGCTGTTAATGAGAAAGTTCGGGAAGTAGATCAGAAATTTCAGGTTTCTGAGAAAGCCAAATCAGCATTTTCAGCTGCTGAGCAAAAAGTCAGCAGTGCTGGGTCAGCCATAATGAAGAACCGTTATGTATTGACTGGGGCTACGTGGGTGACAGGTGCTTTTAATAAAGTTGCCCAGGCAGCTGGAGAAGTTGGCCAAAAGACAAAAGAGAAGGTAGGAATGGCTGAAGAGGAACAGAGACGGAAAATGGTTGATGATTATGCTCAGATTCATTTATCCGAGTCGCCTAAAGCTTCTGCACAAGACGAGCAGAAACCTTCTAAGCCAGCACCAGCACAGGGGTTGATCCTCTGAATTGTTACTTCTGCCAACACACTGCTCAAAACTTGTGGATTCTGTGGTCTTGATGCTTACTTCACCTTTGTTAAATGTTGATTGTTATAGTTGGATTTGATTGCACTCAGTGTGTTTTGACAGTTCTTTCATGAACTTCAATAAATTGAACTTTGTAAGATTATAGTTATCTTTTAATACTGTTATTTTGAATGTTCTTGGTGTGTTGGATCAGGATTTTAAGATTATAGCTATCTTTTCATACTTTTATTTTGAATGCTCTTGGTGTGGTGGATGCTTCATCATCCCAAAGGGAATGCTCTCCATTTTCCTGTTTCTTTAGTCTTTTCTCGAATGCATACTGGTTGCAGTTGTAGGCTGGCTAGAGGTTCATCCATCTGTTACTGAACTTGTCTCCCCAGCAATACTCCAGGGTTATATCTAGCCTTCCATCCCTTTTAGACATGTACACCAACTGAAAGTAAAAACAACATAAAAGACATCCAAAAATAAGTGGAATGTGTTCTTGCTGCTAGTTGTCTAAACTATTTGCTTCTGAGAAAACTAGTTGCTTAGCTGAGATACAACGATGCACGAGACATTTTAGATGCCTAGTGTTACAAATAGATGAAGACTCTAGGGATAGGGAAAAATGTTCAATCACAGAAAACTTACCTTCATTGCCGGAAGCATACACAAATATATTCGGAATATAAACATAAATCGAAAAAATGAAGGAAAGAGAAGAGGGCAAAGATTTATCATGGTTTACCCTAAATATTAGGGTTACGTCTGCGTTGAGTTTCGGTGAGAAGAGCTCACTGTACTATATAATAAACGAAGATTACACCCACAAAAATAACTCACAAACACTCTTTGTACATCATTGGTTTACTAACAAAATTGTCCAAATAATCATAAATATAGATTAGAGGCTTATACCTATCGAACCAAAGAATAAGAAAATAAGCATATACAAAGCATTTACAGAGCAAACAGGGAAAAACCCCCCAAACCCTTGGCTGAAGAAGACACCCTTTCCTTTTTCTCCCTTTTTCTCGTGTGACGCTTCAAATTTCGAGACGAGTGATAAATATCAACTCTGGTTCTGGATGGTTTAGATGGAGCCTCATAAAGGTAGGATGAATGGTCGAGATTAGATCGTGCAACATGATCAATATTCTAATAGAAAGGCAACTGGGTATCTGATGGAGCAAAGAGATGGTTGCCGCGTGTGGCCATCCTGTTGGCGCCACAAGATAGCTTGCAGTTGCCATACGTGGCCTTCCTATCTCCTAGCTCTAACGGCATAGTTTGATGCTTCACCTTATCAACATCACCTAGGATTCCTCACAGTTTCCTTCAAAATCATACACTTGTACATCTAAAAATCAAGATTCCATTATATGTGACTTACACATTAGAATCGTACCTAAATATCAGTACCTGTGGTACTGTATAGATTGGAGACTTCCTTGTCCAGTCTCTCATGGCAGTTTGTGACCATAGAAGTTCCATTGTTCCCTTTATGTGTCGCATGAAATGGCAATAATCCTGATAACTGTCAGTTTGTGATTCAATCACCTTCACCTTATGTGAAACCATTATTTGCTTCCCATAATTGACAGGTCCCTGTTGCTAAGGAAAAGCAACACACAAGAAATGCAAAGGCCAGGGGAACTTCTAAACCAGTTAGATTTAGACAGAGCATCTTAAAGAAGTTTGTGATCCAATGACTTTAGCTCCCTGTTAAATTACGCATTCTCATTGGATCAGTCAGTCATACTTTTTCGATTGGAATTGTCAATAGTGAGATCTTCTCCCATTTTCAAGCAAAAGAAGTGGGTAGTGATTTTTGGAGGTAGAAGTGAGTGAGAGATGATATATATTTGTACATTTTTGGTTCTATATTGATTTGGTTACTGCGATAGCAGTGCCATTCACATGATCCAAAATGATGGTCTAAGCAATGGTCCAATTGAGGCTGCAAAATCAAGGTTTCTGTATATTAGACTTTTTGCACTTTGGCACATTTCTTAGATGCCAAGTTGGTTTTTTCTATACGTAGGCCAAATTGAATTACTTGCCCTGAAAAATTCTAAACTTCTGGTGCATGTCGATTTGAAGTTTGGGGCTGAGTTAACCTTGTTAAAAATGCAATGGTTGTTCTCAGCCTCCGGCCGTAACAATTCTTGGTAACCCAAAAGTATCTCCTCCCCAGTTGGCCACCATGTAGTGCATCAATAACATGAGAAAATAGATGACAATGGTTTTTTTTTTTTTGTACAAAGATTAAAACAAAATAGATATTTCACACATTATCATATATTTAGACTGTAATGCATATCTTGTTCAACACAAGCCATGAGTTGATATACAGATAATGGTGATGATGAGTCGTCCTTTGTGAACCCCGAAAGGGTCAAAACCCATCACCCATGTGGCATTTGGCAAGCCAATGACTTGCCGAGTTACTGTCGTCACCTAAAAGCCTAATCAATTTTACATTTGGGCAACCAGAATAGTGCCAATTGGACAGCCTGGATTGTTAAGATGGTGTTAATAATGGGAGAGTGACTTGAAGAGTCACAAGTGGCCCCCCTCTATTATATAAAGAATATCTTTTTTTGTTGCTCTTTATCTATTCAGAAATATGTGTAGACAGAAAAACTACAGGATAATGCTATCAGTTAGGGTAGACGAAGATGAATAAGCATGAGTTGCATAAAGGAAAGGAAGGGCCCTTTGCCGAACAACCAGCTTATTATTGGTAATGGTGGTGGGACTTGGGGGAGGATTTTGATAGGATAATTAAATATTTTTTGTTTTATATGATCTTTATTTTACACGCTAATCAACTTTAAGCCTGTTGAATAATTCTTGTTATCACATAATAATAATTAGTAATTACTAGTTGAGTTTTAATTTTATTAAGTAAGAGTCATTTACAAGAATTTGAAAACAGTTAGCAACAGCATGATGGAACTAGTGTTTAGCTTCCAGCACACTGCTGGGGTGTGGGTATATATATTTAGTCATTTATTTTTAATGTTTGATTAACATTAAATTGACTTAGTCTTCTGCAACTTTTGAAATGAGATAATACTTGAAGAAGAGGTCAAGCAGTCCCTAAATAAGCTTTACATTCATTAAAAAAAATAAAAATAGAAAAAATCAGCAACATCTCCTTAAAAAGACTCAAAGTATAAGAATGCCAAAACAGTTGAAAATGAAAAACACACACTCACACACACATTTTGTTGACATTTTACTTTCACTCTCCTTTTTCTTTCACTCACTTTAAGTCTTGGTAGTCGTGCAAAAGAAAAATAATTTCTTTCTTCTCTTTGTTGCTGCAACCAGGTACAACCATATAATTTGGATATATTTTCTTGGAATATACGGAATAAAATGAGTTCGCATTAATGGTTTTGTTGCACAAAAATTCCTAGAGAGATCGTTGTATCTTGAAAAAAAAATGCTGAAATATTCGATACAATATAAAGCATTTTTACTTTTAAAAAAGTGTGTCAGTGTGCCCCAATCTATAATCAAGTTACCTCTAACTTTGTTTTTGTTTTATTTTAACATTATTATTTGAGATCTTATTTGATTGACAAAAAATATTGGACAATATATCTACTTTAATTAATATTTTCTATATCAGTCTAAGAGCAGAAAACGATAATATTTTCTGTTAATTATTTAGAAATAGCATCCGCAGACTTTGCATTTTGTAAGCCAGAAAAATTTAATGGTGTCAATTTTAGGGTTTGGCAACAACAATTAAAATTTTGGTTATCTATATTAGGACTATATTCAATCATCTATAATGCACTTAAAAAAGGTGAAAAATCATCAACTGAAAAGAGTACTGTTGATATTGTTGAAACGGAAAAAATAACTAAATTCGTTGGAGGTTTTAGTAGTATTGTTGATGATTTTAATGAAAAAGATTATTTGTGTCACGGTAGAATTTTGAGTGCATTATCAAAAGAAATTTATAACATTTTCTACACTACTAAAACTGCTACTGAATTGTGGAATGCATTTGAAAAGAAATATGGAACCGAGGATGTGGGTTTATAAAGATTTAGTGCAAAAAAATTCTTAGATTTTCAAATAGTTGACGATAAACCCACAATGAATCAAGTCCATGAAATTGAAAATCTTGTTTATGAACTTAGGCTGAAAGGTATAGAAGTAAATGAAATATGACATGTTACATATTTGATAAAAAAAATTGCCATATTCATGGAATGAATTTGCAAGAATGTTAAAACAAAAATCTGAGAATTTTTCTTTTATTTATCTTTTAATTTCCGTAAGAATTGAAGAAGGACATTGAAATGCTCAAAAAATGTCTCCTAATCTCGGTTTTTGTGTGAGGGAAAATATGGTAGAAAATATCCATAGGCCTAAGTCCAATAATTTCAAGAAAAAATCTTATAAGACCAGTAATAATAATAACGAAATGAAAGGGAAAGTAGCCAATCAGAATAAAGTAACTACTTGCTAGGTGTGTGGGAAGATGAATCACAAGACAAGAGACTGCTATCATAGAAGAGTAATCCTATTCATCTCGATTGGAGATGGATCTCCAGTTTAGTTGGCACTTTTTCATTAAAAATTCAATGAAAAAGTGCCAACTAGACTGAAGATCCATCTCCAATCGAGATAAATAACATTACTCATCATAGAAAGAGTCAGCCTCCCAAACACCGTGTTCCTTGATTTGTTCCAAAACCACAAGCAAATATGGTTTGTGGGCGGCAAATCATCCGGCCCAACTATTAGGTATTTTGTTAATAATTTCAAAATAAATTCTAATTTAAATCCTTTGGATTGGTGGATAGATTCTGCTACAAATTTACATATTTGTAATGATAAGAATTTATTTTCTACTTATTAGGACTCAAATATCAAAATTATAAAGTTGGGTGATAAAGTGAGGTTCTAGTCTTAGGAGAAGGAAAAAATAATTTTGAAACTTACTTCTGGAAAATCTTTTTGTTTGGATTGGACGTTATATATGTGTCATCCATTAAAAAGAATCTCATCAATACTTCTAAGTTAGTTCTGCATGGTTATAAACTAGTTTTTGAACCAAATAAAGTTGTAATTTGTAAAAATGGTGTATTTATTGGAAAAATGTTATTTGTTGAATGGTTTAATTCGTTTAAACCTATGATCAATAAAATATCAGTTCCCTTTGAGTCTGTCTTTGGTTTAGATCTCTCCCACACCTGGCATGGTAGCCTTGGGTAGTAAACATGAAAATAATAAAAAATATGATGAATCTCGAATTAATTCAAAAATTTGAAATTAATACAAAAGGAAAATATGATATTTGTGCGCAAGCAAAACAACCTAAAAAACCTTTTTCTTCAATTGAAAGAAGCACATGATTACTAAAATTAATTCATAGTGATAGTTGTAATTTAAATAATTTTGTGGCGCGTGATGAAAAATAATATTTTGTTACATTTATTGATGATTATTCAAAGTTTTGTTATGTCTATTTGCTTACTTATAAAAATGAAATGTTTGACAAGTTTATATATAAGACCGAAATAGAAAATCAATTGAAAAATAAAATTAAAATTTTGTGAAGTGCATGGCATAATGCATCAATTCACCCCACCATGTGCACCTCAATCTAATGGAGTTGTCGAAAGAAAAAAAAAATCGCACATTACTAGATATGGAAAATGCTATGAAAATAAGTTTTGGATATTACCTAATAATTTATGAAAAAATAAAAGACCTAGTTATAAATGCCTCAAAGTGTGAGGGTGTTTAGCAAAAGTTCATGTTTTTGCAGATAAAAAGCAAAAACTTGTTCTGAAATCATTGATTATGTTTTTGTTGGATATTCCTTAAATAGTAGCACTAATAGACTTTTGGTCATTAATTTTAATTATCTTGATATTAGCAAAAATACAATTATGGAGGCTCATGTTGCTGTTTTTTATTTCCTTGAAAAGAAAAAATAAGTACTTCAATGGGCCTTAATTCCAGTTCTTCTATAAATGAAACCTCAAATTCTAAATCTAAAAAAAAGCACATGTCTAATTTGAGAATGAGTAAAAGAAGAAAAATTATAAAAAAAATTGGTTCTGATTTTGAAAATTTTCTAGTAGAAAATGATCCAATTACTTAAAATGATGCTATGTAATCAGTAGATGCTTCTTTTTGGAAAGAAGTAATAGATAGTGAAATAAATTTCTTAACGAGTAATAATACATGAATTTTAACTAATTTACCCTCTGGTTGTAAAACCCTAGACTATAAGAGTGTATTTGATTGCAAGTATAGAATTTGTATGGAAAGAAAATATTTTCTAAACAATTGAATTACCTAAAATTAAATTTTAGGGAAAATGTTAATTGAAGGTGTTTGATTGACTTAATTTTTTTACCTAGAAATTGTTATACTTTTCTAACTTTTGATGTTTGATTTCTATTTTTTATCATGAAAATAATCACATACACACATGCAGAAAATCAATAATCAATTACACAAATTAATAATCATTTACATAAAATAATCAAATATATGCATATTCAAAAAATAAATTAAATATACATACACAAAATAATAAAATAATCAGGCAATGGGTTTTTAGTTGCCCAACAAGTTCGGCCACAATTGCCGTCGCCACCCAGCCACAGTCATTGTCGTCGTTCAGCCATTGTCGCTACTGCCGGCCGAGTCAGTGTTCATCGCTGTTGCCTATCGCGCCATGGAATCGCCACCTCTGCATTGCGACCTTCTATCTTCCTTCTACAATGCATCTGTTTGTCTTCTCTAGTCATCGCCCACACCTTCGTCATCGCATATGTTCTGTAAGTCGCTGATAGCCGTTGTTGCTCACTGCTCACCAATGGTCGTTGTAACTGTCGGATCTAGCTAATCCTTCTCTTTTCTTCTCCGTTGATGGGCGATGGTGGAAGGGGAAGGCCAACTATGTGGTAGGTGGGTTTTTTCCATTTCCATGGAAAATTGCATCTACCCTTCCCCCTCCATGAGAAAACTAATTTAAGCAAAAGTAGGAAAATAGCATCACGTGACCACAAGTGAGAAAATACTTTTCATGAAAAATTTGGCCAATCAAACATCTCAAAAGCTGGAATTTGGGTGGAAAATGACCATTTTTTTATGGAAAAGATTGCCAATAGACCATAAATGGACTTTTAAGAAAAAAATTGAGACTAGATGGGACCATAGATAAATTTAAAACTAGATTGGTTGTTAAAGGATTTAATAAAAAAGAAGCTATAAATTTCTTTGATACATTTTCACCAATAATCCATGTAACTTCTATAAGAATGCTAGTTGCAATTATGACATTTTTGAATGGAGATTTACATGAAAAAAATTTATGTGGATCAATATGAAGGATTTATAATTCCTAGCCAAAAAGATAAACTATGCAAACTTGTAAAATCTCTTTATGGATTTAAACAAGCGCCCAAACAATGGCACGAAAAATTCGATAATGTTGCTATTTCTAATGAGTTTTCTATTAATGACGTAGATAAACGTGTTTATATTAAAAAGTTTGATGATCGCTATGTGTTCTTTTGTTTATATGTAGATGATATTCTTATTTTTGGGACTAATATTGATGTCATTAATCAAATGAAGAATTTTTTGTCTAATAATTTTGACACGAAAGACTTGGGTTAAGATGATGTAATTTTAGGAATTAAATTACTGAGAACTAAAACTGGCATAATATTGACACAATCTCATTATGTTGAAACCTTATTAAAAAAGTTCAACTATTATGATGTAAAGTCTGCTTTAGTTTCTTATGATCCAAATTTTCATTTGCATAAAAATATTGGTGATGTTGTTTTTCAGCATAGATATGTATTTGTCAAATTACACTAGGTTTAGTGCCGTACCTGAGTTTTTGGAGCCCTGAGACAAAATGTAAAAAATGGGCCCCCCAAATGTAACTGCTGAAAGTTGAAGCAAATTTGAAAGAGTGAATCTAATGAGCCAATCGGCAATCAAGAGGCAACGAGCCACCAGTGACAATGAGCAATGGAGCAAGAGGTAGCGAGCCACCGGCCGGCCACAAACCACAAGAGCGAGAAACCGAGCAAAGCAACGAAAGGCGATGCTTGCTGGGCGAGCGACTGAGCAACGAGCCACCGGCCACGAGGGTGAGGCGAGCCAGTGAGGACTGATGTTTTACCCTTGTGTTTAGTTTTGATGATGAAAAACAATATCTTGTTTTATCCCTAAGTCATGAGTCAAGTATATTGTTTTCAACAAAAATCAATTTCAAATGCTTTGTTAAAATGAAAACCAAAAAGATTTATCATTTTCTATATTAGTTGGAGATTTGCAAAGTCAAGTATTTAGTCTTAAAAGAATCTCCTAAAATGATTTTCAAATTAGCTTTGAAGTCTTTGGTCAACATAGAGCTAAAATTGTTCTAAGGCAAAAGACCATCTTTAACATATATGTGTTTGATGAAAATCCAATCTTAAGTATAAAAAATCATTTATGTTAATCTCATACTTCAAAATAAGCTTTCATATTTTGAAACGTGCATGAAAGGTTTTGGCTTGAAACTTAATCGTATGAAAAATCCTTTAGTTCATGCATCATATCTTGAAACTCATTTTGATAACGTTTCAATATTTTTTCTAAGTCTGGAAGACTAGCACCTTATAAGGAGACATATATGAAAATGTTTCCTTTTTAGAAAACTAACTCCCGGTAATTCAATAGCTAACATTCATTAGTGATAAAATAATTTTTAACGAATTTTTCAAGAAATAGAAAATGTATATCTTGAAGGTGGTAAAATCGCAAAATCCTAAGTTTTTACTAAAATCCAAATTCTACTTTTTTAGTCTTATGGATTTTGATTTTTTAGATATTTTTATTGAATCCAAATGGGGGATACTTTCTTATTTACATTTATGTATTAAAGTAAATGGAAGGTAAAATATAAATTAAACAAAATGAGGACATTTACTTAAACTAAAGAAATGTAAATATGTGGTGACGTTTTGTATTAATCAAGTGTGCTTCTACATCTTATCTGTTAAGTTTTCAGATTTTCCAAGAAGATAGTCGACTATGTTGTTTAGTGCTGTCGACTATGCATAAGGATAGTCGACTATACTTGTTTAATCTGTCGACTATATATGGCCTCTGTCGACTATATTTCATTCTGTCGACTATTGTGTAAAGATAGTCGACTATGCTATTTCATCTGTCGACTATGTTTGTTCATGAATTTCAAAATTTTCTTTGTAATTTTTGATCTGTCGACTATGTAAAAGGATCTGTCGACTATGAGATTTTTTGTATTATAAGATAGTCGACTATGCTTCTTTGTCTGTCGACTATGGCTAGTTTTATTTGATAAAATAGTCGACTAACCTATTTTCTCTGTCGACTATGTGTTTCGCAGAAAGCTTCCAATAGCTATTTTTTCAAATCCCAACGGCTCCAAACGGCTATATTTCTCTTCAACTTTGTGGGACACTTATATATACATGTCATGGATGATCAAGAGAAGGCTAATGGACGGAAACGAGATGATCTAAATATTACAAATCATTTTATTCGTGCTTACAGTGTTCTCTGTGCTTTCATTGTTATATTTTTCTATACAAGGCTTTGTTCTATCATTGTAAATCTATTCTTAAGTCTAGTTTTCATTGTGAGAGAACTTGTAACTAAGAGTGTTAACTCTTAGCTTCTCTCTTTCATTTGTATCGTTGTTATTTTCCTAGCTTGTGTAGCTAGAGGGCCCATTTGAGTGGGAGGTTGTAATTCCTAGTCTCGAACTAAAAGACCTACTCGGGTTGAGTAGGGGGTTGATAGTGGATGGTTTGAAAAATCCTTGGTGAGGAGCTAAGGTAGTGGATTAGGCTTGGGTTAAGTAGAACCACTATAAATCTTTGTGTTCTCTCTTGCTTATGTTTCTTTTTATTTGTTTATCACTGCTAGCATTTCATTATCTCGCTTGCATTGAGTTTTTATTTTCAATCAAAAGGATTTCAAAGTTCTATCAATTAAGTTTTTAAAATAACCAATTCACCCCCCTCTTGGTGTGTGCCATAGAACCTACTGTTCTAACAAGGACGAGTGACCGCCGACCGAGCAGTGAGAGGCGAGAGAACGAGGATGAGGGTGAGGGTGAGGGCGAGGTCGAGGGCGAAGGGCGACGGCTCAGCAAGAGGAGAGAGAGGCAGTGAGCGACCGGCGACGGAACAGCAGCGAGAGGCAAGAGTGAGGGTGAGGCACGACGGAGCGAGAGAGGTAGGGCTAGGGCAGCGAGCGAAAGAGAGGGAGGGAGAAACTTTACAGACTGGAAGAGGGTGGGCAGTTGGGCTGGGAAATGGGCCCTTACAAATGGGAATGTTTTTTATTTATGGGCCCCTAACTAGTGAAGTTTCCATGAAATTTCCATGGGCACTGAGGCAGTTGCCTCATGGGCCTCATGGAAGGTCCGGCCCTGATTAGGTCAAATATAGCAAATACTACTGTGAACAGATTAAGTAAATATACTAGTAACCCTAGTACTATTCATGGTTTGCATTAGAAAGAATATTTAAATACTTAAAAGGGACAATGAACTATGGAATTTATTTTTGTGAATATCCTAGTGTTTTAGAAGGATTTAGTAACGCAAACTATATTTCTGATTCTGATAAAACTAAAGCTACTAGTGAATATGTATTTACACTTGGTGGTGGTGCAATAGCTTGGAAATCCACTAAACAAACAATAATATCAAGGTTTACTATAGAAGCTAAATTTATTGCTCTTGATCTTACATGTATGGAAGCCGAATGGCCAAATTTTTTTTGGTTAATATACCTTTAATCAGTAGACTTATACCTGTTGTTTCTATTCTATGTGATAACCAAGCTTCAATTGCTAAAGCAAAAAATTCAAATATAAATGAGATTATGAGAAAAAGAAGCATATTAGAATTAGACATAATTTTATTAAACAATTGTTGTCTCAAGGTGTGATATATCTGAAAAGAATTTGACAAATCCTTTAACAAAATAATTAAATAAGAAGCTGGTTGTTAAATCATCAATGAGAATGAGATTGAAGTTGTAATATCTCAAGAGACCAGAGAATAATAGTATATATTGAGGATAAATAAGGAAAAAAATAACACTAAGTGGATACCTTTTGAGTTAAATGTAGGTAAAGAATTCTCGGATTAAGCGTGCTTGAGCTAGGGAAGCCCAAGAATTGATGTTCTCCTAGGAAATTCGCACAGACCCATCAGGATAAGTTGTTCTGATTCTTCTTATCTCTCGATACGAAATGTTATAAAAGCTCATAAATTAGTCGTCGCAGTGGATACCCAACCACAGTGATTGAAGGTGTGGTTCAATAGGAATGAAATGAAGCTGTAGGATGATTGGGTTGAGCACTGAATTATATATATATATATATCTATATTGTTTGAGGGGTATCCTTAGTTCCATTCCTATAGTGATAGTGCTCGAACTGTGATGGTTTTAGGAAGAGATTATCTCTAAATGGGTTCATGGTAGGTTTCTATAGGGTGTTGGTCACAAAATGCACTTGGAGGACTCACTTAATTGAGTGTGGTAATGGGGTCGCTACTGTAAGAATTTGGGTAATTCCTTAAAACACTCAATGAAAAGCAAAATATGTGTGCATGACCGTAAAGCACAAACCCAACTAGAACTCCTTATATTCACATATTATGTGTGTGACTTTAATTTAAATCTGAATTATATGGAATAGAGTTCAAGATTTATTTACTTTTATTATTTCAAATGGAAGTAGTTCTTACACTAAGAGTGTGTTTGATTACATATATTTTTCATGAAAAATATGTAATTATTATACATTTTCTATAGAAAACAATCAAACACTCTTAATTTTTCCATAAAAAAATATGTATGGTACAACCATTTAAAGTTTCTTTCCATGAAATTCATTTTTCAAGGGGGTGGGATGGTTTTTATTTTTTAGGTAATATTACCTAGAATTAAATTATAGGTAATGCAATCAAACACACCTTTACCTAGAATTTAATTCTAGGTAATATTGCCTAGAAAACAAAAACTATCCCACCCCTTTGAAAAATAAATTCTATAGAAATAAGGTTTAAATGATTGTACCATACATATTTTTCTATAAAAAAGTTAAGAGTGTTTGATTGTTTTCCATAGAAAATGTGTAATAATCATATATTTTTCATGATAAATGTGTGTAATCAAACATACTCTAAGTATATGTTCACGTCGGAAGACACCTACACCGGTTACATAGTAAAAATGGTTCAACTTATTTTTGATTATATATTTTCTCTATAAAAATAAATAATTATGTGGGGGACTATTATATATTTAATCATTTATTTTTAATGTTTGATTAACATTAGATTGACTTAGTCTTCTGCAGCTTTTGAAATGAGAGGAGACTGGAAGAAGAGATCAAGCAGTCCCTAATTAATAAGCTCCACATTCATTTAAAAAAAAATAAAAATAGATAAAATGGAAAAAGTTAGCAACATCTCCTTAAAACTCCAATGTGCAAAAAATTTAGTAGAGAATTCAATATATAAGAGGAAAAAAAAAAAGACACAACTTCGGTTGATATTTTACTCTCACTTTCCCTCTCCTTTTTCTCTCTCTCTTGAAGCCTTAGTAGTCATGCAACATTAGAAGAAAAAAAAAATGATTTCTCTTTTTTTTTGTTTTTGCAACAAGGTATAATCATATAATTTATATATATTTACTTGGAACATATGGGATAAAGGGAGTTCGCATGAATGATTCTGGTGCAAAAGAATTATTAGGTTTGCATAAGTATAACACCTCACACTCAAAAGGGAGGATAAATTTGGTGTTATAAAAAATACTTAAAGTTTTAAAAAAAATTGTTTTAAATGAGGAAGAAGTGCTATAAACACTCCGTGTATATTGGAGTTTACAAAGTGTAAAAAAATTTAAACTAAGAATAAAACAAATAACGTAAGAAATTTATAGCGGTTCGGCTTAATCAGCCCACAACCTTAACTCTTCATTAAAGATTTCTAAATCTACTAATACCTCATTCTATCAATACTCGGTAGATCCTCTAGCTCACAAGTTAGGCAATATAATAGTAAATTTTACAATCAATAGTGATCAAAAAGATAGTTGTCTTAATTACAATGAAGCACAAGTATAAGAATTAAAGGCTATAACAGATGTTATAAGAAATATATTTTTCTTTGAATAAAAATTGAAAGTTTAGAGAGATGTAAGATGAAATATCAGTTTGAGCACGTACACTTCATCATTAGCTCCCCCACAAGCTCCTTCATGCTTTATTTATAGCTTTTTGATCGACCAAGCACTTAAATTCAATTTAGTGATTGTTGCTTTGCATCAAGTGCTTGAAAACCAACCGTTTTAGGGATGTCAAAATAGAAATTGTCGACAGATTCATAAAGAAGTTGATTATTTCTATCGAAATATTTAAAAATTCAAATAGAACTTAAAAGAACATTCAACATTTTTTAAAAAGAAGTCGACATTTTTGTTAGAAAGTCAACAATATATAGTCACTGTGGATTATATATAAATTAAAAACACTTGAACCGAGAGCATGAATTTTTCCTATCAAAGGACATCAAGAGCTGTCAACTGATTTATATCAAAGGACAAAAGAAGTTGATTGATTTATTTACAAAGTGGATAGATTTTGATTTTTCAAAATTTCATACAACAAAAGCATGAAAAACTGACATTTACAGGGAAAGAGTCATCATTTTTTGACTAACTCATTTTAAGAAGAGTGTGATTTTGAAGAATAAGTTTTGACAAAAATCCAACACACTTCAGCAAAAATACTTTTCAAGGGATAAAAAGATATTTTTTCAAGATAGAGTATTTCTCAATGAAAATTTTATATGGCTTATTAAGATCTTAGAACATATATCGCGTCTTTTAAGTCATGAATATTTAATTTAGAAGGTGCAAACATATACCACTCTTTCATTTTCAAATTCTAAAAGAGAATTAAATTTTTCATCATCAAATTACTTTAAAACATAACAATAGGAACATTGTATGTTGGGAGGAGAATGTTGTAATATCCAGTGCAAAATGAGGTGTTTCTATTTTTAAGAGAGCACGTCAGCATGCCCCACTATATAATCAGGTTATCTTTAACTCTGCTTTTGTTTTCTTTTAACGTTGTTATTATTTAAGGTTTTATTTGATTGACAAAAAATATTAGATGGTATATCCACTTTAATTAATATTTTTCTATATCATATGGAACTAGTGTTTAGCTTCCAGTACACTGGGGTGCGGGTATGGGTATGGGTATGGGTATGGGTATGGGCATAAATTATTTGACCAAATGAATGTTTCACATGGAAATGCAATGTTGGTGATTTTGGTTGTCTCTTTCAGACTTGAGAGAGAGCCTTCCCTTATCTCTGCCTCCTCCTTCCCACTGCTTGCTTTTGGTGGTTGCTAATTATAAATTGCTGAAATATATATATATATATATATTATATAGCATGTAGAAACTTAAAAAGTGATAGCATAGTGTGATGTAAATGATCTTATTTGCTTTCTTTTGCTCTTTAGAATAGAATAGAATAGAATTTAGACAGTAACCAAAAAGCAAAGGCAAAGGCAAGGGTGAGATGTATTGTAATGGACTAAAGAATTAGTATAAAAATAAAAAAGAAATAAGATTCATAATTTTTTTTTCCTGATATCAAATATGGGAAGGTTTAGGTTAGCTTATAAAAATTATAAATAAATAAATAATTAAATTATGTATATGTTATAAGAGTCTAAAGTTAGGTCGTACGAAAACGAAAATGAAAAATGGATATGATACGAAACGAAAATAGAAATAAAAAAATATTATTTTTCAAAAAGATAAGAAATGAAAATACAAGAAAATAAATAAATAAATAAAATATAAATTTTTTTTTGTAAATATAATTTTTAATGTAAAAAATAATTATTTAATTTTAAAATAAACATAAATTTCATAATGTATTCAAACAAATTCTAAAAATAAATTCTAAAACAAATTAAAAATTTTGAATTAGAGACAGAAAAAAAAAATATTCGTGAATGAAAATGCATTTCTAAATTAGAAATGTTTTTTGATATTTTTTTAATATTATGAAATGATTATAATTTTTTTAAAATTATAAAAATAATCTCAAAACATCTCTTAATGTTTTAAAGATAGAAACATTTCAAAAATACTAAAATCACACTTCCAAAAAATTCCCGTGAATAATCATAGGTCCAAAGTAGATAAGAAAGTTGTGGAAGAGCCCCCACTTTCTATCCTACACGTGAAAGAAAATCAATAATAATAATAATAATAATAATAATAAACAGCTGAAAATGATTGGAAGTTGTTTGTTTTTCCTATTAATAGTTGTTTGATTTCCTTAAATTAATTTTTGTGGGTGGTGGTGACGCAGACGCAGAAGCAGAAGGAAAGCCAAGCTGACCTGACCTGACCTGACCTGCCTGCCCATTTCGTCTTGTCGCCCAATTATCAACTTCGGCATGTGTTAGTGTTTTATGCAGAATAAGGTTATTTGGTAGTTTTTATTTTTAACATTATATTGTAACTGAACAATTTAAAGGCTTAATACATGGATGTATCCTCATATGATTAATGGGTGGTTTAAGAGTTAATTAGATTTTGATCCATGAGGAACGGAGCCAGGGGAGCTTTTAAAATGTTAATTTTTTTCTTTGATTTTAAATTGAAACTCAACATACGTTATTTTAATTTGAACATAACATACACTAAAAGAGAATTACTTGTCAATTTTGAAATACAAGAAAATGGATTCCTCCATTTTACTTAACTTACCAACTTGGCATGGCGTGGGGAGTGCAATTTTGTGCATCTTCATTTAATGGACTGAATTAACCCCTGATTAGTTTAAGAGGTAAAAAAGTTATTTTAAGGGGTTTCTTTTTACAAAAAATTCACCTTATTTTTATCTCTCCATTCTCTTCTTTTCCTTTGCTCTAGTCACCTTTCTCTCGCCGTCGACTCTCTTGTCGTTAGTATCTCGTCATTGCATCCTCATTATTATCGCTATATCCTCGTCAATCGTTATTGTATCCTTCTTCTCCACGACAATCAAGAAGGCACCAAAGATGTTCCGATAATCAACACATGAGAAGAGATGAGGTGAGATGGTGAGAGGGTTGCTAAAAAAAAAGAGATAAGACGAGAAGAAAGAGAGACGAGAAAAAAAAAAATGAAAGAGACATGAGCCCCCAAAATTAACAGAGATTACGTGCACATCCGTTAGATTAGGTGCACAAAGTTGCACTCACTTATGGGAGAAGTTTTGCTTGCTTTTAAGAGGTTCAAGAGCAGGGTGGGGTTACAAAGTTTGATATTTTATATTGTGTTTGTTTAAAGAATTTCAACTTTCAGCTTCCTAAAGACTCTAAACCAAACCAAACCAAACTAACCATTTAACCCCGAGTCAAAGTTTGATAGGATATTGTTAGGCTGTTTCCTAAATAGACTTAACCCATTTCACTAAGCAAGGTACATACGTAACATGGGATGTAGTAGTGATGGAACAAGTCATTAATTAATTAATTTTTTATTTTTCCTTTTAAGCAACCATGGTAGCCGACAAATAATATTGGGATTTAAATAAGATTGAAGCCATCATACGATTGAAGCGTTTTGATTAAGATTGGGATTTTTAATCTCATCCATTTGTTATATGTAAATCAGACAAAAAGTTAATTAAAGAATAAAGAAAAAGAGGAGAAAATGATAGAAAGACAAGTGTGTGTGTGTGTGTGTGGGGGGGGGGGGGGGGGGGGGGGGGAGAAGGGGTACATTACATACCAAATGGCCAGCTTTCAATTTGTTCGTATTCATGAGATTATGTTGCCCTTGAGGCTCCCCTTTGTGGGCCCCTTTCATTACAACTTATATACATCTCTAAGTGGGACCCATTTTCATTACAACCTATTTATACTGGTCCCATCCCATGATGCTATACATATCCACGTAAGGACTAATAATATTTATTTTAGAACACATATAAAGTGGTTGAAATATATTAAGTTGAGATTCGCATCAACAGATCATGACTTTGATTCCTTATCTTACGTAGTGAGACAAAATCTCCATCTATTATTTACCTCTTTTGTCAAAATTGAAAACACGAGTGACGGAAAACCGTGTAAGGATGAAAATTTTAAGGATTAATAATATTTTAATAAAGTATATAGCTTATTAAGTGGGTTGAAAAATAAAATACAATATTCTTTTCAATTTACTAATTACTTACTCTAGAGAGGATAATATTGTAGCAATCAGTGGCTACCTTTTTATCCAAATTCCATTTCATGGATAATTTCAATTAAGGAGAGGAAATAGAAAGAATTAACAATCAAATCCATTTTCTTTTTTTAGTATGGTTTTGGGTTTGATCTGATGGCAAGACAACAGAATTATTAAGTTGAATTCTAATTCTTGAATAGGAATGATAATGAGTACTTACCTACTTATATATTTATTTTAATAAATTTTTAAATACGACGTGTCTACCTCTCAATTTTTATATTTATCTTAATTTTAAATGAGTAATTAGGAACTATTGAGCCTTTGCATGTTTGTTTAATAAATTTTCAGATAAGTTTTATTTGTTTATCTCAATTTTTATATTTATTTTAATTTTAAGGGTTATATTGATGAGCACTCTTAGTGTATCTAATGCACTTTAGTCATTGGGAGTTGATATCACAAATATCAATTTTAATATAAAACAGTGATTTAAATTTTTAAGTTGAATTGTAATTCTTTATAAATTATTTTACTTCTACAATTTAAAGATAAATAGGAGACTAATTTGATTTTTTGATTAAAAAATAAATTCAATTTCGCATAAATTATGGAATTATTAGTCTTTTGCACTTTATTGGAAATAAATTAGAATTTTGCTTTGATTTAGAGACTAAATAGAGTTAGTAGTTACATTTTTTTTTCACTTTTTCTCTAGTTTTACTTTCCTAGTGATCAATTATTGTTACTTTCTTCCATTTAAGTACGTTTAATATCTTTATTTTTAATTAATTTACAATAATAGAATTAAGTGTAATTGTTTAAGATTAATTGAGACATTGTGATTATTTTCTTTTTTTGAAATGTAAATATAGTATATTTTTTGGACAAAACAAATGTAAGGGATTATCCGTAAAAATAAAATTATATGGAAGTGAAGTGTCCTAAGTTGTAAATTTTGAAAGAATTTAGTAAAATTTAACCTGCAATTAATATAGAACTGGTCTATAATATTAATAACTTGGGACATTTATTTTAATTCTACTTGTGTTTTATGTAACATTTTGGTTATAAAAATAGAATAATATTAGAAATCATAATTGATAACGGTGTTATTAATTATGTGACGCTTCCTTATTAAAAGAGACTAAGAAAATCGAGTTCTTCTACAGGGCCAGACAAGCTTACAGAATGGGAGCTAAAAGATTAAAATACCCTCACTCACATTACATTGAAAAAAGTGCAATATAACGTGAGCGAAGACATTTTAGTCTTTTAGCCTTCATTTTGTAAGCCTATCTGTCTGACTCTAAAGAATTTTTCAAGAAAATCATGCAATATTATCTTCTTTGTTTAGTACCACTTTTAATAAAAATACATCACGAGGTGACTCTTAACATTACTCATAAAAATAATATAAACTACTAATATTCAGTATAATCATACCAGAGAGAGAGAGAGAGAGAGAGAGAGAGATTGGCAATGTGGTTACCGGTTAGTAAGTCATTATCATTGCTTAAATCATAATACAGACTAAATTATAAAAAACTACGAAACCCTTGCAAGCCAAGTATATATTCTAGAACAGGTCACTGGGAGTTGTAGGGTTTTGCAATTATTGTGATTTTTTTTTTTTGTTATTTTATAAAAATACTTTTTATAATTTAATTTAAAACCCAGATCACCCATGTAATGTTTAGAAAAGAACACAAATTTTCATTCATAAATTGAATTCTCATATCTCAGTGACACGCGTCCTAAACACTGATTGCAGAATCCTATGCGTGACGCGCACAGTAACAAGGACCGCGGTCCCCAATGCGGCCAGCCACGTCACCCCATTTAGCGGACTTTTTCTTTGCGTTTTGTGATTGTAGTGGGGCGCAATACGATATTCGTGAGGGGCCGGGCCCACCACACACACTATATCTGCAGCTCCACGCAAAGGACCTGTACTTGATCGCACCTCTTGTTTCGTGCCACGTGCCATCATTGTTCATCATCGACCTTGAACTTCATCATTGTCATTCTGAAGCCGGAGCAAAGTCAAAAAGAGAACACAAACTTGAGGGATAAGTTTCTGTTTGGCTTCCATTTTGGTTGCATGAAATAAATTTATCTTTTCTGATATCAGATATCATTTCAGTATGAATTCTAACATCAGGTAAAAATTACTCAATATTTTGATATACTATATAATTTGTATTAAATTTATTTTTTCTTAAACCCATTAGACAGACTGTTTTTAATGAAAATTGAATATTATAACAAATCTTTTCCTAAAAAAAAGAACTAGTATAGCAAATTTTGATTAAGTTGATGCAATTATAAGGCAAACAAACGATCGTCCGTAATTCAAGCGAGTTTCATCCTTTCACGGAGTTGGTGGCGACTGGACGTGAAAAAGCACTCACTGAAGGCGCAGGGAATGGTTTTATGTTGCGTCACACGTGGAGGCACCTGGTTCAAGGGTTACAGGAGAAGTATGAACTCTCCGGTGACAGGAGCGCCCTTTCGGCAGCTAGCAATTGAGAACGAGGGCCGATGCACCTTGCAGCGAGCAGTGGACCATTTCCAGCTGGCAAAGCAACTCCAGCAGCATCACGAGGCGCAGTAACGGTCTGAAACGTCCAGCTGTAACCCAACTACACCGGCGCATTTGTTGCCCTCACCGCTACCGTAAGCCTCTCTAGGCGCGTACGTTAGAACACATTCGGTGGAATTATAATAATTCTTATTTGGTACATTTCAGATGTATAAATGAAATTTTTCTACACAATACACGTGCCAAGTGCCGTTCATAAAACAACAAATTCAATGCGTCATCGCATGTACACGCGTGCTACGCTGCACTCGCACGTGGGAGCTCCACCGACGAAGTCCTACCTGTTCACTCAACACAGAGGGAGAGAGAGAGAGAGAGAGAGAGAGAAGGGGGGAGAGAGAGGAGCGTAGCAAAGAACCAGGACATGCGAGCTAGAAGTCGCCAATTTTCCGATGAAGCCGATGTTTCGCTTTCGCACCCTGTCTCCCAATCTCCTGTAAATTCCGAAGGCTCCGAATCGCCAGAACATCGCCTTTTTCGATCTCCAAAATCCGTCCGACATCGTCAATTCCGGTCGAATCTATACAGAACATATCGGATGGAAAACTATCAGCTACAGATAACACAACCAAACACTTCTAGTAAACACAAACTGCTTCTTTACCATCCGCATTATACCTGTAGGCATGGATGGCCGCTTGAATCCGTTGAACAGAGCCAAATCTGACACGAAAATTACAGAAAGTAGTCTGAGAAAAGCTGAGCGAGGACGAACAATCATGCTCAATCGCAGTGGTCGATTAGTGGTTACCTTTCTGAGACGGATCGTGAGAGGAGAGATAGAGGACGAGGAAACAGAGGACAGTGAGGAGCGGAATGATGTGCACGAGTCTCTCGGGTCTCGCCGGTGATTTGTAAGGCTTCTGTGATTTGTCCTCGTCGGCGAGCGAAGACGGTTCGTCCTTTCGCTTCTGGTCTTCTGCAACGAGGCCATCCTCCTTTGCTACGAAGCCTCCATGGCTATGGTGCTTGGAACCAGGTGAGCCAAGAGATTGCCGGTGCATCTTCAATGTAGAGAGAGCAGAAACAGAGCCAGTGGAGAGAGAGGGGGAGAGAGAGAGAGAGAGGTGATGTCTGATAGAAGCCACTGCTTAACGCCCAAGGTTCGGAATTAAGATAGTTGGCGTTAATGTTTCAGCTAATTGCAAAAGACCTCTTTATTTGCCTGGTCATATTTGAAGAAAATTACACATGATACCCCTAAATTATGGTTAAAATACATAAGTTAGTTTTATGTTTCAACTATTTCCACATTATTTAGTCACATATAAAGATTTGCAACTTTTTTAGTCTACTTATAAAACTGTAGTAAGAAAAAGCATTAATCTTTCTCTTACTCTGACCAAAACAAAGTTACTCGAAATACAAATTATTTCTTATTTACTTAAGTTGCCAAGTTTAACAACTTAATTAATATTTTTTTTTCTTTTTTTAGATTCATTATCTTTGTTTTAGTATTTTAATAAAAATTTTAGGTTACTAACAGAGATACTTCAAATAATATTATTTTAAATCATTTTATTTTTTGGTTTTGAACTGGGTTCAAATCCAAATGCTTATAATAATTATGCAACCAAAAAATAAAATTATAATTATAAATTCTAAATGACAAATGATAGAGTTTAATAACCTATTCGATTGCAATTTTAAATTTTTTTATGTATCGTGTTAATGCACGTCTCTACTTATTGAATACAACAATCGTATGTCTTGAATGTTGTATCATATGAAAATAAAGATATACTCTAAAGAATATTAACTGGAAATGTTACACGTAGACTCTAAACACATAATATAACATCGCATAGATTGCCACCTAGTAAATAAAGTAAGGCTCCTAACACGTAATATAACATCATATAGATTGTCACTTAGCTGATAAAATGAGGCGGTTGTTGAAGCTAAAAGATTAACTATACCTAAAGACTTATCATAATTCACTAAAATAATGGAGAAATAACAATCTCAATTTGTAAAATGACCTTTCATTTTATTATTGCATTAATTATATGCTTCAAAAAGCAAAATGACCTTTCATATGCTGTTCAACTCCTTTTAGTTTCAATTTTTATTATCTTTTAGTTTCCATATGTATTTGTTGAACTATTTCTTAAGTTTTATAACATTTTGCTGGAATTTGGTACATGAGAAATTTTTAAATTCTTAAAAATGTTAGGTTGAGAATTTACATTCCTATATTTGATACAACTTTTTCTAAAAAAATTCTGAGAAAATAACATTCTTAGAATTTATTTTTTATCAATTTTCTCACAAAAAGATGAACTTTGGGAAAGTTTTTAACAAATAAAAAAATAAAACACCCATTACCCTCTTATAATTCCATAGCTCTTTCACGATTATTTTTGCCATAACTTCCTTCTTACAAATATATATTATGTATATATAGATAATATATATACATAATATATTATACAAACATATAAAATATGTATATATACACACACATATATACATAATGTGTTAAAAAAATAACATTTTTTTTTATTTCCTAAAAGATTGTGGGTTTTAATATTTTATATACTAGAAGAAATTTATTATTTTTAAATAAAAAATCAAATAAGTGTAATTTTGAAAAAAATAACATGAATTCTCATAAATATTGTATTTAAACTAAATATAAGAATGTAAAATTCTCAAAAAAAAAAAATCCAATATTTTATAAAAATATTTAAATATAATCAAATATAGAATTGCATAAATTATAGAAATCAAAGATTTTCAAGAATCATGAAATTCAAAAATCTAAAAAATTTTCTTATACTAAACATCCCGAAAGGGATACAAAGTAGACTTCAAGTAAGAATGACAATTAAATTGAATATCCGAGTATTGTTTCTCTAACTCAACTACCTAAGGTTAATTTAGTAATAAGAGATTATAATAATTTTATTTCTCATTATGATTTAGATCAATTAAGAGTGAACTAATATATAAATTTTTGGGTATTTATCTAATAAATGTAACTTTTGAGATTTTACACCTACTTATGAGTTTTATTTAATTTCCACCTAAAAAGGTAACGATTGTGAAAATTTATCGATTGAGGAATGTATTTAATTTCTTGATTCTCATCTATATAAAATAATAGGTATCTATTAATCCTACTAATTGAGTGATATATTTGGTAAATATAAATATGTGGTATTAGAGTGCTTCAGACACTTTAATTGTTTTTTGTTTGGAATATGTTTAATAATTAAAGTGCTTATATACTTTATTATCCAAGGGGATAAAATTGGACCAACCCCTCCCCCTTATATTTATACTTATATTTATTTTTATATTTATATATACATATATATAAAGGGCTACAAAAGTAGTGCAAACTGCTCAACTCAATCATTTGTGCAATAATCCTAAGAGTAAGCCCTTATATAGACGGGCTTAATAACTAAGTGAAGCCTAAGAAATACAAATCACACTTAACAAATCTCCACATTGAGTTGTATTCCAAATTAACCAAAACACCAAAAAAAAGTCAATCCATCTCTACCTCTCAATTTAACCCCTCTTAGTGTCACTCACATGTTGCAAACACTAATCAAGTCTAAGCAATATTTGACTATCAGTATATTTTGCACTTTTATGTAGTGGTTCAATTTTAGCATTTAATTATTCAATGAATATGATTGCTACTCATTTTGGGTTCAATATTGTCAATATAGGTACACATCATATACAAAGCAAACATGGAACAAAAAAGAAACGATTTTGATGCATGATAGAAGTGGAAATAAAATTTGAAGGCATAGTCAGCTATCAACTTGAAATGAGATGGAGAAAGTGAAAGTGGAATAAGAGTGAAAAATGAAAAGCGAAGAAGAAAGAGGATAAGGAAGAAATCTAATGGCCTACAACGAAATGCATACCGCTATAAGACCGCTATAAGAATTAGTTTCTGGAGCTCTCTTACAGTGAAATGCATACCGCTGTAAGACCGTTTTAGGAATTGCTATCTGGAGTTCACAGGTTTGCAACAACAAGCATACCGCGGTAAGACTGCAATAGAGTTCTGAATTTTAATTCAAAGCGTGATTTTGGCCTGTTTTCGTCCAAATCAATGAGAAACGAGAGTTTTCACTGTGCACAACTTTAATAACCTAAAAGGCATTATATAATACTTATTCTTGAGGGATTTGAGGAGTTTTTTGGAGGAAAGAGAAGCCAACGGAAGATTGAAGACTATACGTTTGGGTTGTATTTTTCTTTTCTTTCTTAAATCTTTGTTATGGATTCCAACTCTTTTCTTTTTCTTTTGATTGTAAGAATGCATTGCTAAGTATTTATAGCCAGGGTGAATAATGAAACCTCGACTTCTAATGGTTTGATTTAAAGTTACTCGGTTTATTATTTCCTTATTCATTCGGGTTGATTGTTTGTTATGTTCATAATGTCATTTTGATACTTGATCACCATTGAAACGTATTTGTGATTTGTGTTGCTTTCGAGAGATTCAATACGGATTAGACATGGTAGCAAACAACGTAGGGTCCTATAATAGGTAAAGATACCGTTATGCCTTATGAAATCATTTTGTGATGATCACCGTGATTGAATGCATGTTTATATGTTCGAAGGTTAACTAGAGATAGTTAATCTCATATATATACATAGAACTAAATGACCATCAAGAGAGGATTTTAGTTGTAATTGGATTATCGATTTTTAACCTAAGATAAGGAATAGTAAGATTCGAGTAATGAACAATTGAATCATAGAAGGCCAACGATGGATTCACAAACCCTAGTGCCTTATCCTTGTGAGTTTTGAATCAAATGAATTGTTTTAGTTGCATCTTTTATTAGTAAATTAGTTTTCATTACAGTTGAAGTCATTGTTAACGTGTGTGTTAGGTTAAGGTTAAATCAGTTAAGAGTAAACGTCAAAAGTTAGTACTCGTGGGTACAACACTTTATTTATCATTGTATTACTTGTCATGATCCGTCCACTTGCAGAATAGAAATAGGCAGACACTTGAAGGCAATTGGGACTGCTTAGTTAACATGTTAAATTATTTTCGATAGCAACCTTTTTTATTGAAACTGTACCTTATGAGAAAACTTCTTGCATGAAATGATACCTAACATTAATATGTTTAGTTTTTTTATAATGCATTTGATTTTTGGTTAAGTGTAAAGCACTTTAATTATCACAAAACACAACAGTAGCTTCTTGTTGCAAACCAAGATCTATGATTAAACCCTTTAATCAGATAGCTTTTGCAGAGTATGTTAGCTTAAGAAAAGGTGAATTAAGATTTTTTATCTTTAAAATAATAGGAACTTAAATCAAAAGAAATTGAAAATTGTAGCACACAAAATGTATAATGGTTCAGCTTAATACCTAGTCCACTACCTTGACTCATCACCAAGGATTTAGTTAAACCAATCTTACTTGGGTAGCTTTTGAACAAGCTCAGCTACAAACCTTTACACAATAACTTTTAACTTTGGTTCAGCTACAACCAATGCCTTTTATATGATAAGCCTTAACTTTTACAAATTTCATAAAGAAATGTGAAGAATTTCAAGAAAAGAGAATGATATTACAGATAATAAAGACTTCTCTTGAAAAAACAAAGAGATAAGAAAAATGTGAAATTTGGAACTATCTCTTTGAATGGCTAACTCGAGTAAGATGATCTTTGAAGGCTTTGAGCTCATGAGAGTAGTAAGTTGGGAGTTCAGTTGTTGTAGATGTTGTAGACCTTTTTCATCATACTTCATCTCCCTCTTATACTCTTCTAATATTGAATGTAATACCTGACCTATCCTTAAACAAATGGAATGTTTGTTTTTGTCACAATTGCTACTTTTTATATCTACAAAGTTCAAACAATTAGTTAAAAATTCATAAAGCATCCCTTTGTTGTCTGAAGAGCATTTAATACATTAAAAGGTAAAAACAGATTGAATTTAATGAGCTGTAACGATTATATTTTTCAAAATTTGTCAAGTGTTACTTGAGTATAAACTAATACTTACTCGATTAAGTTTGATCTTTACTCGACTACATAGATTTTGTAATCGATTATTTTTACTACTTACCGAGTACAAAGATATTTTTATTCAATTAAATTAGTGTTACAAAAAAAATCTTTATATACTTGATTACAAAGTATTATCTAGTCGATTACAAAAAGATCTTTACTAGAATACAAAGTCTTATACTTGATTAACTTTAAGGTAAAAAAACTTGGTTTATTTTTTACATATGTTTACTCGATGACATTAATAATCTACTCGAGTACAAAGTGAACGTCATTTGATTACAAGATCAAGTACTCTATTATAGAAACATTCCAGAATCCAATAGAATTTTTAGAAATATATACTCGATTACAAAAATAATTTACTCAAGTATAAATTAATCATTACTCGATAACAACCTTAATTACTCAATTATTTTTAACAGGCTTGAAAGATGCATTATATATTCGAATACAAAGACTTAGTTGAGTATACTTCAACTTTACTCGATTAAGCCTCAATTTGTAATTGATTACTTTTAGATTTGACATAGCATTACTCGATTACAAGATTCTTACACTTGATTAAGCCTTTTTTGATTATTGAACTACTCGATTAACAAATCTTATTACTTGATTAGGGATCATGCCTTGAGTAAATTTCTTGATTAAAAACTTGACTTTCTCAATTATGTTTTAATATCATTTTTAATTATTTTAGTCATCATCCTTTAACTAAATTTACTAATTTTCTCACCAAATCAAAACATCAAATTTCTCAACAGCTTCTTTCATAGCCTATGTTGTTACCATATACCTTGCTTCTATAGTAGACAAAACACCAATAAATTGTAGAGTTGCTTTCCAACAAATAGTACTACCTAACTGAGTGAAGACATACCTAGTCAAGGACTTTTTCCTATCAAGATCGCCTATAAAATCAGAGTCCACATAACTAACAATTGAAGTATCAACACTACATATGCTAAACACCATACCTAAATCCATTATGCCGTTGAGATATCTAAATATCCTTCTCACAATTGTCTAATGAGCTTTCTCAAGTTATTCATAATTGCTAACAAAATTAACTACTTGTGTAATATCAAAACGAGTGCAAACCATAGCATACATGAGACTACCAATTGCAATAAAATAAGAGACATGTGACATGTATTCCATTTCTTCCTTACTCTAAAAGGGACAATGAATCTAAAAGTTTGCAATCACATGCCATAAGAGTACTAATAGGTATACAATTCAACATATCACATGGTTCAAGCACTCTTGTAATGTATTTATTCTGCAAAAGATAAACTTTTTGACCTTTATGTCTCTGTCAATCTCCATCCCAAAAGTCTTCTTAGCAACAGCCAAATCTTTTATTTCAAACTTATTGCTAAATTGCTTTTCCAAAACATCAATCTCTTTCATGTTTATACAAATGTTGAGTTTGTTAAGTATCTTTTGATGATAAATGTTTTATGCAAAGCTTTAATGATTCTTATTATGATCTAATATCCATCGAGGATTTGTTAAGGTTGCTTTGAGAATATACAAGCTAAATGAACTTTGATGGGTTTATCTATTAATATATATTCTATCTTTTAAGATTCTCATATATATTGAGATTATTTTATTATACTTTTTAATAGATATATCCGTAATGCATGAATATCATGTAGAGCTCATGGTATCTTAAGTGCTCAAAATATGTGTCAGCATTACTTATTGCTTAAGAAGTAATCTATCTCAAATATATATATTCTTGATATTAAAGTACTAAATATCCAATTCTTGAGTAAATAATCATATGCTTAAGCAGTGTTTCTTGAGTTTTGATCTATGGTGATTAAATTGCCTATTTGATATTTGATATTAAATTTTTAAAGTTCTTAATATTCTGAAATTTAATGGAAGAACAATTGAAGAACTTAAATATTTACTACTTTCTAAACAATATATTCAAGTGTTGTTTTATGTGCTTAAGTCAAGTCTGACAATCAAGTGATGTTTATTCAATCACTTGAAATAGAATTTTCAATGCATTTGAGTAGGAATGTGTTGGATTATTTATTTTTCAAATAGTACTTGTAATAAACAATATTTGTATGTGTAAAGAATAAAAATCATATATGCTCTAGTTTAATCGAATTAGAGGCAAGATATTCGACTTACGTGTGAATGGATAATTATGAATGAAAAATCGTGTTACTCAAATTACTTCATTTTTTTGGTGCTATGTATGAACTAGGTAGAATGATCTTTATTTGAATCTACTCAACCTATTTACAATCAAGAAAAATTATATTAGAATATCTTATTATTTTACTCTTATTGAGCTTTATAAGAAATCAAGTAAATGTGAATAGAAAGTTAGTTCTAATTAACTTTTTCAACAACACTTGAGTATTCAATGTCATCAATAAAAAAAAGATAAGTGTTTGGACTTGCTATGTTAGAATATCTTAATAAATATTAAATTTGTCAATCGATATTTCAATAGATATTATAAGGGTCAATCAAATACTTGCTTGTTAATCTTAAATATCTATTTATTAAATTTTTAATCGAGTGATTAACATTGTATTTAAATTGATCAGTTAGCAATCAAGTGAGAAGAGTAAGTTTAAGTATCAAGTCTGTATACTTGTATCATTAATCGATTAACATAATCTTTTAATAGAGTATTTGTTAGGCTTCATAATATCAAGCTCTAAAGCACGAAAACAGCTTAAAGATGTCGTTTCAGCGTTTCCAAATCGTTTTTCATTTTAAAAACGAAAAAAAATGGTCCAAAATGTTTTTCGGGTCATTTTTGTAATTTGGAAACCATTTCGGGACAATTTCGCAAATTATAGAAATGGGTCGAAAATGCATTTCCAACAACAAGAGGTTGTGGAAAAGAAGGATATAGTGACAAAGAGAAGAGTGTGCAACGGGAGCAAGAGACGATGAAGAGAGAGAATGCAATGGCAATCGACGACGAGAGACAAGGGTCGGGGCAATGACCGGCAAGAAGTGAGAGGAAATGGACGAGAGGCAGTTGTTGGAGAAGAAGATGAACATGTAATAAGGGACGGAAAGAGAGAGAAAGTTTATTGGGGAAAGGAATATAAATATATCATTTATCTAAATATGATATGTATGTATATATGTTAAATAATATATTTAAAAAATTATATTTACAAAAAAAACCTCATATTTTTTAATTTACACTTTACCCCACATTTTTGTTTTTTATTTTTTTGAAAAAAATATCATTTTTTTATTTCCATTTCTAATATAAAACGTTTTCCATATACATTTCCATACAACCTAGGTATTAGGCCTCTGTTCCTTGATGGTTATTAACTAGGAGTTATGCTCCATTAAATATTTGTCTTTCTTTGTTGAATAATTTTATGTTCTAGTCAAGTGAATTGTGCTAAACATACAGTGATTCTCTATATTCATTTTAGCAATCGATTGATATGTTTAGATCACTTGAGTGTTGGCACGGTGTCAAGAAATGCTTGATTGTTTAAAGTTAGAAGTATAAGTTATCGATGATACACCTTTATTTGATATAGGACATGGCTTGATAAGCATTAAAAGTGCCTAGATCAAGTATCTAAGTTAAAATGAAAATTGCTTATGTTATCATTATGTAATTGTGTGATCAAATGTCCCACTCAAGTAAGAATCTTTGGATGGCGTTTTAATCTTTGTATTTTGATCATCAATCGAGTGATGCTATGTTCATTTGAGTGTTAGAAATGTCCATTAGAGTGCAAATGCTTTGCCAATTGAGTGAGAGAAAGGCTCACTCAAGTAGTTTTTAGCTAGCAAAAACTAGTCTCTATTTTTGCAAAAGTATTCGATCGGCTTAAACTTTCAATTTAGTGACAGCTATGTTAATATGAATCCAATCGAGTAAGATTTTCTATCAATTGAGTGAATGGCAAATCCAGTCAAATGACATTAAAATTCACTCGAGTGACAATGTACCAAAACTAAAAAATATAATCGTTAAACTAACTGTTGCAAGTTCATTTCATGTATAATTTTGACCATTAAGGCTCTTAAATAGCACTAAATTTTCTCTCATTATCGTGATTTTTAAATATTTTAATAATTATTTAAAAGAAACTATTTATGCAAAAAATCAGATATTTTTATTCTCTAAACAGTAAGACCAATGGCTATAAAGAAAAAAAAGTACAAAGAGGGAGAAAAGTCTTAGGGAAAATATTGTTGTTCAAATACTTCCTGCCCTAAGCCAAAAGTCCATCCAGCTTTCATTTTCAATTGAATGTAAAACCCGGGAGGATTTTATCATCTATGAATGATAAATCATAGATTGAACCGCCAAATTTAAAAAATTGAATGCTATCATATAACTTTGTATCAGCTAAATTCATGAGTTGGAGATAAGCGAACTCGAATTGCTGACATTTGCCCAAGGTAAATTATCGTCTCTCAAGTCCCCTGACTCTGATTTTACCGTAGAGGCCAATGATAGACAATAAGTGCCTCTCATTTTTATTGTGAGTTATTATTGTAAAACTTCTCTTATACCCTCAAAACTTTGCTTTTTGTAAGTTACTTCTCGTAATTTACTTGTGATTACACCTGATCGCTAAAAATTAAAAAGTTTTGCCTAATCTTTAAACAGACAATAATTACATCTAATTCTTAAAAAGGCAATAATTTTAGTTAATCATTGAAAAACCGTTATAAAGCAATTATAACTGATCCCAATTAAAAAACTACTTAGTGTTAGTTGAAATCCCTAATAAGTAGACGTAAACAATGGGCCAAACCACTCTAAATATATTGTGTTGCTATCTCTTCATTTATCTTACTTTCAGCTTCTTTTCTACTATAAAATTTTTGGTCTTTTATCCTACTGCTTGCTTTGATTGCATTGAGCTGGTCATATATAGTTTTCCATTAATTTTTACACACAGCAACATTTTTCGAAGGCCGAGAAAGAAATTCAATTTGTTTACATACTCACTGGCATCGAATTTGCTATAAACTTAATACATACTACTTTCTATCAAGCTGAACTCTTATAAACAGTTTTCAAAGCCATAAAGGTTAAAACAGTTTGTGTATAGCTATTATTCAAATTTAAAAAAAAAATAAACACCCAATTCACCTCTTCTTGAGTATACATTATTTGCAATAAGCAAGTCATCAACATATAACAACTTTCTATAATAAACACAACTGTTATAGTTACTTTTAAAATAATCATAACTAAGCATAAAAGAGTTAAACCTCTCATACCACTGTCTTGAAGACTATTTGAAACCATATAAGGATTTCTTCAATTTGCAAACATAGTCTTTGCTTCCTGAACTAGGAATCCCTCAAGCTGATTCATATAAATAGTTTCTTCCAACTCATCATGAAGAAACCCTGTTTTAACATCTAGTTGCTCAAGCTCCATGTCATTTATAGCAACCAAAGCTAAAAGTGCTCGAATAGAAGTATGCTTCACAACTAGAGAGAGCACATTGCTAAAATCAATACCTTTCTTCTTACTATACCCTCTTTGCAACCAAACAAGCCTTAAATCTAGCATTGTCAACCCCAAGAATTCCTTATTTCTTCTTGAAAACCCATTTGCAGCCAATAGTTTTCTTGTCCTTAGGCAAAAACACCAGGTCCCAAGTTTCATTCTTATGAAGAGACTCCATCTCTTCAATCATAGTAGTGGTGCACTTAGCAAATTCATCACAAACCAATAGCTTCTGCACAAGTAGATGGTTCCTGTATACCCAAATCCTTAACAACAGAGAGTGCACAAGCAACTAAACTTAAAAAACTACATCTTTCAACATAGTTTGAATAGTCATATTGTTCGGGTGTCCTCATTTGTCTCCTTTGTCTATCACGAGCCAGCATATATGAGTTCAAATTTTAATCTGAAGAGTTTGAACCATCTTCTATCTCATCTGTCTGAATTTCATCTGCCTGTTCGTCAGCAACATGTTGCACTCTCTTTGGAGTCTCCAGCTGAAACTCTACCTTCTGATTGGCTTCGTGATTTTCAATGTCAGAATCCACTAATTTCTGTACATAGCCCAACATAGCAAACTCATTAAAAGTCAGATCACAACTAGTCACCAACTTCTTAGATTCATAGTCCCATAGCCTGTATCATTTCACACCATTGCCATAACCCATAAACAAAGCCTTTCTCGCCCATTTACATGATAGTAAGCAGGACAATCAAAAATCATCAAAACAGAAAAATCAGAAGGTTTTCCAAACCATACCTCATTTGCTTGCACTCAATGGTAGTCGCAAGTTGACATATTCGCCAAATAAGTTGTAGTGCTAGCAACTTCAGCCTAAGAAGTCTTACCTAAGCCAGCATTTGAAAGCATACATCGTGCTTTCTCAATAAGGGTCTTGTTCATACGCTTTCCTACGCCATTCTGCTGTGGAGTCTTTCTCATTGTTCTATGTCTGGCAGTGCCATGATCTGCACAGTAGTCATTGAACTCTCATTCAACAAACTCTAAGCCATTATCAGTTATGAGATACTTTTATCTTTTTACTAATCTAATTCTCAATTAACACCTTCTATCTCTTGAAGTGTGTCACTTTCCTCAAATAATCATCAATGAAAGTCAACATATACCTTGCACTTCCATGAGATGGCACAACAGAAAGACCCCAAAGATCTGAATGAAAATAATCTACCATACTTTTAGTGGTGTGTGCCGCAATACCAAAACTTCACTCTGCATTGCTTGCCAAAGACAATGTTTGCAGAAGTCAAGAGGTCCAATCTTCTGCCCACAAAGCAAGCCTCGATTACTTAGCCAATCCCTTCTTGCTCATATGCCCTAAATGCATATGCCAAATGCATGTAGTTTCTGTCTTAAATTCTGCTGTCGTAGCAGCTGAACCAGTTATAGTACTTCCCTGCATCACAAACAAGTTGTTTTTAACATTCCCTTTTACCACAACTAGGGAAACTTTTTTAATCCAAATGTTCCATCTCCACCTGAGAAGTCATACCCATTCACGTCCAGCTAACTCACTGAAATAAGATTCTTCTTAATGCTAGGAATATGTCGAACATTAGACAAAGTCTGCACCACACCATCATGACATTTGATTTGTACTGTACCAATACCCTGCACCTCGCATGTGGTATTGTTACACATCAGAACAGATCCATGCCATGGTTCATATGTAGTGAATTGTTCCCAAGAAGGTGTCATGTCATATATGTAGGTAAAATCTAGAATCCACTCTTCTGGATATCAAACCCCAGCATTACACACAACAAGAACATCAGATTCATTAGATTTGTTCTCAACCACACTTGCAGAACTCCCACCATCTTGCTTGTTCCTCGAATCTTTGATCTTTAGTTTTGGACATTGATTCTTCATATGACCTAACGTGTGACAATAGAAACACTCAACACCATTCTTGTCCAAGTTAGATCTAGACACTGATTTCCCTTTAGATTTACCCCGATAATTCCTTTTGCTATATTGTGTCTTTAATCTACTAGCTCTCACAACCAGGCCATCTGGTGTTCACCACTATCTCAAGCAGTCATCTTTGTATGCAAGTTAACAGAATTTGCTTGAAATAACCTGTTCTAAGGTAATTGAATCGTTCCATACAGCATAGAATTCACAAAACTCTCATAAGATCTAAGGAAAGAATACAACAAAAGAAAAGCCCGACCTTCATCTTCTAATTTCAAATCCAGGTTTTGCATATCTATAATAATTTGATTAAACTCATCAAGATGCAGTCAGATAGGAGAAACTTCTTTCATCCTTAAAGTGTATAATCACATCTTCATGTACAACCTCATTGTAAGTGACATTTTCATATGCAGCGATACCTAATTTCTGCCAGGCTTTAACATGCTGTCCGCAATTAAGAACTTGACGAAAGACCCCATCTCCCAACGATGACTATATTGTATTAAGAGCATTGTTGTTCATCTCTTCAAACTCAGCAGGTATCATATCAACAGAAGAACTTCTCTTCTCTGTACAAAACCCAAAACCTTGCTCTGATGCCAGTTTGTAAGGATTTAGAGACAAAAGAAACAAGAAAACAAAAAAGAGCACACAAATTTACGTGATTCAATCCAAACTCAGGTGTACATCCATAGAGAGGGAGAGAGATTGCATTACATAAAAAATAAGGTTATAAAAGTGGGGGTAACTGCTCAATTCAACCACTTATACAAGAAAACCCTAATAGTTGGCCATTGTATAGATGGGCTTAATAACTAAATGGAGTCACTCAACAATAATTTAAAAAAGAAAAAGAGTTAAGAGGGATAGTTGGCCAATATTAGGAATGGCAACAAAGTAGTGTGGGACCACCTTTTATCCCGATGTATAGATACTCGAATTTCATTAATGATAGGTGGACAGTTTTTTCTTACCTTTGTCCTTCCTCTGTTTCACTTGATAGCCACCAAAGCTTCATCACAGCATGAAAACAATGCGTTCTCGCATGCAAGCAATACAATACAATGCAAAACTGTTACAAGGGTTTCATGTTCTTAACAAATTGTAACAGGAACTGACAACAATTATGCATCAAGGGATCGTCCTCGATTACATCCACAACATACAATCAGATTAAGCCAACTGAACACAAAGGGATTATTAACAGCTTCAAGCGAAACTAACCCAGCCTCCTTAGCTAGGCATCTATTACCATAAACATGTTCTTTACCCAATATGAGACAGACCATCTGGACATGGTGCCAATTCTTCAATGGTTCCATCAAATGCATTCAGGCATTGGGTACCCAGAAGACAAAAGAAAGTAAACCAGAAAGAACCGTTTAAGATTCAGGTGTGATGTACCCGTTTAGTATTGTTTTCAAAACTTCTTAAAAAACAGCAAAGATAACCTTTTTTGGAACCGTTTCAAAACACTCTTTGACAACCTAATTTAATGGAACCGTTTCAAAACACTTTTTGAAAAATCCATCTAATTTGAGAGTAAATGAAAGAGAACTGAAAAGCAGAACTTCTGATCAGTTCCATTTCTGAATATTAGAAAAAGGAGAAGCCAAATTGGCACGAAACCAATGAAAATAAGCTCAATCAGGTCCTTGGAAATTCTGCAGTCTCTTCTTAGGGCAAAATCCACACTAAAATTTGCAGGAATATTGGCCTAGATATCCATGCATTTCCTCCATTCACAGCTACTAAAAGCAGGATAGGACATGGCATGACAATAATGCTGCTGCTTTCTACATATGATTCGTTGGTTCTTGAAACAAAAATGAAGGTTTCGGATTTGGAATCCTGCAATAGGAGAACAGAGATTTACAGTTCCACCGGAAGAGTACAGTACATAACAATTCCATCCCCAGGTCATAAAGCAACTGAGATGGACAAATTTCCAGATTCAAATCACCAGCAAGCAATTTCAAATTTTAGGTGGATCCCCTTATTTAATTTTACTGTGGGCCTATTGCTCATTTCCTCCCATAATCGAGATATGCTAATCAACCCTCAGGCATTGACTAGAAGAACCCATCCCCAGCAACACATTGCAAGGTTTATGCATGAAAATATTTGCCTTGATGATTTGCAAACACCATTCTGGCCCAGGTTTCCCCAGTATTTCAAAAGCTTATTTGGTCAACAAGAGCCAACTGACACCCTTCACACATAAAATATCCCAAATTAATAGACAAATCTTGTCACCATGCCTAAAGAGCCTCCAGAAGCTGCTTCCTATCTATTCATAAATTAAGGCTAGTGACCAAGAAAATGAAATAAGCAGCTTGTAGAGTTCTTTATGTTCCGCCATAAAACAATGGCAGTCCTGTGTAACATGCCCTTCTTGTTATATTATTTATTAAAAATTTAAATGATTCTAGGTAACCTCCTCCATCGACTGTGCTAGTAGCTTTAATACCAGTTTTATTACTAGTTGCTTCAGTCTCACCTACTTTTTTTTGGATGAACTAGTCTCATCTAGAGGTATCTTATTGGCAGCTATCTCCATGGCCAGATGGTTGAAGCACCCATCTGATAATTGGTGTCTAGGTTATTCTGTCACCTTTTAGCATGCACACCATGTTCCTATTCATATTTCATGTCCTATAACAAGCCACGTTCAAGGTAACATAGATCTCAATTTTTAATTTGCAAGTACAAACTCTAACAGTTTATATTCAAATTGGGAAAGAAAGACAATAGGCTGTCCCTAGTGCATGAGATTCCCCCATTTTTTCACAGTAGGTGTTTTTTTTAGTCTTTTATTTTGCAAAAAGGCTATTTCCCTAACATAAACCTGTGGCCTTCCAGTCACAAAGGAACCTCACCATTGCAATGGAGGTTCAATCTTACAAATGAACTTAGATATAACAACATTTTAAGTCTTTATCCAGCTATGTGAGGTTGACTACAAGAATTATAGTTCATTAGCCATTTCTTTCTATTGTCTTATCTTTTGTAAAACCTTATCATGCCTAAATGTCTTCCACCAACCTTTTTCTTGGTATTCTTTTATCTCTTTTGCTAAATGCTTGTTTCATTCCATCCACCGTCCTAACAGGAGCCTCTATTGATCTTCTAATATAATCAAACTATCTTAATTGTGTCTTTTACATCTTATCTTCAATAGGAGTTACTTCAACCCTAAGCACATTTCTAATATTTTGTATGACCTTACATCTCTCTTAATATCTTCATCTTCATTATGCTTGTATTTTGTACATGTTGGTGCCTTAATACCCATCATAATATCCTATATCATAAAAGTTGGTTGTATAAATTTTTCCTTTTGTTTTTCCTGAAAGATAACATGAAACTTTATTAGAAAAATCAAAATTCAACAATTCCAACCAAACATGATGTAATACATCAAAGTTGACAGAAATAGTATAACACATTCATAGACAATTAGTTATTTCACCAATATGAGGTATATTTCATTTATAGCAAGCTATTTTTATTACAAAAAATATTTCAAAAAACAGAACAATAATAAACATGTCAAATTTTGGTAAATGTTCATATTATCCAGTCACCACTACTTCATTTGTCAATGACAACCTCAAACTTTCAATTTTTCTACTTAAACACTTCAACTTTCATATAAAAATGAATGTGGAATAACTATGAATTGACAAATATTACAAAAACAATTTTATTAAAAAATTGTTTTCTAATTGAGTTGATATTTAGATTTAAATGAAAAAATAACAAGCAAATATAGACAAAGAAAATTATTGACCAACAACCACAATTACAAGCCTTAAGACCACAAGATAATTATTGATCATCATTTGGCTGGAGCACAATTTTACTTTTAGTTGAACAATCAATGAAAGTTTATTGAAGTTAACCATTTTTCCACACAAAAAATTGTTGATTGTCCCTTCCAACTTAGTTTCTTAATTTATATTTTTTTGCTTTAATTAGACATTTAAAATTATTCAGCTTTGAAGCAAATAATTTAATAAAAAAATAATTTTGTTCACCTCATAAACAAATTGGACAGCATTTATGACAATATAGAAGTTGGATGGCCTAAATAGAAAAAAAAAAAAGAGTATGGCTGACATTGAAATTTAAAAGAAAGTTGGTGGGACAATATAACAATTAACCCTAAACACTTTGCAAACATAAAAACAAAAGAGAGTTAAGAGGCAAACTTAACACCACTCAGTTTTCTTTCTTTCTTGATAAATTAGGGCCATTTTATAGAAACATTATGACTGCATTTCTTCTTCCAAATCATCTAATCTAGTGTTTTCATGGACCTTCTGATGCAGTGTAGTGCGTGTAGAGAAAACACATGAAAGAAACCTTGAAAGAAGCAAGTTTCAACACCAAAACGTGTCCCTCAAGTAGGCGCAAAGCTGAATCTAGCTTGCTGATAAAACCAAATAGGCTTGCAGAAAGTTCAAATTAAGAAACTATTTACAAACCCTAACTAATAAGTATATATAGTGTTAGGCTAATCCATCTAATATGTAAATAAAATCCAACTAGAATCCTAATCGAAATAAAACCCTAACAAATATGAAGTCGAATTAAAGTCCTAAAACATATGAAGTAAAATAGAAGTAAAAGTCCTACAATAATATGAAGATATGAAGTTTCGGCCCTTGTTTGGGCCGGGCTGGCCACTTTTGGGCCGGTTTGGACCGGCTCTTGAACTGCCTTCCATCTTGTCTCTTGAACCAGTTAGTGACCGCATCACCTTCTCATATAGTTAATGCCCTTTTGTTATGTGTTTTCAACATTTGTAGTCATTTATTATTATAAATGGACATTCACATTGCCTAATCCTGAAAGCAAAAGATAAAGTGGTAAAACATTTGAATGGGTAGTATATTGAAAGAAGCATAGAAATGGATGGGAGAAGAAAACATTTTATGGTTAACAAAATTATTCAATGTGATCATTAACTACAAGAAGATGCGTAACAAGTGGAGAAAGAGCATTCTAGTGCCTCATTTACAAGAATAAATGAATGTTTAAGGTTATAAAAGTTATAGAAGGATTAAACTAATGATGCATATTATGAAATTTTAAGAGGGTGATTGAAGAAGTTAAGGAGATTAACCAAGATCTCTGTAAACACCAATTTGGTTTTATACTTGGCAGGTCCATAATAAAAGCTATTCACTTACTGAAGTGTCTAATAGAATGGTATAGAGATAAATATAAGATCATATATGATATTTGTTTATAAATTTGAAAAAAGTCTCTGATAAGAGTTCCTAAACAGGTATTGAAAAAGTTGGGGGGGGGGGGTGTTGGAGTTGATTATATAGAGGTTCTTAACAGGCCGTTTGGTACGTGGATTAAATAGTGATGGGATAAAGTTAAGAATGGGATAAAATAATACTAATCTATGTTTGGTAAAGTAGGTACAAACCAAAGTAATAGCTATTCTATGTTTGGTATGTCAAATTGTAGATGAGGAAACACTAATCATTAATTGTCAAATGACCAATTTGTCCATTAGTTCAAACATATTATAACTACAAAAAAGATAATTTTGTTATGAAAATACTATAATATAAATATAGATATTTGTATTTATATAAAAATTTAAAAAGTAAAAAAGAGAAAGTGGGCAAGTGGCAATTGATTTTCACTGGAAATGAAACAGAGCAAGGGAGATGGAGAAATCAGAAGTCATCTGTGTGACAGGTGAGGGACTGGTGATGAGGGTGGCCAACAGTAGTCTGAGGCCTCTGAGGAATGAAGATCTAGAGCAAAACAGGAGAGAAAAAGTAGAGAGGGGGATTGAAAATGGAGGTCAGAGGTGATGCTATAGAGGTGGTGATGGCAGAAATCAAAATCTGGAAACCAGGACAGGACAGTGGCGGTCACCGTGGCAGTGGAAGTACAAGAAGAACAGATGGTGGTGGACGTTGACAGTCATGGTGGAAGAAGACAAATAGGAGAGATGAAGATGTGTCGAGCAGAGCAAGAAGAAGAGAGGCAACACAATCGCAGATATGGTGGAGAAGAGAAGAAAAGATGATTTATATAATGGTAAAGTTGTCCAACAATGGCAAATGTTTTATCCCACAATGGCCGGATTAATTAATACCAGGTGGGGGAGATTATTTTATCCCACAGGCATGGGATTGTTTTTGTCCCAGGATAATTTCGTCTCTCTTCACTTTTGGTTCCAAATAAGGTATTATCACTTCATCTGGTAATATTGTATCTTAAAGCAGCATACAATGCTCTAAGAATCAAGTAGAAACATATGTTAACATTGGCATTTATGATTAATGTACTCACAAAATACATCCAAAAAAATATTCCTCTCTTTATATTATTTGCATATGATGTTGTATTGGTAAATGAGACAATAGAAGACGTAAACATTAAGCTTGAATTGTGGAGAAATACCTTAGAATCTAAGGATTTCAAGTTGAACGCACAGAAAATCAAATATATAAAATGTAAGTTCAATAAAAATAGAAGTATCAATAATGTCATAGTGAGATATAAAGATCAAGTTATTCCTAAGAAATATCAATTTATATATCTAAGACCAATTGTTCAAAAGAAGTGAAGATTATTAAAGATGTTACTTATTAAATCATGGCAGGATGGTTAAAGTGGGAGGTGCATCTAACATTTTATACAACTGTACAATTACTTCAAAGCTAAAAAGAAAATGTTTCCAAATGGATATAAGATCATTTATATCACGTGGCTTAGAATAGCAAACAATTAAATAGCAACATGCAATAATATATGAGCATAATTAAAATAAGGATACTAAGTGTGTGTATGTGTGTGGCCATACAAAAAAGGATAGAATATGTAAGTTAGAGTGGCTTCTAACAGAAATATGATGCTTAAGGCATCATTAAGATAGTTTGACCACATAAAAAGAAAAATCAATAGATATACCTGTGAGGAGGCAAGTGAATGGAATTGAAAGAATTTGTAACAAAGAAGGTAGAGAATAATCAAAGAAAACTGAGTGAAAAACCTTTAAACATAAAATGAGATATTATTATAGAAGGTATGGCAATAGATAGAGATGGTTGAAACACAAGATTTCATGTAGTCAACCCCGTCGAATAAATCTTGGGATAGTTGTTGCTGACTTGCTGTAGTGGTTACAGAAGTAGAGCTTCATTGTAGAATATTTATCCATCAACCAAAGGGCATTTGTACTCTCTAGCCATGAAAACGATCAAGATAAACATAACATATACATAAGACAGCAAAGATCCACATCATATGGTCAAATTCAACATTCCAGTTACCTATGACATCGTTCCCAACCTAGGGGTGGCAATGGGTAGCCTCCAAGCATGGGGTGGCTTTGGGTACGAAAAAACAACCATCAAGGAGGGTTTAAGTGGGTTTTTGAAAATACCCATTCGGGATGGGTGGGAGGGCCAGGATTGGGTCCCCAACTTGTCCCCTACCTTGTACAATATAACATTAATACATTTCTTTTATGTTATATATTTATAATTCTAAAAAAATTAAAATTATTAAGGACCCAAATCAATATTACTATTGTTCCATGTTGAGCCATAAAAATGTCAATAACCAAATCAAAGAATTATTTAACAAGTATCTGAATGTTGAAATCCATTTTAATCTCATTCACTTATGCCTTGAATTGTGGAGAAGTCCTATATTCGGCACTTCCACACAATCTAATTTTGGCTATAAATTATAATACAACCTTTTTTTTCTTGTCCAAACACTTTGTATTACTAGCATTCTTCTGTAATATGAAGCTATGTACTAAACTATACAAGCTAAGATACCTACAAAACTAACCTTGTTTCTCTATATTAAATTGGTTACTTGATTGAAATTATTTGAACTATTAGACTTTTTAGAATAAAATTTACTAAGCACGGGTGCCTATCAGGTACCCATATCTTACAGGTAGAGGGATGGGGAGTTAAACAAAATACTCTTCAAGAAAGGGATGAGAATTGGGATGCAGGTATGGAGACCAACCACCCCGGGGGGGGCATATCTATACCATCCCCATTGCCATTCCTATCCTAACCTATTTCAATCAAATTAATACCCTTTCTTTGATAAACAGACTATCAAAAAACAGAACAATACAGTAAAGTTTAGCAGATAAGCTAGTGACCATATAAGAACAAGAGATATCAGATAGAAAACTCCCAATTGTCAAATAGAAATACCAACAAAAGAAAATTTATTAACCTACCTCTCTCCAACATTTAGCACTTGCTTCCCTTTCATCTACCAGTAGCTTATAGCACCAATTTGAAACCCTTTGTAAGGAAATCTTTCCTGAGAGAGAAACCCACTACATTATGACATGAAGTAGTACGACAGTCACTTAAGTGGGATTAGAATTTTCAACTCTTACTACAATAAAACTACAGGATGAGATCTCTTAGACAGGCCATGAAGTTGAAATACAAACCAAAATTGAACAAACACGCACAATATGCAAGACAGATACCCACATACACACACATATTTAAAAGGCCACTCTAATTGCAAATGACATAATTCAGTTATTTTATGGTTTGCATAAAATGCCCTGCAAGTATTGAACAGATATTTCATCATGCACGCATCCAAATTATGTTTACATTGAAAAATGGAAAGCAACATAAATTATAGCAGTAGCAAGACAACAGGTAGATTTGAAAGAGCTAATTAGATTAGATGATAGCTCACATATTCCTCTCCTCTTTTTCTTGCTGCTTCTTCCCATCAGTTTCACCACCACCATTCAAAGGAATAAGGCTTCCCACACACAGCTCCATTTGCATCATCATGTCTTGCGTGCCTTGAATCCTAACATCCCTGGCCCTCTTCAGTTTCAAGTCATACCAAATAAGCCTGCTGCTGTCTTGTTCTAAGAGTACTTCCCTGCCATCCTTTGAATAAGTAACGGGCCTCAAATACTGAAAAGGCCCGATTACTCCTGGTTGGGCAACTGAAATTAACCGAGTCCATGATGCCTTTACATCGTATTCTTTCATCACCCATATATCAACACGGGACAAGTAATAATTGCAGAATATCGAAAGGCATCCCCCTAAACTATGGACTAACATAAAGAAATTCATATCCGAATAGTCTGGTTGTGGCACTACGTGATAATCCTCTCGCGCGAGATCAAAAGCAACTATCGAGCCATCCTTCCGGACATCAAAACCTTGAGTCACAACCCAGTGCAAAGATCCATTGGCTAGTACACCACAAGTTCTTTTCAAGTTAGGGTAATGAGGGAACTTCCCAGCCCTGTGCCAAGAATTCGCTTTCAAACTATAAACCTTAACCTCGTAACGAAAAGCAGAAAGATCATTGCTTCGGAGCGCCACTATCCTCACCACCTTGTAATCATCACTAGCACTATCATACCCAAATCCATATACGCGACACGCATGAAACTTGGATGCGTCCTCAAACTCAACCGGCGAGTAGGGCAATTTTCGGGACTTCCTGGTGTTAGGGTTCCACAAAACAACGGTGTCAAGAGCATTGGACATACAAATCAACCCGTCGCAAGAGCCCCAAACCTCCGTGCCGTAGTCCTGACACCGGAGAGGGTGGTGATCGAGGCTCATCGCCTCTGCGACGCCGTCCATCGAATCGAAGTCCACCGAGTGGAGGTGGTCGTCTCTCAGGATGAAGCTCAAATTGGTCTTGGTCTCCAGTGACCGATTCAGATGCAATTTGACGAAGCTGGAGCTGTCTATTAGGGCACACCAAGGCTTGGAGACGCATCGGATACGGAGAAGCGGCTTCACGGGCAACCGGGAGAGTATGTCGGCGAGAATCTCTGCCGGCAGGGCCGACATTTCTGCAGAGGGGCGGATTGGCAAAGCTGAACGGAGAATCAGAGGAGAATCTATGGAAGTATATATGCTTGTGACAAGTAATCTACGATGTGGGTAGGATTATGAGGAAGAAAATAAATTGAAGCGCGAGCAACAGAAAAGAGGGATTGCGGCGAGCAAGAGCGAACTGGATTATGTATCAGGACGTGTTTATTTTATGTATCTTTCCTTTGGGGTATGGAAGGGGCAATAGGTGCAGGCATATTCTATTTGCACCCATCATTTTGCTTTCTACATTTATCTTTTATAATTGTATTAATTAATTATTTTTTAAAAATACTTTTTAGTCTACACAGTTATCTCTTTGCACACACCATCATCTCACCTGTCCATCATCACCAACGACTGCTCATCATCGCACTCGACGGCTACATTCAATCACCCATCATCGCATCTACCCGCGACTATAACAAACGCAGTCACCTATCATTGTCAATGGCCATCCAAAGCTCTCACCAATAGCCACGTTCCTCACAACATCCGATAATAATGGGCAATGATGGTCGGGTGTGATGATAGGCGACTGTTGGCAGGTGCAATGATGGATGACCACATTCGTCACATCCAAATGTGACCGCCAACAAATGCAATGATAGGCAGTCACATTCGTAGCGGCCACTAGTGAGAGCTTTGAGATGATGGACAGCTACATTCCTCGTGGCCGCTAGTGATGATAGGCGATGATGGTCGGGTGTGGTAATGGTGTGTGCGAAGAGATTGTTGTGTACACTAAATGGTATTTTTAAAAAATAATTGCTGCAATTGTAGAAGGTGGCTGTGGAGAACAAAAGAGGTGGGTGCAAATAGAATTACCCTAAGAGGCACAAGGCGACTTTGCATATTCAAGGGCTTTTAGCATATAAAGGTAGGGATATAAAGTAAAAGACAAATGAGATTTGGAGTTTATTTTATATCAACAATGCTTGTGTTGTTGCCTTAACTATAACAATGAATTTAGGTATGGAATATCGTTTAAGGATAACACAAGAGATGGCTTATCCGGATGATAGATGACTCTTTGGAGCGATAAAATAGCTTGCATGGAAATAGAAACATGAAATATTTCAATACGAAACAGAAACGGGAAAACAATATTTTTTCAAAAAAAAAATAGAAAATAGAAACGTAGGATAAAGTGTAAATTTAAAAAATATAAGAGTTTTTTTATAAATATAATTTTTAATATAAAAATTACAAAAAATAATTCACACATAATACAAATAAACACAAACAATATGTTGTATCATATTTTTTGATATATAAGAAAATGTGTTTGATGAAAAACCAACATTAGAATGAAAAAATCTTTATAAAAATCTCATATTTCGAAATAAGTTTTTCATATTTCGAAACATGTATGATTAGTATTTTGGCGCGAAAGCTCAAATATTTGAAAAATTCAAAATTCATGTATCATGTCTCGAAACCATGTTTCAATGTTTCGAAACATAGTTATGTTGTGTTTCTATACATATTCGAAATGCCCTTTGTTATGTTTGGATAAATTTAATTTTTATGCATCATGTTTCGAAACATTAGTTTGTCATGTTTCTATACATATTTCGAAATGTATATTGATAAGATTTCAAGTTTTGATAAGTTTATATGTTGTATTTTGAAACTTATTTGAAAACCAAGCATATGTTTCGAAACCTATATAATATGTTTCGAAACCTCTGTCATCTCTAACAGCAGTGTATTTAAAATCTTTGTTTAACATGTTTCTGAAGTATATTTTGAAACCTTCATATCATGTTTCGAAACATCTGACTATGTCAGAAGAATATTTGAAAATTTGTCATGCTTTTGCACTTTATTTCAAAAGCCTTTTGAAAAGCTTATTTTTTGAAATAATCTCCATGCCATGATGTTTTAATTTCAGATATGTTATAAGTGGAGAATAAAACCAAATCATTTTATTTTTAAAAGATGTCTTCCACTCATTCTGTCTATTAGTACATATCCAGTTGTAAAAGTTGTATGTTTCGAAATATGGTATGTATGTTTCGAAACATCTGTGTAAAAATGTGTCATTTCAAAATTGAAAATATGTGTTTCAAAGCCTACTTTATTATCTTGTCTCTAACGGTTATAATTAGCAAAAAAAAAGCTATCTCTTTGATATATATATATATATATATCAGTTTTTAAAGACAAGAAGCCACCATCTTACAAGCATACACAAGTTTACACATCTATAAGAGATTTTTGCCACAAGTACAAGCAAACGAAGCTCTTTTAACAAGCTTTCAAAGAAGATCCTTTCAATCATTCTTTGGTATGCATTGTAGTGTGAAAAGGAGAAACAAATTGAAACCAAAGCTCTCATCCTTTCAAGCTCTCCTCACTCCATACTAATAGGTTTGTAATAATTACTTGGTAAGGTGTTTATTTACATTCAAATTGTTGGGTTGTAAAAGATAAGTGTTATTTATCTTGTTGTAAGGTTTGAGTTGAGCCTATAAAAATTCATTGTGTAAGGTTTTAGGGCGAACCATGATAAAACCCTTGGTGTCGTTGATAGCTAGTGAAAGTGATTGTGGTTTGCAAATCCTTCAAGTGGGTAAACTTGGAGGTAGTGGAGTAGACGAGTGCCGAACCACTATAAATCTTATGTGTACTTGATTTCTCATTCTTACTTATTGTTATCCTTGTTCATACTTTCAAAAGAATTGTTTTTGAAAAAACTAAAGGAGTTTCAATATTTGCAATTGGAGAATAAGGTTTCGAAGTATACTATAATAGGTTTTGAAACATACCTGACAATAAATTTGATTTTGAAACATATTTATCCATATTTCAAAACATACTTAATAGAAAAATTAGTTTCAAAACATACTCCCTCGGGTTTCAAAACATAGTGTCCTGCAAGTAAAAGTTTTTAAGTTATTGAAAATTTATTCAAATCCCAATTCACCCTCTCTCTTGGGATATATTTTCCATTGTATAGAACTAACATAATAAATAAAAATTCTATAATACATTCAAACAAACATAAATATAAAGTTCACAATGCATTCAAACAACCATCAATAATAAAAATTATAAATTTGCTTCCTATGTTATTGGCTGCCTCCTCTCTCATTTCTCCCATTCTTTCCACTGTCGCTTGCTACAATTGTCAGTCGCCGCCTCACCTCGCCTCACGCTGACTGCTGTGTCATCTCACCTAACGCCAACCCTTGCCTCACATTGACTGTTGCGAAGAAGGAGGATCTGGGATGGTCGGTGCGAGGCAGGGGGAGGCAATGGTTGGCGTTAGGCCAGGTGACGTAATAGTCGAGGTGAGGCGTGGTGAGGCGACGACCAACGATTATAGCTAGCGACCATGGAAAGAAGGGGAAAAAGGATAAATGAGGCAGCCAATGACAGAGGAAGCAAATTTATAATTTTTATGAGAGCATTTTAATTATTTGTGCACTTAGATGTAACCCAAGGTATGACCCTCAATCTACAAGAAGTATTTTCTCCATAATAATGCCATGAAAGTCTTCTTCTCCATATAAAAATTGAAAATAAATCAACACAGTTCACGGACCTGAAATTGATAGAAGCTATCAACAATAATCTACACGGGAGATGGAAGCTATCATCAATGAAAATTTAAACATAATGAACCAAAACAAGTTGACAACCCACCATGCCAGACGCATTTGTCCGGAGAAAAATGAGAACTATTCGGCACTTCAAGTAAAATTAAAGGATCAAATCAATCATTTTATTATACATCTATTCTAAATAAATTTCACAATCAAAGTTGAAGTACTCAATTAATAATATAAGATTTGAATCCTTATTTTAACAAATTTTAGAAGAATGTCCTATTACATGCCACAAAGCTTTGAATCCTTATTTTATTTTGATTAATGTGTGGAACTCATGTGTATCAATGTAAATACAAATACGAACACAAACATAGCCTCTGAAATTAAAGAAATACAAACACAAAAAAAGGAACACAAACAATTAGATGAACATAGAGAAGGGGGATGGGTTACTGAGAGGGAACGACAGAAACAACAAAAAGGAGAACAACGGTGGTGACCGATAGTAGGAACAACCGGTGGTGAGGCTTCGAGATTTGACACCGAGAGGGGGGCAATTTTTAGCTAAGGAATGGTGATCGAAACAAGCAAAGGAACATTGGCGAGGGAACACTGGAACAGTAAGTACTCGCTTGAGAGATGGAACTTGGAATTTAGAAACAAAAACAAAGCGAATGAAGAAAAAGAAAGAAGACTGAAAAGAGAGGGGAAATGGGGCTTCAACTTCGGGATGAGTGACATTGTCGCCAGAAACGCATTTTTGGCCAATTTACGTAAATTGCAAAATAGCCCAAAACTTTTCTCAATTTACAAAAATAGCAAAAAAAAAAAAAACGTTTCAAACCATTTTCTCTGTTTGAGTGCTTCACTAGCAATATATAACTCTTCTAGGGTGGAGTGACAGTGATGGATGACTCTCCCAGGATGGAATGATAGAGATGAGTAACCCTTCTGAGCAATGGATAACTAGTTTGAAAAGAAAATCGATTAAGGACACGGGTAAGCATCCCCGCACAGACCATCCAATGCCTAAGTTAGTATTTCAAAAGTATGTAATACTTGAATGCAAGAAAGAAATGTGAGTGAGAGAGATGACGTATCTCAAAGGACCCCTATTTATAGTGAAGGAAGAGGCCAACAAGTGTCAGGCGGTCTGTTATTCTTGACGAGTAACTCGAAGGTAGTTTTAATCAGGTCTTGCGAGGGCAAAGGCACGCGGTACGAGGCCGAATGGTGCGTAGGCACGTATGCATGCTCATGATCTACTTATCCAAGCCTTAGGACTGAAGGTTTACAAAAATTAATATCAATTCAGTTATCAATTGAACCTAACACCATGGTTTGTGATAATTAATATTATTTATCTATTGATAATGAAATATAACCTCCTTTATAAGTCACCAAGTTATAAAGAAATGACATAGCCATGTATGCATGTTTGATGACATTAAATCGGAATTTAATACGAAACTTTAAGCACAAATATTAATATTCCAACAATTTGGTACTATGTAATTTCATAAAGTCAAATATGTATAAGATGTCAAACAAGTGGTGACATATGCAATAAATAATAACTCGTATGATCTCGGATTTTGAATGAGATTTGAGGGCATAAAAGAAAATTTTCAAATATGTTAGAATATAACAAAATAGAAGGTTCTTTTGGGGGGGGAGGGGGGGTTTGAAAACGTGATGCAGAAAAGTTTAAGATTTTTAAAAAATTATGCATGCCTTCCTTGAGTTTTTGGAAATTTCACGCATGCCCTCTTTCTTCTATAGCAACTTCATTGCCCGCAAACCTCTGACCACCCTTACACTGAGCTTTTAACCACTACTAACCATTGAATTAACTACCTATCATCTTCAGAGCACCACGTCGGAGTCTCCTAGCTAAAAATTATTGGAAAGTACTGTTTAGTCAATTTTTTGATTATTAAGTTTTTCGAACTAGTTTTTCTAGTGAACTCGAATCTCTTCATCTATTCTTGTTTTCTCTTGCTTTTTTGGACACTCTCACCCTCCTTTGTCACTTTTTTGTTGCTTGGTGCCTTACAATCAAAGAATAAATTTGTTGTCTATGTTAGAATTGTCTAGCAATGACACCATACACCCAAGATGGGATGAATTAGATGATTAAAAATTTTAGTTTAACTTGAAAACTTTTTTAAAAAATGAGGATTTTAGTGCAAAATGATCAATATTGAGAGCAATACTTATCAAGATAAAAGGAATGAAAAATAAAAGTAATGGAGACACAAGCAAATTTTAGAGTAAGTCAGCCAAATGGCCTAATCCACTAACTTAACTTCTCACTAAGAATTTTAAAAACTCCACTAAATCATCTTACTTGATCACAAGTAGGCTCCTCTGGTCCCTAAGACTAGAAAATACAACCTCCTATTATCAAAATAGACCCTCTAACATACTTTCTAGAAAAATACAAGAAGATTACAACAAGAGATGATCTGAGAGATGAATCTCTCAGTTACAAAATCTCTCTAAAATTAATACAAGACTTGAAGCAATAAATACAAGAAAAAAAATTTAGAACACTTGAGTAATTCAGAATGATTTGTACACTTGAAACTTTGTAATAAATTCTCTAATCCTCTTAAATGCTTTACTAGGTCTAAATTTATAGAGCTTGACGAGGGCTTTGAAAAATTTGGTTGTTGGTGGTAGTTGGGGGCATTTAATGAGCTTCAAAACTAGCCATTGGAGAAGTTTGCTAGAAAAACGATCGACAAATTCATAGAATTGGTCGACATGTTAGTATACAAATTGGAAAAATGGTCGACATGAGAAGAAAAACAATCGACATGTTGAAAAATAGTCGATCGATTTTTATGTTGTGGTTGTCGACCGCACTTGGGGGAGAGCCATGATTTGACAAGTTAACAGCAAGTGCAAAAGCAGTCGATTGTTTTTTAGAATTAGTCGACAGTTTGTCATTTGCTTTAAAAGATTTTTGCTCCATTTTTCAAGCACTTCAAAACCAATTTTGATGAGTCAATTTTGTAACGGCCGCCTCTCGGAGCTCCTGCTAGCATAGAGGATCCGTGAAAAGATTATAAATAGGATAATATAGAACAATTCTCACAAAGCATCTTGTAAAAAAAACAACACATGACATTTCATAGCCATTCTTACATAGCCAACCTCATGGTTACACAAATTAGGTTCCCATGCAACATATGACAATTTGAGACTATATAACACGTATCGTTCTCAAAAACAAAAGTTTATCAACCTGACAAAACAAAAACTATGCCTAGGACCCTATCTTCAATAGACTCTGCATACAATACTATGATCTGAAGGATAGGTCCCAGCACCACTGAGAGAACCCACCAACTCAGGCATCCTCCTTACCTGAAATGATGGAAAGTAATGGTGACTCACAAGACTCAATAAGTATATTCAAGAAGCAAAGGCCAATAACGCTTTGGGAGAATAACCTAGTACAAATAGTACACCATGTGCCCAAGGCATATACATTCACAACAGGAACCACATGACAGAGAATAACTGCATAAATTGACATGCACATAATAGTCTTTAGAGCCTACATAAAAAACACCGGTACCCAAATCCCTAACAAACCTACTGCTGCCATGAATTAGCAAGCATAAATACTCTGTGCTCCAACACTGAATCCCCTATTATGAACACCAACTTCAATCGACACTCCATCGTAGTCCCAAGCTTCCTCGAGTTGGTCCTCCTACTCGTGAATTATGTATGCAAAACCTCATATCAAAACAAGTCTTCCCTCGGGCTCTTCTCGAGCTAATCTAAAATCAAGTCTTTCCTCAGGCTTCTCTCAAGCTAATCTAAAATCAAGTTTTCCTTCGGCCTTTCCCCGAGCTAGTCTAAAAATCGAACCAAAGCTCCATCGGGTCAATACTCCCGTCACCCGGCCCGACACAGTCCTCCCGTCTAACTTAAAAATAATAATAGCAATAATAATAACCGCAAGCAATGGAACCATGCAATGCACAAATAAGAATGCAATGGCGTAGTAAGCATAAACGTGATACGAATGCCCTTATAAGTCATGCATCAGGTCATGCTTCGTCCATATAGTAATACACATTCAATGCAATGCTCATGTGAGACACATCCTAGACACCCTAAGATGCCCATGCTAAAGCACTCACAAAATATGGTCCCCCATTGATATAATTTCCAAAACCTGACACACATTGTTAACATCAGACTGTAATTAAATAAATATTAAATTCACATATAAGAGACCTAAAAACCCACCATCCGTCACACAACCACCCATTTGGAATTTGACCTAACAAGGTGAGAGATCATTCCACAAGAAACTAGGGAGCGATACAAGCCCTTCTCGGCTATGAACAAGACACAACGAGAGACACAAAAATTCCCCAACCATGATCCATTCAATCGTCTCCATAACTATATAGTCAAGATTTTTAACTTTTAATAAAATAGGCTCATGTTTCGAGAAAAAGAGGGTACAATGACTTGCCGTGGAAAATATAACGGAACAAGAATTTATATTTGGGAATAAAATGAAACAAGAACTTGCTTGAGATAATACTTTTTATGCTATTAAAAATTATTTGAAAAGTCAACGCCACGGCTCCAAACCACTTAAATAAAAATTCAATATGCTAAACCATAAAAATTATTTATTACAAACATTATATCAAATATCCTTCACTTAATTTTAATTATTTTTATACTTGATACACAATATCTGACTTTCTTTTAATTTTCTTCCCACAAAAATTCCCCGTCGAGAATCCAATTTCTCAAGTCCTATTTATAGGCATTTTTATGCCTTGGCTTGGCAGCCAAGCCTCTCGCATTTTCCCAAAGGCCATCATTTAAGCCATTAAGTCAATGAGAATTATCCTAATTCACTTGGCCGAGATGGCATAAAATGGAGTGAAATTTGAAGAGAAATTGGAAGCTGGACGCGTGGCTGCTCATGGAAGACTCCTCCCACTTCCCTTGCTTTTATATTGCACGATTTATTTGCTAATTTAATATACCATATGTGGTATATAATATATGTTATTAATATAATATATATCATTATATACACATACATACAGTTATGCACGGCCACCCACTTCTAATTTCCTTTATTAGTATTATAATATAATACATGTATTTTAATTTCGTATGCATAGCCTCCACTTTCACCACTTATGTATATATATATTTTTTAATCTCAAGAAGTGCTTATTTGCGTCATGACTGATGACAGTCATGACCCCAGCTGGCAGCACACCATTAGGTGTGCTGCGCCTCACATGAGAGGCGCGCGCCTCTCTCATGTGGTGTGCTGCCACGTAGGCGTCATGACTGTCATCAGTCATGACGCCTAGCATTGCTCCTTCCAGATTGCTCTCTCTTTCTTTTGATTACTTTACTCCATTTTCTTTGCTGGCCACTCAACACATGGAATAATAACATTTGACCACCTTTTAATACATAATGATAATTTAATTCCCTATCTTTCGAAGGGTACATAATTCTTTTTGTTTGAAAAAAAAAGATATGGATATAATTCTTCAATTAAATTTCTTCAAATTATAAATTTTTAATAATTTATTTTTAATACTTAAAATTACATTTTATTATTTTTTAAAAATACCAAGATGTTATAAATTTTAATTGAATCTTATGACATAAAAACTTAATTTTTCTAGTGCTATCAAGAGATATTTGACATTAGATTTTAATATGTGAAATTGATTTTCATTTTAAAGTTTATAGGCTTATAAAATGGTTCAGGGCATAAAGACAAAAATAAAATAAAATATTTATGTCATCATAAAAGAATATTATTTTTCATCATCAAAACTAAAATAAAGATCAAAACAACAATATATAGATAAAGCTCCTCATTTGTTTTTATCTTCAGTCACCTCCAAAATTCTTACGAATTTAATGACTGTCACCACCAATGCCATGCTATCAGCTTTGCCAATCATCCTCGCATTTGGATTGATTTTTTGTAGGGATGTGCATCAATTCTTGTTATTTTTGATTTAATTTGGACAATTTTTCCTCAATTCTCTTTCCATTTTTTGTTTTAAGATTAATTAGATCGAATGTGGAGCAACTCTCAGCAAAATGTGATCATTCTAGGGCTTTAACGGATGGTTGTTTGATATTCTTTTAGTTTTTTTGTCTCAATATTTCTTTAATCTTTAGTCTTCGATTTCTCATTTTTTGTGACTGAAATTTCGTACAAAAATCACTGAGTCACCAACTTTCATGTTATCTTCAAGAATCATTTGTCGATTTACTTCGATGAACATTTATTCTAAAATTGAGTAACTAGTTTAACATTTTTGATATGTTCACCAAGTTTAGTGCGTTATTTTAGACTTGATTAATCAAATTTGGGAAGTTAGAAAGCTCAAAATTAGGTCGATTAATCAAATTTGAGAAGTTAGAAAGCTCAAAATTAGATCGGTGGTTTGGTTGTCTTAAGTAAGTTCTAACTTTAAATGTGAATATTTCTTGATTCGTCCAACATTTTTCAATAAAACCAAGTTCTACAGATTTGCCTTCATTATGTTTACGAGACCTAGTAATGGACTTGGGCTAATTTGATTTGGTTTGCTGAATTTTTTGCATTCAAAGTTAACTCCTTGGCTTTGTAAAAAAAAACAAAAAAAAAACCATCAAGAATCACTCTTAGTCCCACTTCTTTCTAAAATTATCTTTGGTTCCCATAATTTTTTTTGGAAGGTTGGATAATTTTTCTAATTATCATTAAATCCCTTATCAGTCTTAAATTAATTTAAAATTTATATTTGATTTTTATTTTTTAAAAAAATCACATATTACAAAAAGATCATTAAATGGAACCCTATGAGTTTTTTTTTTAATGATGATCTAGGTGTCTGGGTTTCGCCTGCCTAGTTCTGGAAGAGATCGGTCTTTCCCCCTAGTTTGGTCTCTGGGTAAATCAAATGCGGTCGCAAATTTATACTCTTCTAAGTGAACACGCAATCAGTCCCCACCAAATAGGATATTTCTGTCTCCACCAAGAATTAATTTTCCGCCACTCTAAAAAAAAAAATCGAAATTTTATCACTTGTGCCATACCTTAGAGACAAACCCCATGAGTTTTAGCTCAGGGAAAGATTAATTCTTTTACACCTAAGGGAAAATAAGGGGGAAAGTGAAGAAAAAGATAGAAAATTTATTGTCAAAGACGAATGAAGCCATAAAGGTTCAATCAAGGAAGACAACTAATAGTGTGTTTGATTACACATATTTTCTATGAAAAATATGTAATTATTATATATTTTTTATAGAAAACAATCAAACACTTAATTTTTTCATGAAAAAATATGTATGGTACAACCATTTAAAGTTTTTTTCTATAAAATTCATTTTTTAAGAGGGTGAGATGCTTTTTATTTTCTAAGCAATATTACTTAAAATTAAATTCTAAATAATGCAATCAAACACACCTTAAATTCAATGATCTAGGATGAACCCAATGCGTTTGATCTTAAATGTCGATCGCTCATATTTTTGCATGGTTGGAAGCCATCTTCATCATTTTTTTTTTCTTATCCCCTTTCGGCTCTCTCTTTTTCTGCATCAATTCCCTGGAACTTTTCCCTAGAATTTATTGTCGACAGCAAATAACCCATTAGCAATAAGTTCTTCGTCCACTAAAATGTTCTAGTAGAAAATTATTTTTATTTTTCTACTTTTATTTTAATTTATTTAAATTCATTTTTTGATTTAAATAAGTTAATTAATGTTATGCAATAAAAAACTACATGGGAGCTTGTAAGGCTAATTTTGAAATATTAAGGGTGTTTGAACAAACAAATCAAACCAGTATATGCAATTTACCTTTATTTAATTAGCTATGAATAAAAATTTATTAGAATAAAAATTTATTCGATACATAGATATCCATCTAATACCTGTCACCTTAGGCATACCAAAGAATGAAAATAAAATTAGATGAGAGGAAAAAATGCAATACCCACACCCCGCATTCCTTTTAGGCATAATGTGGTTGGTTATGCCCACACAACCCATCCATTATTGTGGTTGTAGACTTAGAATAATGTTACTTGCACATTAGATTGACACTTATATTAATATTCTCTTAATTACTCTTTATTTATTGCATATTTATAGAGGTGTATTAATAATTTATTGTTTGAATAAATTATTAATATATTTTTTATTTAAATAATTTAATAAGAAATGTATTAATAATTAACTAATGCAATGTTAATTTAAATGTAAAAGTAGGATTACTTGTGGGCTTGTGGCTCGAGTGGTTGTAGTTGACTCTTCCAATGTCCACTATTCTCGATTATACTTGCATCCACCACAAAAATCTTTATTTTATGCTATGTTCAAATTCAAATTTCAAACTTCTAAGGATACAATCTAGAATCTTGACAATCTTTTACATTATACGAAGACAGATTTTTTTTTTGCTTAAACTGTAACAATATTACTTTTTAGAGGAAAACTTCCAAGTAAAAGAAATGAATATTTAAATTATAACTAGCTAGTTCTTTTTCAATTAAGAGAGCATTTGTTAAGATTAATAAAATAAAATTATATCAAGATAAGTATAAAATATTTTTCAGATTAAGATATAGAATGATCAAGATAATATTGAAAGATATTTTAAAATTTTTATTAAACTGTTTGTTAATTTTTTTAGAATATACTAGAGGACATATACATAATTTTTTCTTATTGTAAAGTTTAAAAAGGAAGAGAGATAAGCATATTTAGAAAATATTAAATAAGAAGTTACATAATTTTTTTTTTTAAGTATCACCAGATAAGTTTAATAAATACATTAAAAATGACAAAAATTTAGAATATGTTACGAGTATTTTCTGGACCACTCCTAATGGACTAGACTCAACCGTGCAGGCTGCCCCAATCTCCCGAAACCCAATGGGCTTAAGGCTAAGGTCATCACAATAAGCTTGCATATCGCTGAAACCCGAGCTCAAACCGCAAAAGTAAGCGAGCTCCCAGTAATGCCTTTAGCTCACTAACCGAACCGATCAGTTCACGAAATGAACCAAATTGTGGGATAATCGGGGGGCAATGTCCACCTACCTTATCTGTAGTAAATCAAGTCCCTGATAATGCGGAACCCTTTCTCGATTTTGTGGAGCTGATAAGGACATATTATCCTGGTAATATTATCTTTCTATATTTAAAAGTCATTAAAATTATAAACACATCACTCTATAAATAAGGGTTGAAAAATCATTGTATGGGCATGATCGATTACATATTGTTCCTTTGCCGAAATTATCAAAGAACAGTTGTAAACTAAGCATCATTCTGACCAAACCATGTAAAAACTCTTTTGCGTATCGTTTATTATTGGTGCTATTTATTTCTTTTCTTTGCATTCATGTTTATTTTATCAGTGCGTGCCAATGAATCACTGTAGATCAATTCTGAACGTCGACAGAATATTTTTTATATTTTACTTTTTTTGGATCAATATCTTAGTTAACAAAGACTGATTAAGTAAAAATTAAAAAATGGGGTTAGATCACTAGTCAGATTTGTTGAAGCAGTTGAATCTTTGCAATGGACACACAAATTCACACGAGCTGAAGTGAAGTGCTCATCAGTCATGAGTCATCAGGCATATAAAATTTCCCAAAATTAATGTTCTTTCATGAACAGAGATTTCAGCCAACCTTAGAAATGACATCAGTGGCTTTCTAAGGATCAGTGGCAGTGACATTCAATGCTAAGAGCAAATCAAAACTAATTCCCTGAACAAGGAGGCTAACCCAGAAGACTGGGGAAGAAAATCTTTCCACACCGATCAAGCACAACGATGGAGGATGAATCTACAACTCCTACAACATCAAAGATCTAGAAATTTGCTAACCGGTGAGTAGAATTAGCTCTCGGCCGATGTAGAGAACAACCTGCAGGCAGATGGATATGGGATCATGGCCTAATCTGGCATAGAAAAAACGAAATCGAGTCAGAATTTCTTGGATTGTTATTTAGCAAGCAAACAATAACAATTTCAGCAGCCCTGTTCAAAGATTCTTTGCAATGATATCTCTCTGTTTTGTTCGATCATCACTTACTCAAGAAATATAGTGCCTCACAATTTTCTTTAAACTAAATAAAAGGGAAGAAAGGGACTAATAAAGTTGTTAATTAAGTTTAAGGAAAGAGATATTATCCGTTCGCTCTGAGGGAAATAGGTTTGGATTTGGTCTTCTGCATGCAAGCTTGTCACATACTCGAAAAGACAAAAGAGAAAATAACAGAACAACGGTGAAAAATTATGGCACCTGAAAATTTCCCAAAATCAAGCCCAAGAGTTGTCAAAGGCAGCTGAAGTGATGGCCTGAGAGAACTCCTGAAAGCTAATCCGGCCGTCGCCGTCTGTGTCGGCCTCCCGGATCATCCCGGTGAGCTCCTCCGCCGTCAAAGCGTGCCCGAGCTTGGCCATGGAGTGTGCCAACTCCGCCGCTGTGATATACCCGTTCCCGTCGCGGTCAAACATACGGAACAGCTGCCGGAGCTGCTCCTCCGTGTAGGGCGACTTCGCCGGCAGAAGCTCCGGCGCCACGAGCGCCACGAACTCCGAGAACTCGACCAGGCCGTTGCTGTTGATGTCCGCTTTCTGTATCAGCGCCTCGAGCTGGTCAGAACTCGGCTTCAGGCCAAGAGATCTCAGCAGCGAGCCGAGCTCCAGCTGCGTTAGGCTCCCGTCGTTGTTCCGATCGAATGACCGGAAAATTTCTCGCAATTCCGCGAGCTGTTCGTCGTCCAACTTCGCAGGCTCTTTGCTCATTCTACCTGCAAATCTTTATCCACAACCCACAATCTACAAAAGTCGCACCTTTCAATCAATCAAATCAATTCAGCTTTCTTCCGATCAGATCCCCGAGTTCATACGCCCTAGAAACATCTGAATTCGAGCGCACCTCTTCAATTTCCGAGGGTGCTCTTAATATGAATCTTTCCCAGAATTCGATCGATCCGGATTGGGAGCGAATCGAGGATCCAATCGGACCATTTGAATCGTCGTCGTCTGGGAGCGAACAACGCGTAGTGGAGAGGCTTTTTCTACTCAATTCGGTTGAGAGTTCAGCATTTTGTTGCGAGTCAACACCGATACCAACAACAATTTACTCCCAGAAACTTTATATTTTATTTTACTTTTCCTTCGCTTGGGACTTGAAATTTTCCTTCGCTTCCCATATTTTCCCGTGAAAGTTCCGAAATGGCTAACTGAATCGGCATAAGTGGCGCCAATCTCGTGAACGAGTACATCTGTCTATGACTTTGTCAACAGATTCTTAAAGTTTGGGAAAAGTGGGTTCTGTGCGGCCGAGATTCATTTGGCTTGTTACAGTCGGGTCGTTTGGACCAATAGATACCCGACACATCACGGTAAGGCATTGTTGTTTGATGTGCTTGTGGATTGGAGCTTTCAAAAAAGGTGGGTTGAGGAAGAAATTCGACGCTGGTCGTGCTTAGCATTATTTCTATTAATTATTGGATAATATTATTTATTGTTGGTAAGGTAACAATTAAGTAATAATAAATATATTATTTTTAAATAATATTAATTTATTACATTTTATTTTTAATATTTAAACAATTTTATTAAGTAATAACAAATATATCTTATTTTAACTCGTTTAACTAATTATTTGAATGTTAAAAATAGCATATAATAAAATAAAATATATTTATTATTGGGTTACTATTATTGTAACAGCCCACTTCTTTAGGGCGTGTTATATCTTAGGAAATTTGGTCTTTTCTTTTTTTTTTTTTCTTTACATTATCCCGAAATTCCCTAAGACCTCATCTAGTGCGAGATATCTACACTAGAAAATAAATACAAAGCGGAAGCTGAATCGAACCTGCTCATATAATAATAACTAGACATGACATTCATTACAAAGTTAATTCATAAGCGTCTGACAATACAATGTACATAATTCTTAAACTACTCATATTACAACATAACATGATACATTTACTCGCTTCTTGACGTCTCACGTCACTACATATCACTATTCTCGGAATCATCTTTGCAAGTCCCAACTGGAACGTTGAATGTTCCGGGGGCGAACCCAAATTAGATTATGAACCATCTAAGTAAGGGTACATAATGCTATGTCATGAGTGTATGCAATGTCTTTCATCGTAGGTGTCAACTGCACCCCTCATGCTACCTACCATTTTAGCGGCCTCCTCTTTTGAAGCCGGGGTGTATGGGTGCACCCTTGGTAAGGCAGCGGTGCCAGTTTATACTCCCTACGGCCTCATATGCGTGTGATCAATGATATCAACGTGTATTCATGCATTTCATAGTCATGTATGCATTCTACGTGATAGATACATATCAGGGCATGTCAATATGATGAAAATATTTTCGAGAAAGTACTACTTACCTTCTAGAGCTTATCGGGCTACCTCGATATCCGTGTCTTGCCTCGATTTACGTGCCAACTTCAAAATTTGCACGAGTCTTTTCAACTTCAGCCTCAAAGTATCCTAATCACCATAATTATTTAAATAAACATTAAAACCTATTTTTTCCATAATTACTGGCATTTTCTATAATTTTCTCTCCATTTCTTCCTATTTTTCCTCAATAAATCTAGATTAAATATTTCTAAAAATATTTTCTCAAATATTTCACTACGAAAATTCATAAAATAATATTCTAGAATTTTTGGAATTTTCTAGGAAATTTTACTCACCTTAACTTAGCATCTTGGATTTCGTTGGTATGCGTGCCCTATCCTTGAAACGCGTGCCCGGACCGTTTTTCTCACCAAAATCTCCGGGATATCACCGAAACATAATTTCCTATTTTTTTGGGATTTTCTAGGATTTTTTCCCATCATTTTTCTATTTTTTTCTTTTTCTTTTTCTTTTTCTTCTTCCTCCTTCTTCTTTCTTCTTCCCTCCCCTGCTTCCTCGCGAACGTCTGCAACGCACCAGCTATCGTCGCCACCGCGAGCCGCTGCCAGCGCCGCTGCCGCCCGCGCCATGCCCTCCGCCGCGAGCCACCGCCCGTGCGACCACCGCCATCGCAGCCATGGCCGCACCTGCTTCGCGCCCAGTAGCTTTGCGTCGGCCATGGCTGACCGGTGCTGCTGCTCGCCTTAGCCCTCGCCGGACGCCGCACCCATAGTCGCTGCCTCGACCTGCTGCCAGCGCCTTCGATCGTTCCAGCTGCCTTGCTCGAGCTTGCTTCGCGAATAGCCATGGCCGACTTCGGCCCACCTCCTTCCATCTCACTCTCTCTTTCTCTCTCTCTCTCTCTCGGATCACCCAGCCCTAGCTCGATCCCCCCTCTCTCTCGCATCACTCGGCCCCCCTCTATCCGAAGCTCCCGTGCTTCTTCTTCTCCAATTGCTCCCTATTTATAAGCGCTCGGTTAATCCCTCCCCTCACTGGCCGTACCCCATTGCGTGCAAATTTTCTTGGCGTGTAAAATCTCCCATAAATCTCGACAGGCATGGAGTTTGCGTGTAAAGGCTTCCAAAATTTACACAGATGTGGGTTGCGTTTTACAGAGCCTCTGCCATGCGTGTATACATATATTATATATATATATATTACATATAAATTACCTTATAATAAATGAATATATATATATATAAATGCCCAATTTTAACCCTACATTTATTAAAATAATTCTCTAATTATCATAATATCCTTGAACACTGAATTATTTGGCATTAAAATACTGAAAACACAAAATTAATAATTCAAAATTACTTGATATTGGCAATTCCATCCCAGTGTCCTCACCGGGCTGTCATTTCATCCCGAAACCACTGAAGGGTTGATCCTTACGAAAAACCGGAGCTCCCCTAGGGTCCTGCAACAATTCGGTTTTGCAGCTTAAATGGCAGCTGGATTTTAACTGTACCGAAAACTGTTCCCGATTAGATTTCTTTCGATACCATAAATTCTATTTCGGAACGCTCATCGAAACTATATCATTTTTCTTAGATAATTCTATCCCGAGACACTCTCTGCAGTTGATTCGGTACTTGTAACTGCTATTAATTCAATTTTTCAGTATCCTAAACTCATCAAAATTACGTGACAGCTCACACGAACACACGAACATGGGGTATTACAATTATCCTTAATTATTTTTATATTTTTTCTTTATTTATGAGTTAGACTTTTTAATAAGATGCAAATTTTGCTTCTGACGGTTTCCAAATGTTTAGTTAGCAAAATGATTGACTGCATAATTTATTATCGGTTAGATATATGTGTTTGATTATTCTATTTTATTCTCTATTTTATGTAGTTATATATATATATATTTTGGGTTTAAGACAGTTCTTTTAATGTTTAAATTTGCTCACTCCAATTATCAAATGTGACATTTTCTTGAATTCAAATTTATCTTATTTAATTTGGATAAATTTCATGAATTATCTTTGAGTTTTGTTTAAATTATACATTATTCTTATGTTTTCAAAAATAATATAAAATTCTATTATTTGTAACCAGAGCCGACCTTGGGCATAGGCTATCTAGGTAGCCACCTAAGTCCCCATCCATCCAACTACTTTTAATTTTTTTTTATAATTTTAGTGAGGTTCATAAATTAATATTTAAATTATTTAATAATTATCAAAATCTAAATTATTTTATCAGTTATTATAATCTTAAATTATTTAATTTTTGTCAATTAAATAATTATTAATATTATTTCTATAAATTATTTTATTTTTTATTTAACAAAAAAATATTTCAAAGAAAAAAAAATAATGATAGAAATGCCCCTCCTCTTTCCCTTGACCAAATCTCTAAATTTTCTAAGTTCAAATTTCAAATCCCCATTGCCTTTATCTCTCTCACATACTTCCCTCTTCGTCGTCTCTAGCCCGATCGTTGTTGCTTGTCAGTTGACGTTAACGGAATGCCACTATTCTGCTTTGGTATGCATTGCTTTTCAATTTACTATTCAAGCTTAAAATTTTATTTGGCTTTTCTTTCTTTTTATTCTAAATTTTACAGTTAAAAGGAAAAAAAATGGAGGACAACAAAAATTATTTTTAACGAAGAAACAAGTACACGCTAAGTTCTCAAAATTTTTGGTAGTAGTGGGTCTAGGCTTGTTTTGTGGGCGATGGGAAATTCTAAAAAGTGTAATTAATTTTTTTTATTTTTCATGGTTATATTCTTCTATTAATTTGTTTTGCAGATTTCAATTTAAATATTAAATATAACTAGGTTCTATTGTTTCTCAATTACATTTAAATTTGATATTGCATTAATTTTCGTATTTGAATTGATTTATTATGTTTACTAAAAAATATTTGTTAATTTTTCATCTAAAATTATGAAGAGTAAATTTAAAATGAAATATTGTCAATTTTAAATTATTATTGTGATAATTTTGAATATTTTTATATAATAAAAAAAATTATTTATATTTATTATATGTAATTTTATTTTTAAATATAGAAGACCTCATATATAATCACGCTTGGTACTCGGCTCTTTTTGTAACCAACTCTAAATTTATCTATTTTATTTTATTTTTATTTAAATTAGTTGTCTTCTGTCCGTTTCCTCTCCTGTTCCCCCACCCTTTCTCCCTTCTAGTCTCTCTCTTTAGTTCTTCTTCCTTCCCATTATCTTCTCTCTCTTCTCTCCTCTATTTCTATTTATTCAATCAAAACCCAACATCTAATCAAAGATGATCATCTAGCTAGGACCCAAATCGTTCGAAACTCAGAAGTCATTTTGATCTGAGTTCAATTTCATGCGAAATTAAATAAAGCAAATCTTGAACCTAGCTAGCTAGTTCATTTTCATCTAAGATGAAGACTTCGATGAACATGATTTTAAATTGAATATGAATCCTAGACGGTTCGATTTCTGATTGAAGGATCTAAATTCACTTACTAGGAGGGGAAGACCAAAAAAATATATATATATATATCTATATATATATATTATAACAAAACAACCGTTAAAATTTTTCCCACCCATTTTTAATTACTATTTTGATATTTTATTATATTTTTTAATTTTTTTACTTACCCAGAATAAAATTTTTATAAGTCATTAATTAAGTCTAGATTTATGAAAAAAGTGTAGTTTTTGGAACACATAAATGGTTTTTTTTATGATTGAATAGTGTTTGGAGAATGTGTAAGCATGTTGGTATATGAAGAGACAAGATCTAATTTATATTATTAATTTTTAAATATTAACATAAAATTTTAATTAAAATAAATTACAGAAAAATGAGATTTTTTTAAATCGGGAGAAATCTTGAAATATAAAGTAATACCGTCAAATACCGACTGCCAAATAAATTTTTTATTTTATTTTAATTTTATATATAGTCTAATTAATTTAAATTTATTTTTTTATAATTTTAAATGTTATAATTTTATATATAATTTAAATGTTATAATTTTATTTTTTAACTTTATTTTTTTATTGCTTTCTTTAAAATGTGACATGTCTTAAATATGATAATTGATTGCTAGAGGGAATATGTAAAGTCATGTATGGATAATCAATTTTAAAATTTTGATTATTATTATTTATATAATTAATTAATTATTTAAATTATCTTTATTTTATATATAGTTTAATTATTTTAAATTTATTTTTTTATAATTTTAAATGTTATAATTTTATTTTTTAACTTTATTTTTATTTGTTGTTTTCTTAAAAATGTGACATGTCTTAAATGTGATAATTGATTGCTAGGAGAAATATGTAAAGTCATGTATGTATAATTAATTTTGAAATTTTCATTATTATCATTTATATAATTAATTAATTATTTAAATTATTTTTATTTTATGTAGTTTAATTAATTTAAATTTATTTCTTATAATTTTAAATGTTATAATTTTATATATAACTTAAATATTATAATTTTATTTTTTAACTTTATTTTTTTTGTTACTTTCTTAAAAATTTGATGTGTCTTAAATGTGGTAAATGATTGTCAAGAAAAATATGTAAAGTCATATATGGATAATCAATTTTAAAAATTTGATTATTGTCATTTATATAATTAATTGATTATTTAAATTATTCTTATTTTATATATAGTTTAATTATTTTAAATTTATTTTTTTATATTTTTAAATGTTATAATTTTATATATAACTTAAATGTTATAATTTTATTTTTTAACTTTATTTTTATTTGTTGTTCTCTTAAAAATGTGACATGTCTTAAATGTGGTAATTGATTACTAGGAGAAATATGTAAAGTCATGTATGTATAATTAATTTTGAAAATTTGATCATTATCATTTATATAATTAATTAATTATTTAAATTATCTTTATTTTATATAGTTTAATTAATTTAAATTTATTTTCTTATAATTTTAAATGTTATAATTTTATATATAACTTAAATATTATAATTTTATTTTTTAACTTTATTTTTTTTGTTGCTTTCTTAAAAATTTGATCTATGTTAAATGTGGTAATTGATTGTCATGAGAAATATGTAAAGTCATATATGGATAATCAATTTTGAAATTTTGATTATTATCATTTATATAATTAATTGATTATTTAAATTATTCTTATTTTATATATAGTTTAATTAATTTAAATTTATTTTTTATATTTTTAAATATTATAATTTTATATATAATTTAAATATTATAATTTTACTTTTTAACTTTATTTTTTTATTACTTTTTTAAAATTTGACATGTCTTAAATGTGGTAATTGATTGTCAGAAAAAACATGTAAAGTCATGGATAATCAATTTTAAAAATTTGATTATTACCATTTACATAATTAATTGATTATTTAAATTATCTTTATTTTATATATAGTTTAATTAATTTAAATTTATTTTCTTATAATTTTAAATATAACTTAAATGTTATAATTTTATTTTTTAACTTTTTTTTTTACTTCTTTAAAAATTTGACCTATCTTAAATGTGCTAATTAATTATTAGGAGAAATATTAAAGTCATGTATGGATAATCAATTTTGAAAATTTGATTATTATTATTTATATAATTAATTGATTATTTAAATTATCTTTATTTTACATACCATTTAATTAATTTAAATTTATTTTTTATAATTTTAAATGTCATAATTTTATTTTTCAACTTAATTGATTATTATCATTTATTTAATTCTCTTTTTTCCCATTGGTTTACTCGGAAGATGTGCTATATGTTGGATTTGGAGAAATTAAATTTGTGTTTTGAAAATTATGTTAAGTAAGATTTGGATTGTGTGGCAAAGCGTGGGAAAAAAATGAAACTTAATGTTAACGTGTGATTTGATAAATTGAGAGAAATTGGAGAATTTAAAGGAAGAAAAATTAATAAAAGAAAACAAATATCTCTCTCTTCTTTCTCTTCATTCCCATTCAACACTTCTATTTCCTCTCTTCTCCTTTCTCAATTCTTCTTCTTAAATTTTCTCTTCTTCTTTACTTTTATTTAGTAAATTTTAACCATATTTTTTTTATCCAGTTTAGTCTTCTGGTATAACATAGCACCACTATTATGTCAAGTGAGTGATATGAATGCAACTAGGAAAAATTAGGCCTTGAGGGTTCGTATGGTACACACATATGAGACAAATACACGTAAAAATTAAAAAAAAAAAAACGTCTACCCTTGAATGTATATTTTAAAATAAAGAGGTTGGTTATCGTTTATTCTTTTTTTTTTTTTCCTGTTATCGTGTAATTTTTGTATTTTTTTACGCATTGCTTATTGTATTACATGTTAATTTAGGTTTATATTTTACATGGTTTCGGGATAGAGTTATGTGTTTTTTATTGTTCGTCTACCCTTAAATGTATATAAGGAAATCTTTCAAAATTTGTAATTATTTTGTTGTATTCTCATGATTGTAACATGATTATTTTGTTTATTTTTTACTTCTTTATTATGATTTTTATTTATTGTAACTACTAAATTATATAACTTTCGCTTTAACGATTTTTTTTTTTTTAAGATATTCATGCATCACATGGATGATCCACTAGTATATATTTATATCATTAAAATGATACCAATGAATGAAGAGGAGCGATTGAGATTGACTCTAACCCTAATTTATATTCTATTTTTTATTATATTATAAATAATTCAATTATTGTTTTAATCTCATTTTGAAAATTGTGTCGAGAGACACCTTATTCTCTCCTCTATTTGACTCAATATTTTATTTATTTATTAATAAACTTCAATTTTATTTATTTTATCTTATATTTAATTTTCACAACTATAAAAATTTATTATTGATGTTATAATTTAATAATAAATATTACTGTATTAAATATTAATAATAGGCAAAATAATTAGATACACATAATCAATAATCAAATATACAAAATAATCATATACACACACATCAAATCAATAATTAAATACACAATATCACTCATTCAATACAAAATAAATAAAAAAAAAAATTCAAAAACACAAACCTTGCTCGATTTGCTCCTTGCCGAAAAAGACTCCGCCATTGCTGCTGTTAGTGGTTTTGCTCATTGTCGCAACCTCAACTGGTGGTCGCCTCAATTTAGTCTTTTGTTGTGCTTGTAATTTGCTTTCTCCGATTGTCTTTTCTAGATTTGCTAGTTATCATGTCTGCAAAGTCTCTTTTCTAGCCGATTTTGTCTTTGTCGTGTCTGGTCGACCCTCTTCTAACGTTGATGGCCATTGTGGGGGGGGGGGGGGGGGGAGAGATGGCGAGGTGAATTGGCGTTAGCGAGCAACGTTTGGAGAAAGAAATTGAGGTTCGGCTCCCTATTTTTTGGCCTGGCGATCTAGCAAAATAGAGAATGGTTTGAGTTAGCCTTATAACATGTAAGATGATGGATCGCCAATTTATTTAAATGAATTAATGATTAATTAATACGGTTCTTTTAAATCATATGATTTCTCATTTTATTTTGGTTCCTTAATAAATGATGGGATTACACAGTGAAAATAACTAACTTGAGGGAGGGAGGGATATTTTGAGATTTTGCTTTGTGGGATAGGACCCTCTCAAATCCATTAATTCATACCCCATCTCAAGGCCGGTATTTACTAAATCAAATCTTCTGCTTGAGAAAGGTGTCCGTTGTAAGCTTAATTTAATTTAATTTATCGAATGCCTTGTGCATCCCTACAAATGTTTCTGATCGTCTTTGAATGGGTGACCCGACTTTCTTGGAGCTGCTATGATTTTCTCTCGCTTCATGCTCATTTCATTCAAGTGTTACTTGAAGTGATTGTGGAGGTTCATTGTCAAGATTTCTCCCTTGTTCGGAAAGGAATTAAGTAGTCATTCAGCCAATATATTTTGCTAGTTTTGATTCTTAATGTTTTTTTTTTTTTTCTCTTTGTAGGCCATTGATTTGGCTGCTAAGGATGTTTCTTAAGCTCTTCTACTAATAAAAGTTAATTTTTCAAAAAAAAAAAAACCATCAAACATGTCTCAAATCAAAACAACAAATTAATAGCATCATATGTCTATCATATATATGGGCACCGTTTAACTGGCCAATACACATACATCTCAAAGTTTCGTTCTCTTTGTGGTCATCTAAAAATATTGAGCATGTAATTAAGAATGAGCTAAAACAACCTAATAAGTCTATATACAAAGCATTAAATACTTTAACAAGCACGTAATCATCAGTAGCTTATTTTAAATGAGGGACCCAGTTATTTGTTTTCATTTTTGCTTCTCTACTCTCTTTAGAGATGGATGCTATTAGACTAGATTTGAGTAGAAGATTTCATTGCATCCTTGTTAATATTGAAGATATTTTGTTGCCCGCATCGGCATAGCCTAGCGATTAAAACCGTACATGTGTTGATCTCAAAGAGTTTTGGATTCTTGATGCTATATAGTCAGTCACAGATTCCGTGTTCGAATCTTATTGTTGGGTTCCTTAATTTACCTCTCTTGCAAAAATCTTGATGCTGAGCTGCGAAAAATTCTTAAAGTGAAAGATTTCACCTTCTGGCCCAAAAATATTTTGTTTAACTTTACATCTCATGTGGTTAGATAATGACTACAGGACTAGATCAATAAATTTCATGCTAAAAATAGCTAATATTTATATTTTAAATAATTTCTAACAATTTTTTTAAGAAAAACATATTTTTTTTCTCACTCTAAATTAAGTAGAAAATCCCCAACGATTTTAGTGTGTAGGTTTTCTTATGATTGGCTTCATGATTTATATTTTTAATGCTTTATTCTTAGAATTGATTGTATTCTTAAAATATCCATTAATGTACTCGTCAATAATAATAATAATAATTTAAATATATATCTTGCCTTAGCCAATTTCTGATGGGATCTTTGATTTTTTTTTTTTTTTTTATAATCTAAGTGTCGAACTTCGCCCACCTAATCTTGGAAGATATTGGCCTTCCCCTTTGATTCGGCCTTTGGATGCGGTCTCAAGCTTATGCACTTTGGATATGCGGACAATTTTCACTAAGATAGTATTTATTAAAACGAGTAAGATAAAATGCTATCAAGATAACTTATTCAAGATAAGTTATCCGAAAGGAGAGAAAAGATAAATTTATCTTGAAAGTTAAAAATAAGAAGTCAAGTGACTTTTTCATAAGATTTAACAAATACAATATAAAACACTTTTGTTCGATATGCTTTTCATATCCCATTTTTTTCGATCTATATCTTGATAAACAAACGCTATTTAAATGAAATATTTCTACTTCAATCAAAAGTTGATTCCTCACCACTCCCAAAAAAAATTTGAAAACTTTACCCCGGGGCAAATAACAAAAACATATTCATCAACACCTGATTTAATTTTTGTTAATGCCAAAGTTGCTCCATGTAGATCATGGCATAGGTTCGGCGAGTCCTAGCATAGGAGAGTTTCCGTGATAGTGTGATATCAATTTCCCTTGGGGTGGTTGAATAAGGATATATATATAAAGAGAAATTAAGGTTGGAACTGGATCGTTGAAATTATTAATTAATTTGTCATGCAATGATTCGCGATTTTGTTCATTTTAAGAACTATGATTTGTCATTCCCAACTTTTGTCACAATTACTTAGGCTGTGAACATGTATAGGTAGTGTAAATTTTCTGCATTTTTCATCTCCATTTTCTTCATTTCCATCTCCATCTCCATCGTATCATAATAAGAAAAAGAACTGTCATGAAGAGAGAGACAGAGAGAGAGAGAAAGAGAGAGAGAGAAGCCACTTACATCATCAAGAACAATAATATAGTAGCTAGCTAGCTAGCAATATTAATTAATTAATAATTAAGAGACAAAGACAAAGGTTTAGTAATAATTCATATCATGTAACAAAAGCAGAAGTCAATTCCCGAACCACCACCCTTGCTGACTTGCCACTGCCCAGCTGGAATATGTATAAACATACCCCAAGTTCCAACCCCTCCAGTTCATTAATTAATCTCTCTCATTAAGCCTGCCTAATTACCAAGACAATGCAGCAAGGGTCCTATCTGGTGCGCTCTTGACTTCCCCACACAGCTACCTCTCTATCTCTCTCTCTCTCTCCCTCCTCAGAATCCTTAAATCTTCTTCTAAGAGAGAGACAGAAAGAGATCAGTCTCTCAACTACCAACCCCGTCGATCAATATTCTAAATTCGTTTCACCTTTTATTTACCAAAACAAACCAAACCAAACCCAACCCAACCCCAACCCCACCCCATAAATTTAAACCATTGAAACTGAAAATCTACCATCCTAGCTAATTACCCACAACATCCCAACTCTCTTTCTGTAGAAAGAGAGATGCGGGAGGTTTTGGGTAATCGGGATTCATAACCCTACTACTCTGATTGTTTGGCCGCTGCCGGCTCCGAGGAAGAGCCAGCAATGCTGCCGTTGTCGCCGCCGGAGCCGAGAAGGGCGGCGTTGATTTGGTGCAGTGTGTTGCAGAGATGGTTGTTGATGGCGGTGACGCTGGAGAGGTTCAGCTTCGCGGTTGGGACGGTGCTCGCCAGAACTTGCAGCGCGACTGTGAGTAGGCAGCCTGATTCCGGCCGGTTTCCGTCCTCGGAAGATGGGGCAGGATTAGTGTCCCCATTGTTGGCGGCGCCTTGCTCCATGGGAACGATGATGAAGCCTAATGGCAGGAGCGGGATGCAGGAGGGGTCCTCGCTGCTCATGGCCAGCTGTATGGCGTCCACGTTGACAGTGGAGTAGACGACGAGGCTGCCGGAGTCATCGGTGCAGCTCTCCTGCAGCATCAGCTCAACGTTCTGTGATGAGTTACTTGCTACCTGCATAAAACCCAAAAGTGAGTTTTTGAGATTTCAGTTCAATTCCCAAGATTTATCAGAATTTTATCTAATTTATGTCACTTTATTTGATTTGTATTTGAATTTGATATCGTTTGATGATTGATGTACTATATATCCCAAAAAATGATTTTTAACCCTTCAAGAACATTTATAAAAATAAAATACAAAATCGTGAATATATATTTGTGAGCCAGTGCACAAGAGAAATTGTTCCATCATTCAGACCCATGACTAACTTTTTATCAATATTGCTACTAAAACTCGCATCTGCAATTATACAAGTACGGTTTGAAAAACCATATATTCGCCATCTTGATAATATATATATATACTTACATTTATGCGAAGAAGAGAAATGCAATTTCCAGGATGAGAGCCATTTGCAATGTGAGCCACTTCATGCAGTGAATTGCCATTAGAAAGAACATCAAGCTGCCACATCCATAGACTTAGATTATTATTATTATCAAATGAATGGATATATTTGCAGCAAACTTGGTTGTATATATAGTTCAGAGATGAGGCAAACCTGAGCTCTGCGGCGTTCATCCCTCAAGAGATCGAAGACCTGGTAGTGCGGACAAGGCAGCCAAGTGGTGGAGACAGCGCTTAAGATGAGGCCATTGGGCTGGCCTGGCTCTGTGACTTTCCTTGTCGTTATTCTTATGGTGTCATCGGCCGAATCCGAGAGGGCCGTCCATGACTGGCCGCAACAAGTGCTTATGTTCATGCAGAATGTTCTTATCATCCTCTGCGCTAGATTCATCAAGTTTTTCCTAGCTTCCGGCGATGGTATCACTGTAAATTTTCACGTCAAAAGTCAAAACCTTGTTCTATATAGAGATCGATGCGCCCAATTCAAATTTGATCTGATTCTAATCTTTGCGACGAGGAAATAGATAAAATATAGATGGTCACCTCCAAGATCGGATATGTTTCTGGCCATGAGGCTTGCGAGCCTCTCGCATTGTCTCTGTAGGATCGCTAGCCAGCGTTGAGCTCCAAACGCCGACCCATTGCCAACAAACTGATCAAAAATATGGTGGACTGGTTTATCTTCTACCTCGGCCTGTTCCACCCAAGTAACCTGCATTTATATATATGATTCTGTGAGCCAGAATAACCATAGTGGTAAGAGACTATAGTTGTCTTATTTCAGCTTTACAGTTTCCTTCACAAAGAGATTTTTGGGTGTTTTAACGATGGTCCTAATAATTAGTTAATTACCCTTGAGTATCCATTGGGCATGTCTTGGATGATGCAACCAGAGGGCCTTCTCTTGTATATAGGGACGGAAGTTTGGAAATTTTCATGCAAATTTTCTAATGGAAAATCGACGATTGCCCAAGTTCCCTCCTCTACATTCTGCTGGCAGTAGCGAAGAAAATGACACTCTCGTGTTGGCACCAGAGGAGAAAGGGCCTGCAGTTCTGCATACATCTGCAAGAAATAAAAGTAGCAGGCTATGAGACCTCTATTATCTCGTCAGTTTTTTCTTTGTTAAGCCCATATACATAAAAGTGAATTCTTACCAGCTGAAGGGAACCATTGGCATGGCCGGAAAGGCCCGAAGTTACACCTTGAAGAGTTTTTGCCCTGGAAACGATGGAAGGGAACAGCTCCATCCATTTGTTCTGAAATTATGAATTGAAAACGATCGAATTATAAGACTTTATCCCGTATCCCACAATATGAAGTGGACTACGTGAATTTAAAATGGTTAGTAAAATTTAAGACTTACGGCGTCTAGTAATGCATCAACCAGAGTTATGCTGTTCATGATGACAACGGCGGTGGCCCGGGTAGCTTCCAACCGGAACTCGGCCGAGCTCTGTTTGAGATTCATCGACCATTGAAACAACCTTGAATGCTCTTCCAAATTAAGCACTTCTTTTCCACTTTCGTTGTTCAGGACCCAAAGAGGCTCCGCTGCCTGACAGATCTTCACGAGCTCATCCATTGATGACATGGCCAACTCCATTGTGAGTGATTTCTCTTCTTCCATGATTATCCCTCCGCCGGAGAAATTGGAATTTTCCGGCAAAAGGGGCATCGGAATCATGTCACTGCAGTTTGCCATTGGCTCCTCCAATTGCCTCGGATAAATGCTCATGTCCAAGTCCAAGGAAGGCGCCAGAAGAGGAGCCGCAGGCCCCAGAGCTTGGATTGGCCGGCCGCCGTATCTCGAAATCAGGCAGCATACTTGTTCATACTGTAAAAATAACCATGCCATTTTCAAGAAAGCATTCGAATCGAATCACACACATTATACATACATAAATAAAAAGAAAAAAATACTGGAAAATTTTACCTGGTATTGGTAATGAATGTTCTGATTCTAACAAGTGGTACAAGAGTTGTCTAATGAGAAACTAAGCATGTTGCTCGCTAATTGGGAAAATGAATATGGTACCTCTTCTCTGAGTCGAGCATTTTCGATACGAAGTTGTTGTTCATCATAAGCCATGTCGTTTAACATCGCCGGGTCGCCACAATTAGGGCATATTATGCACCGGAGAGCCGTTTGCAGCCGATAATTTTCATTCTTAAGGTTATCGTTCTCAGCTCTCAGTATCGCATTATCTTGCCGATCTTGTTGCGCCTGTATTAATTACCAATAACTATAATTCAGACGAAACAAATAAACAAGAACATTTACTTAGTTAATCACGAGTCCATTATTCTGCGCACCAAGGCGCACGGTATGCTTAGCGGCCAACAGCGCACATGACACCTTTGAAATGTAACTCGATAACCCTAACCCTAAATGGGAATGCATTAAAGAAGGGGAAACCCGCTGTGCAGGAGGTAGGGTTGACTGCGCCCACTGCCCATATTAATGGAATGCAGTCTGTGAAAGCAACCCCCACAGTTAATGTGACACTCCTCAGTCTACTGTGTTCACGGCTATGGCGTATTTTGACCACCCATTTTAAGGCTCAAAAGCGATAACCCAAGAAATGGAGTCGGCATTGGAAACTGTGCGGAGATATGTAATGTCAATGGGTTTCGTAGCTGGCAAGGGCAAGTTCTAGGGTTACCATGAAAATATATTGCAAGGGCAGTTAAATGGTGGGTGGATGCTAACGTGCACACCTTCATCTGGGTCCGCCGGTTCTGGAACCAGAACTTGACTTGCCTGGGCTTGAGCCCTAGTTCTTGGCTGAGTCTTAGCCTCTGCTTGTCATCCGGGTGCGGACATTCCTTGAACAATCTGTCGAAACAAACATGATTTTACAAGGATTAAGCAATTTATCATTAATTTTAGTGGAATAAAAGTTTAATATGTCCACGTATGAGGTATAAGTGTGTAATTTAAAAGATAGAGATAGACGGAGATGGAGCTAGGCATTGACTGCATAAAGAGAGCGTTGGAAAACATAAACAATTGAAATCTCTTGATATTCCGAGAGGGGGAGAGGGAAGGAGAGAGGTGGTTGTTAATGAGTTTGTTGGAAAGTAGAAGTACTTTTAGAGTGTAATGAATCCTTTCCGGTTATTTGGCATTCGATTCACAAGGTTCATAAATTTTAAGTGAATTCATACACAAATTTTTATATATATATGTACTTGATATAAAACGAAAAGAGAGAACATACGCTTCCATTTCTTGGATCTGGCGAGCAGTGTGGCGGTGATAGCGTTTCTTTTTGGGCTGTAGCGCGCTATCTTGCTCGTTACCTGACATTCCTTCCATGTGTTCACTCCCCGATCCGCTTTCCATCTCCTCCTTCCCTCTCAACAGCACCATTTCTTCTTTCTGTATATATATATAACTCAAAACATTACGGGTAAGAGAGAGAATTTTACCTTTTTCTTGCGACGTAAAATCATCAAATCAAAACAATCTAACCAACGACATTACGAGTGATGAATTTCACTTACGGGTATGATCGGAGGAAAAGTGTGGAAGGACATGTTAGCCATGAAGTTGAAGTTAGGGGTTTGGGTCTGCGGCGAAAAGAGGGATTCTGAAGAAACTCCATTCCCTCCCAGGGATGACAGTACTTGGCAATCTCCATACATTCTTGCTGCCCCCTCTACTCTTTTTAATCAGTTTCAACCCACACACAAAAAAAAAAAAAAAAAACGAAACAGTATCAGATGTATTTTCTTCCTGCCTAGGGTTAGTCCATAATTTCGATCCCAACAATGTAGATATTCAAAGAAAACCTAGGAAAATAAAATAAAAAAACCCAGAAAGAAAGACGAAAAGGAAAAGAAAAATGAAAAGGAAAAGAGATTGACTTCAAATGAAAGGTGGGTTGAGTCTCGGAACCGCCATCAAAGTGAGGAAGACGAAAAGGGAAAGGGAAAGGAAATGGAACACAAAATAAATGACCGAAGTGAAGAAGGTTAAAGGTTAGAGAGAGAGAGAGAGAGAAGGGGTAAATATATACCTCAGTGTCTGTTGAGCTTCTTCTGGAACAGAAGAGAGAAAGCTTAAGGATCTTTTCAGCTCTCTCTTTGCTTGCAGATTGCAGAGCTCTCTCTCTTTCTCTTGTACAGTAGCAATTCTAAGTAGGGTTTTCTTCTTTCTTCTTTCTTCTCTCTCTGTGTGAGTGATTTTGTAGCGGATGCATGGGTTAAATGCGAGCTTTAACTGCGGTGGAGAAGAAACCGATCAACGCCTAGTAATCAGTCGGCTGATTTAGGCCCACGTGGCGATCATTCAACGGAGGAGAGAGAGAGAGAGAGAGAGAGAGAGCCAAAAGTCAAACTTGTTTTTTAATTCCTTCTTCTCTCTGAAACGCTTTTGTTTTGCATCCCTAATTCCCTTCCCTTCCATTGCATGTACGGCGCGTGTGCATTCCATTCCATTCAATTCATTTCCTCCCTTATCTTTTCTAAACGGCTTCTTGGACGAGCAATTCTGGCATCAGAATGCTCACACCATCTCCTCATCAAATGAATAATATTTCTATTTTATCACAATTCAAACTTTTATTTTTATTTTTATTAAACTTGTCAAAAAACAAACTAACACTTTTTATTTATTTATGTTTTCTTTAGCCTGAGATAGTTTGGGTAACGTTTTTTAATTACTTTTTTTTGTTCTAATTCATTCTTATTCTCTAGCATATATATATATATATATATATATACCAAATACTTCCATAATTCCCCAACATGTGTAGCTAGTGATCGAGTATTAAGAATGGTCAAAATTATCTTTAGTCTCTTCATACTATTTCAAATAAATATTCTTCAAAATTTTATAGCACCAAATTTATTTATTAACACAAGTAAATAATTAAGGATCATTTTAGGAAGGGTTTTCTATCACGTTTCAGAACCCAAAATAAGTAACGTTTATTAACCAAATTTCTCTCCCATCTTTTCCCTTTCTTCTCCATTTTCTTATGCCCCCCATCCATCGTCCGGTTGACAATGAATTTTGGCCTCCTATCCAGTGTTTGCAACCGGATGAAGTAGGAAGGATTCTTTTTTTTTTTTTTTTTTTATTGTTACATTGAGCTTGTCTATATTCTTAATGTATTTAGGCTGAGATAATTGTCTTAGTACATTTTTCCTTAGAGTTTGGCAAGTTTGGCCTCGTATCATATATGGTTATATAAGAAAATGTATTTCATAGTCTTCAGAAAAAAAAAATCTAAATTTAAGAAACCTAATTAAGCAAGCAAATGAACCTTATAAGTTTTTGTAGTGCTCCTATTTTTTCTTACCCTTTTAGTGGCTAAAACATAATATTACTTTTTATTCCAAAGAATCATTATTGGTGACTAGCAACATCTTTCAATTGTATCCCCTTCTTTACCCATTTAATGTTTGTCTCATCTGCATTTATAATAGTCAA